>NC_141334.1:9287500-9832500 GCF_037954235.1 Aulostomus chinensis
TAATTTGTTTGATAAACATGTGTGTGTGTGTGTGTGTGTGTGTGTGTGTATGGGAGGGTAAAGCCCTCAATTCTTTCCTTCTTACCTTCTTGCCTGTACCCCTTCAACACACTTTCAACATACCTGGGGTGTCTTGCCATTAGCCCACTGAATCCCACATGCGCACTAGTGCCACAACACAAATTATCCGGGTTTCTCCTAGGATGTGTGTGAGTGTTGGCAACGGATGACCAAACATGGAGAGGTTGAGAGCCGCATACTTCACCCAAGGAGAAAAAAAAATCATGATCCTTAACCAATATAATAAAAGCCGTAATACTGGCTACGAGTACCACAGCTCCTGCAGCCAAAATGGGAAGGAAAGCTGGCACGAAGAGGTCTGACTATAACATCTGAATAGGTTTCTCAGATGTTTTCTTATATACAAAAAGTAAGCAAAGAATGTACATAAACACACTTCTGAAACTGGTAAGTACGCATACTTACAAACCAGGTCATCAGGTATGTGTGATATTGCTTTAATCAAATCTTTAATGAGCTGTATAAAGGCTTCAATTGTTATAAAAACTTGCAATATCGGTGAAATTAAATTTGCTTCCATCAGGTGAATAAATGTTGAAATATCGGCTGGCGCGTCCTACTCTGTTGTCTGCTGTGCTGTTGCCTTTGTCATGGTGTAATTACACTGCCGAAACACTAGTTGGCGAAAGGTTTTCTCTGCCACTGTGTTGAGATCCATCATCTTCTTCAAACAATAGTGGGTGAAATGGAGAATACAGTTTGTGGGGTTGGGGATGGTAAATAGAAGCAGTTCCATTCACTGAAATAAATATAACAGTGAAAAGAGCTTTGAGTAGAGGATGCATTTCTAAAGAGGCGCATGTGAGGCTACGCACACCTGCACCCTAACCTGCTGAACCACCCCATTCGGAAGTATAAATTTGCCATTTGTAACCACGTTGAGGTACCCCACTGAAATGAGAACTGGCTTAAACCTTCAATTACCTCTGTAAACTGCTCCGGATCACTAAATAACCTTCATGTTGCTATCCTCTCACAATGTAACTCAGAATTGTGTAAAAAATATCAAAACATCTGTTTCATCTAGTTAGATTTGACAGAAAGAGAATTCTGTGATTACGAGCCGCTAGGTGTCTCATTATTGTGTAAGATCTAAAACAGAGACACCTTCACACTCACGCTGAGACTCATAAACAAAGAGAAACACAGGAATGCTTGATCTTTAATTTAATCTACACTACATCCTCATAGAAGTTGTTTGTGTATCATGCTCATTCCTACAGTAATTAAACCATTTCCTCTCAGGAAGATTCACTGTTTTGTTGACATAAATACACCCACACACACACACACACTGTTTTCACGCTGAGTATGTGCACATCAACAAGTCATTCACTCATTTGTCACTGCCTTCTTAAACAATGCTACATATCGGTTACAGGAATGATTCACGTCTTTCTGATCTGCCACCTCTGTCATTAATGTGTCTGTTAGTAGGTGACAGGATACTAAGACCAGTTTTCAGTGTCAGATTTATGTGCAAACATCCATCCCATCAATCACTCACAAGAATTAAATCAACATTGTGTTGTACTTTAGTTTGTGCTGCCGACAAAAGACATCTTAACATGTCCATAAGAAAATATAAATGGGTGATTTAATCTTGAAAAAAAAATTGAGAATATACACTGATCACGCTCTTCATAGTTGACACAGAGAGAAAACTGGCATGAGTGAAGCAAGAAAATCCAACCTGAGCAACACACCCATCATAACTCTCAGTGGGAATGAACCCTCTGAAATCTTTTCAATCGGCATCATTACAATGGAGCAATTCCCGTCCCATGAGTGAGAGATGTAGGTGAACTCACAGAGTATGGGTGTGTGTGTGTGTGTGTGTGTGTGTGTGTGTGATTCAGTGAATGAGTGATGGAGAGAGGAGGAGACAGCAGGAGAGAGAAGGAAGAGGTTCCTGTCAATATCACTCCCTTCATCACTCCCTTCCTCTCCTCTCTTTCACCCCCCAACCCACCCACATGAATTATTTGTAAGAGCAACGACAAAGGCGCACGCACGCACACACACACACACACACACACACACACACACACACACACACACACACACATACATACACACACACACACACATTGAAAGCCCTACTAGTATTATTCTGCCTGCAGCCCTACGTGCACTTGCACTATTGTCTTGTTACCTCATAATCACCAAATGTGTGAGTGAGAGAGAGAGAGAGAGAGAGAGAGAGAGAGAGAGAGAGAACAAGAGAGAAAAGTTAAAAGGAGAAAGAGCCTGAGCTTAAGATCGATTTGAGGTAAGCAGTGTTTGTGTGTATGTGTATGTGTATGTGTGTGTGTGTGTGTGTGTGTGTGTGCGCGCGCCCATGCATGTCAGCTAACACTTGGCCTAGAGCTAGCGATCCTCAGTCTTCACTCCCCCCTCTCTTTCTCCCTTTCTCCTGTCCCTCCTTCCACCTTCCCTCCTTTTTTCTCCTCATTTCCTCCTCTCCCCCCTCCCAAATCAATCTCTCTCATCTATAATTCAACAGATTGCCTTCAGCCTTTAAAATATACACCACAGTACCCTTCTCTCCCTCCCTCGAAGTCTGTCTAGCCCCGCATCCTTGGCCTCACCTCCTCGCTGTGCTCCCTCGTCTCTCTTTTTCTCTCCCTCGGCTGAGTGAGACCTCTGACAGTATTTGTCTTGATGCTAATCATCTTGTAATTTAATCTCACCGTGGCCTCCAACTGTCGAGAGCTACAACTCAGTTCCATTACCTCGTTTGTGACTCCTGTCTGGCAGCATCAGTGATTTTCAAGTATTTAACAGAGTTCACAACAACAAACACCAATCACTTGTTCTACTCACAAGTCACCCTGAAAATGAAACTGTGTTCTACCTTCAAGTTATTTTGCGTCAACAATCTCATCAAGTTAAACTAATCAGGATCAACCTTGAATTTTCTTCAGTTCATTGCAGGATTGATGTTTTTCAGATTTTCAAAAACTCTTCATTCATCATGCGGGTCATACAATATGTGAATATATTCACACAAAACATTCTTGCAGATGTTTCTGACAAAAAGTTATGCTAAATATTTTTTCCTGAGAAAAAAAAGTTCTTTTTCTTATCAGTGGAACATGCAATATTTTAAAGTAGGTTTCAACATCCACGTAGCCAGAAAGACATCTGCAAATGTCCCCTCATCTCTCTTTATATGCTTGCTTCTGTCACCAGAAAGATGGCTGCAAATATTCTGACATCTTCCTAAACACACCTTGTTTTATCTCCAGGAAGACGGCTGCAAATGCCCTCGTATTTGACTGAAAACACCAAGTTTTGTCAGCAGAAAGACATCTCCATATGTTGCAACATCTCACTAAAAGTACCTGGTTTTACAGCCAAAGCAGCGTCTCGACATCTCGCTAAATTCTCCTGCTTTTGTCACCAGAATGACGGCTACAAATATTCAGACATCCTGCTAAAAAAAAACCCTCACTTGGATTTGTCTTGACGTCTAACTAAAAATATCTGGTTTCGTTGGTTACAAATGTCCCGATGTCTCGCTCTGCCTCATGATTACAGTTACGGATCCATTAAAGTTCACTACTTTTGTAAGTACAAGTGCAAAGGCATCTGTAACAGGAAATCTCTGGCCTCAGACAATCAATTCACCAGTCTCTCAGTGGGTATTTTATCATATAATAAAATAAAATTCATAAACACAAATTTTCAAAGGAAAATACTGTTCTTAACATCAATCACCATTTATGGACCGACTTTCTGATTCACCGTTGATTGATGTGGATGGAGAGCTGAGCACTCACTCGGGCGCATTAGTGTTTGGTGGATTTTACCTTCAGATGCAGTCTTCAGACAGCCCTCTTCACTTGTTTGTCTTACAATCTCTCAACCTAATTTATCATTTCCCTGCTGAAGGACTTCGTTGTAGCAATACTCCATTAAATGCAGATCTCAGCGAAAACTGATGAGTTTAATATGACATTGAAGAGAAATGCCACCCAAAGCTATTCTGAAAAACTCCCGTTTTTCTTTTCAGTGAATGGGCAGGTTTCATCATGCTGACTGTAGCAACCTGTAGCTGCTCAACAAAACAGCTCCACATTCATCACTTCCTCTGCTATGAATATAACTTCATTTGTAAAAGTCTTGATGGGCCTCCAGTGAAATAGTTGCTGCTGCTGGAGCTTAAATCATGATTGTGTGTCGCTCGGAGTGACACTGTGCTGCCATGCCTGATGACATCAGTGTCACCCTAACGTGTAACAATGATGTAATGACACAGCTCTAGAAGTCTGTACAAGTTATTAATGCGCTCTTCATCTCAGGCCTGGCAGACAACACGAGCCCCTCACTCATCATTCACGCCGGCTATAACCGCACCGGCCTGTTCCGTCATTTAAATATGCACAGACGACAACAATGACAGCATTAATAGTAATGATAGCAATATGAAGCTAGACCCTCATCATCATCGTTATTAGCATATCTCCAGGGAGATGAGCTGTGATTGACAGCTGGTTGGGTGTTTTTTGGGCTGCAGCTCAGCTATCAATTACCTCTGTGCATATCAACCATCATTATGTAAAATAACTTTGCTTCGCTCGGCTCTGCTCAGTTCTCTTAAGTCTCGCTCCCTCACATAACTCTCTTTCCCTCTCCCATGCATTTTCTCCCTCCCTCCCTCCCTCCCTTCCCCTGCTTCTTTTTTCCCCTCTTTCACACTCCATTTTGCTTCCGACCACTTTCCCCTTCTATTTGCACTTTCTCCTCATGTGTCTTGGGTTCTTATTCATTCCCTTCCTCTTCCTTGCTTCCAAGGTGCTGAGTGTGTGCTTGCGGACGCATCAAATCTCTTTTTGTGTTTGCAAATGACGGCGTGCTCTCAGCTGCTAAATTTACTTTCTAAAGTAAAGTTTGGGCGAGTCAACCAACGACAGAAAGCTGACATGCTGAACATGGACGTCAACAGATACACACTTTTGTGTGTTTCACTGTGGGTAGTGTTATATCATCTGTTTTAGTGTTGTGTTGCCTTTTTATCATAATGGGTGCTCAAAGTTATGGCAACCATTTTGACAATCCATCAGTCATATAAACAATTGCCAAAGCTTTGTGGTTTCATTCTCAGAGTTTTTCTCAGGATTGGACATGAACATTATTTATGTTTAGACTCTTCACATTTCCTTTTAGAAAATGTAAGAGGCTTTTATGCAAAGATGTGAAATACACATGATGTCCCTCAAATAATAATTTCTACCTTCCATCCATGGGGTTGGTGGGGGGGGGGGGGTTTCCAAAGACTGAGGCCTGTAATTCAAAAATAACACAAACTTGACTTAACTGGACATTTACATAATTGACACATGCAGACAAGTGGGCTCATTCTCACTCTGACAGAAGATTGAGAACTCAAGGTTGTGAGGGTTAACTTGAGCTGTCCATGGTGCTGAAAGTGTTGTTTGTTGTAAACTTTTAGTAGTTCACATTTCTTTGTCTTGTCTTGTGAGGCTTCACGCTCCAAAATAGAGGTGTTGGAAGAAAGACGATTGTGTACCCTTCACCTCACTTTGCACTCTTTCTATTGGTCAAGTCATGCGCTTCTGTCCTCTTGAAGACCAATATTTTACTTTTGAGGGATCTAATGTACCTTTGGAGGAACACTCTTTGAGGGTGTACCTATAAGTCATGAAATATTCTTGTCTTGTACCTCCATTTAAGTCTTTTTTTTTCTATAACATTTAATATGACCATGCTGAACCTGACTTTTAATTTGTTGAATAGATAATAATGTAGTGTCTGGATGGACAGGACTCTTACGCTATCATTCCAGCTTGTTAAACATTTTCATTAGCTGAGGTGCTTTTGAATCTGTCGCCACCAGTGCAAAGACAAGCTTTTCCCCCACAGGAAGCAATAGATGATCCCATTTACCATATCAGCCAGCCAGAGCGATATAGTACTTCATGTTTTCCTATGCTACACGACTGCCGAGATAGCGAGCACGAGGCCCAGCAAAGCTCTCTGAAGTCATCACATTAAACAATAACAAGCACTCAGTGTAAACAGGAAACAGGAAGTTGATCTCTGACAGACCAGCAGACTGAGAGGAAAACTTGCACCACAAATATTAGATTAGCAACTGAAAATGACTGACGAGGAGAAGAGTCGCACAGCACTGATGGTTAGAAACCTTCTAAATATATTCAAGGTTTTTAAGCACATTTACATGTTTCTTCCTCTTCATGCAGCGTGCTGGTGATTAGGAAAGTGAGCAATCAGCAAATGCTCAGTTACTGGCAGTTAGCATTAGCAAGCTGTTTCCCCACACACAGAGAACAGTAGTCAGAACCATCATTCTGTTAGAAAGCTTTGCTGAGAAACTTGGCAGGCAGGTGAAGTAAGACATCTGAAGAACGCAGGCAGACGTAGAAGAGACGGAGGAGGCAGGAGCAGCAAAAGCACTGATCTGTTGTTCAGTTTGTCTGCACTAACTGACTCGCTGCAATTTCTCCACCTGTCAACAACAACTCACCAGAATGTTGTGAGTTTGTGTGGTTGTATGTGTTTGGGGGGGCGGGGGGGTTGGTGGTGGGGGGGATTTTTTTTTTTCTCTTCCAAGGCAGCATCGTTATTCTTGGCTCAGTAGAATAGCGAGTCTTTGGGGAATAAAACGGACACAGACATTCAAGTCTTAGATGCTCACACATTTTTTTCTCCATGCACACACACACACACACACACACACACACACACACACACACACACACACAAAGCTGGAATTCCCCCGGATGTCACCCTTGCCCTGTTGGCATTGTGACTGTTAAAATGACAGGCGAGTGGTCGAAACAAACTCCCACCGTTCCTTTTTTCCTGTTCTGTCATCCATTTGTTCCCCCTTCACCTTCACACACTCTCCTCTTCTCTGTCTCTTTACGTCCCAACGCCCTCTCCATCCCTTCTGTCTGTCACTTCCTGTCTCCCTCTTCAGGTCTGTGTTAGCCCTATATATTAAATATTAATGTCAGTTGTGCTCTGAGCCATAATTGCCATCTCAGCCTCTGAATAATGGATGTAACTGTGCCATTCACGACTACACCATGGCTAACAGGCAAAAAAAAACCTGGATCCAACCGTGGTTTGTTACTATACCGTGGGTTACAGACAACATTAGCATTCCAGAGTGTTTGAACACAGAAGCACGGCTAAAAGGCTAAATATACAAGTGTCCTTTTGTGGTTGACTGGACAAGTTGAGTTAAAAAGTACAACAATAAGAACTGAACTTGGCATCCAAAGCACCACTATGACACTCTGGCACAGGCACCGAAAACCATTGATTCAGTTGATGGAACGATGATGTTTTGGTTGGGAATACAGGTGGTTGCACAGTTTGGATTAAAGCCCTTTCTTCCTCAAGCAACCCTTTTCATCATGTTTACAATATAAACCACATAGTTCAAAGCATCCCTCTTCTGAAGCTCCAAGTTAAGAGCTTGGTCTTAATTCTCAATCTTAAATTTGCTTTTCGTGTAGCTCAGCAAAGTTATGGCCACTTACTATGAAGCACTCATCTGCCAAACTGGAAGCAATATTGGTCGAAGCAAGAGATTATCCTGTTTAGGATGGCAGGGGGGGTGGAGCCCATCCCAGCATCCTTCAGCCGAGAGGCAGGGTTCACCCTGGACAGGTCTCCAGTCCATCACAGGGCCAACACATAGAGACAGACAACCATTCACACTCACAGTCACACCTACGGTCAATTTAGAGTATCAATCAGCCTCATCCCCTCTTGATGTCTTTGGACTGTGGGAGGAAGCTGGAGTACCAGAGAGAACCCACACAGGAACAGGGAGAACATGGAAACTCCACACAGAAAGATCCTGTGCCTGAGCCGGGACTCGACCCCGGAACCTTCTTGCTGTGAGGCGACAGTGCTGACCACTGCACTACCGTGCAGCCAGGCCAGTTCCATTCACTATAATGCAAGTGACAGTGAAAGGCAGGCCAGATACCATTCAAAGCTTTTGTTAAACTGATAGTATAAATACACGCCTGCACATCCAAACCAAAGAGGGGCAGGTGCTGGGCTGGAATTAAGCAAACATAGAAGACAGCAAATGAAACAAGCTCCCACACTTCGGGCCACCATAATTAGCTGATATATTACTGTTGCTCTGCGGTGTGTGAACTGTTTAATTTGCTTCTTCTTTTTTTTTTTTTTAAATCATTGTTAGTTAATGCACACAAAAGAAACAGGTAGCAATAACAAGGTAAAACATAAAGATGTGCAGCAAGTTCAGTGTATAAGCAGGAGGTGGAATTTTGCTTCCATCACATATTTGCAATAATTCTTTATTGTTAGAGGAATAAGCAGCATGCAAAAATGAATAATCTTTTAAATTTTCCATTGTTTTCTCTGTTTCCTCTGTCTGCCCTGCTTTATGGCCACTCATTATCACTCTAGCACTCCCCTGTGCAGATGGTGTGTGTGTATGTGTCTTTCCGTGTGTGTGTGTGTGTGTGTGTGTGTGTGTGTGTGTGTGTGTGTGTCTGTGAGTCTCGTGTGTTTGCAGCATGCAGGACTGGTGTTGGGTCAGCTCTCTGAGTGTGGTACTCACAATATAGCAAAGGTCAACAGCGCTGTTATCACTTGAACATGATCTGGCTCCGGAGAGAGGGAGTGAGCTAAGGCGGGGTGGGGAGGTGGGGGGGTGGGCTACCCTCCCGCTCCCCTCCCCCATAGTCATTCAGAGTCTTATAATTGCCCGCTTTAATTGGAGGCCTCTTAACGACCAGTGACTGGACCAGCCAATCAATTCACACATGGTTTCTGTGTGTGTGTGTGTGTGTGTGTGTGTGTGTGTGTGTGTGTGTGTGTGTGTAGCTGCAGGGCCTTTTTTGTAACAGAGTTGATTAGGCCAGATGGGGTCAAGTGAAGGGGGAAGAGGAGCGAACACATACTGCATTAAAATGTAGAATCATTTCTGTTGGCAATCAATGCTCGCACAGAAAATAGGACGCACACAGTTAAGCAGGAGATTGAGATGTGAGAAAATAACGAGTGATCTCATCAGATCACTAACAGTGTGAGGTCACTAATAGAAAACACAGGGAAAATAACGCTGTCAAAATTATGTTTTGATGCTGATTTTAGGGATTTTTAAGTGCTTTCTGTTCATGGCCACGAAATGTTGAACCATCGTGGTGGTTGCTGCTCATCTCAGTTATCTCCCATGCTTTGTTCCCAAATAAACCTGGCAGCATGTATCAACATCCTGGATTAACTCAATAATTTACTCTGTGGTTTATAATAGTGTTCATGGAATAGCAGACCGGGTTACAACATCTCAAATCATCAGGCTCAGGCTTACATCTGGACATGGTAAAAATAATATACTCCTGCTGTGAATGTTACTTTTAATACATAAATATTCTAAGATATACTAAACAGATATACTATGTAATTATTCTAAATGACTTTTAATTTCAATTTGAAAATGAAAAATATGCATGTTACTTTTGCCAAGCCAACAACTACTATTTCAGTTACAGTTCAGTCTTCAGAACTAGAAATGGGGGCACCTTTGTCACCGATGTCCTAGATTTTTACTCTGTTAGTCTGTAGTGTTTTTCCTTAAATGGCAAATGAATCTCCTTTAATAGGGGTTCACTCCTCCGCCCTGTGCATAACTTGATGTCCGTGGTGAATTTAGCCGATTAGCATTCTAAAAGCCGGTGATTCTGCTGTTCTAACAGGCTGCAAATCTTGGACAGCGTTCTCTCCCGCGAACTCTCACAGCAGATCTGTAAAGTTAAACTTCTGTTTGCTCTCACATTTTACCTTCCGCTCGCAAGCAACATTGTCTCTCAGCCTAATGTTAACATTCTCCAGGTGCTCCTCAAGTTATTTCTCACTGTTCCATCTGCTTCACTGTAGACTGCATTAACATGTCTTGTGTTTTTGTCATTTTCTCTGATAAAGCAGTAAGATACTGTCAGCTCCCATTTTTTGGCAAAGCTAGATTTGGACTCTGCTGCTATTTTGGCCCTTTGGCAACAGAATCCTTATCATTCAGGGATTCTCAGGGAACCTGGCATTAACTCTCCTTAAACAAAACATCACTAAACAATGTTGTAGTTATGATAGTTTTGTCACTTGTCACCCCAGCAGTGGTCCCATGTAGCAGTGATTTACTCAATGAACTGAATTTAAAGTTTCTTGTTAACGACCAAAAACTGTTTTCGATTTTCCAGATTGAGTTCTTTGATATTTTGTTTTTAGGACCATTTTGGTTCATGTTTCCTCTCACTTCTTTAATTTCCCATAGCAAACTATTGCTGAAAGACATTAACATTGTTTTTCTTAACATGGTTCTATATTTTAGGCAGGCGAGTGTGTGAACTTCCCTCCTTTACACAGAGCTCTACAGCTGCGGGTCAGATGAGGTGGTCATGTTAACGCTATGCTAGTGTTGTGAGAAGGACTAGACAGTGGGAGGTCAGTAGGGGTCACTGTGGCTGTCCTCCGCTGTGATAGGCTGTCACCCAGGGGTGAGGGGTCAAGATAATTAGCAATGCAGAATCCCGGTGTCTGTGTTCTAACGAAGCATGAGCTCGTTAACGCAGAGTTTTACACCCGGACCTGCCACTGGGCTGTGCTGCACCGTCTCACACACACACACACACACACACACACACACACACACACACACACACACACACACACACACACACACACACACACACACACACCGAATACATGTTTGCACACGCACACACACACACACACCTCTACTTTTGTTCTTGTGGTCCAGTACAAGGGCTGTCATCGCTTGAACAGCAGAGCACCAAGCTCAGCCACAAGGGAATGCAGGTGATGCAGACTTCTGGAAAGTTCTAATTATGCCCAGTTTCACAGTTTGAAGATAAATACAGAGTGTGCACAATAGAATAATACAATAGTTTCTCTCTCCTTTAATATTCTAACTTGTGTTTTGACAAATAGCTGCTATGCATCTTCTATCTGCAGCAGTGCTGTGTATGGAGTTCTACCAGATTGTAACTTCCATGATCATTAACGTCCAGCTAATGACAGATGCATTTTCAACCCTTTTAATTCAGATATTCTGCCACAAAGTTCACCCATTCAACAATACTTGCTTAAAAAAAATACCAAAAATCTATTTATTTGACATAAAAGTACAAAAAAAAAAATCCAGAATTGCTTCTAAAATTATTTTCAAACTTTCTATCCAGTTTTACTCAGAAACACATCACAATGGAGCATTTTCACACTCTCAAAATGCTGTTTCAGCCGGACTTTAACAACCAAAAGGTTTATTCCTACCGAAAGACTTGACACTTTTAGGTTTCTTTGGTTTTGTCTACATGCTGCTCAGTGATAAGAGAGTCTAGCAGTCATGATAACACACATCATTCTGTATACATAATATTTATGTGTCTAATGCTGAGGGGGTCTAATGCTCATCCATGTGGAGTGATGTGATCGCTTTTGTTGAACTGTTCCACTCTCAGATGTATCACAAACTTACATGCAAATATGAACATGTGTGTGTGTGTCTGTATTTATGTGAGAATGCGCCTTGTTGCTCCTGCCAGGCCAGCCAGCTGGTCCACACCAAAACACAACCTGGATGTGCTTGTTTGCTGTCGATGGCCATCTGTGTGTTTGATTTATTCTGTAAAATAGATCTGTGACATGTGGTCCCATTTTTTTTGATCGTATTATGGAAAAGCCACTCTACAACAAAGAGTTAAAATGTTTCACATGTTGACAGATGGTGGGAAATTGTTCAGCCACGATCTAAATACAGTACCAGTGAGCATTTTCATGTTGCTAATTTATGAAAACACTCAGGATGAAGGTCAAGTTTAACAAAGGGCAAGTGAATCTGAGCTTTTAAAGCATTTGGATGTACCTTGAAGTTTAGATTCTCAAAAGAATAAATCTGAAGGTCAAACATAAGATTTTTTTCTCAAATTTAAAGATCTCAGTCACATGTTGCCACCAGTTTTGATGGCGCGGCCTGCTTTGCTTGCCTTCTTCATCCTTTATGTTGAATTTCAAAGCAGTCTCAGTGTGGATTTAAGCACAAAAAAACATATCCTAAAGGAAATTCCACAAGGAGATTCATTGTGAATTTTGAACAGCATGAAATATTAATCTCCCTATCTATATTTTTGTGGGTCCGTCTCAACTACTGTATATGTAAGAGACAGGTCTTGAATTCACATCCGGAAGGAAAGCAGCAGGAGTCGTCTTCTCTCTGGTTTAATGTTAAATGGTTTAACCTCAAATATCGCATGTCCTCTGTGTCTCCACAGATTTTTCTTGAAGTTTTTCCTCAAGTGCAACCAGAACTGTCTAAAGAATGCAGGAAACCCACGAGACATGAGGAGGTTCCAGGTAAACAACGCCACATGTTTTATTACTCTCTCTATATATGTGAATGTGTTTGCACGCCCTTCTTTTCCTATGCATCCTTTCCCTGCATGTAACACATAATACAGTACTGTGAAAACATAAAAACAGGAATGTGTCTGTGCATGTGTGTGTTCCCCTCTAAGTAAATAAGCTATCAGCGCCTTTACAGGAAACATGAGATCCTGACCTTGACTAGTCAGAACATAAATACACACAATGCTGAGAGAGGGGGTGGAGGGTGTTAGAGAGAGAGAGGGGGAGAAAGAACGAGAGAGAGAGATAAAGAAAGACAGAAAGAAAGAGAGAAAGAAAGAAAGAAAGAAAGACAGAAAGAAAGAGAGAAAGAAAGAAAGAAAGAAAGAAAGGAAGAAGGTTTTGACGGGAGGTTGTGGGGTTGTGAATGAGATTAAGGGCCACCCAGTCTTTATTATTTCCTTATCTGCAGGGCCACAACACAATCAGGAAGACACCACTTCAGTCTGAGTGTAGATACTAGACGCCCAGGAGATACTGATAGATTTATTACTGCGGCACGTGTGTGTGAGAATTGTATGAGAGTGTGTGAGTGATATGTATATTTATCTATTGGTGCACTCTTATGCACACATACATACGTGCATGCGTGTGTGTGTGTGTGTGTGTGTGTGTCATAGGACAGAGAGTTATACAGTAGTAGTGAGTGTGTGACAGTATCTGTGCCTCTAATTGTGCAGCTCTATTGTAGTGGAACCAAAGAAGACAGCTCTGTTTCCCTGGGAGATAATTAAGGGCTGGACCCTTCAGGAACTATTGAACAGAGGAGGATAGACACCGCACACACACATGCACTGTACAGTCACAGTGTGTGTTGAGTGTGATGGTAATAACAGTGATAACGGGTTACATTTAAAGAGCTTTTCACAGTTTCATGGTTTAACTCCTCTGATCTACAGACCCCCGACTTTCTTTACACCTTCATTTCTCTTTTTTTCCCTCCACTTCCTGGCTTCTACACTTGCCTTGGACCTCTCTTGCTGTTTGTCTCCATTTTCCACCGTCTCACCCAATTCTGTCTGCCCCCTCACACCCCCCCCCCCCCCTTCCCTCCAGGTGGTGGTCTCGACCACAGTCAGCGTGGAGGGACATGTCCTATCTGTCTCTGACAACATGTTCGTCCACAACAACTCCAAACACGGCCGACGGGCACGCAGGCTCGACCCTGTGGAAGGAACGCAGTCCTACCTAGAACACGGTAACACGGGAGTGTGTGTGTTGTGTTGTGTGTGTGTGTCTGTGTGCATGAACGTGTGTGAGCCTAAGCAGCATGACCACCAGATGGTTGATGGTTTAATCCTATCAGGTGATTCCTGCCTCTCCATCTGGCTAATCCAACTCACTATAACACACACACACACACACACACACACACACACACACACACACACACACACACACACACACACACACACACTCACTCACTCCATGGTGTGGTTCCCTGTGTGTGTAGCTGTAAAATCTAATATCATTAAGTTTCTTTTTGAAAATAAAAAAATAAAACCAGACTAAAGGAGGCTGTTTTAATTCAGCTGAACACTGATAATCACACGTACAGTCACAATTGTTGTGATATGGGATCAGACAAGCTTATACACACAATCCTCATATTACAGTGACATAAAGCCGACTGCATTATAGAAAACGCTGAAACCTTAAAGAAGGAGGTTTTAGCGATACGTCAGTTGTCCTTGAATGGGGCTTTGGCATAAACAGACAGTAAATTAAAAGCAAAGACAAAGAAAACAAAGCTGCAGCCGTGAAAAATGATGCTTGACACGTCACTTTGAAGCTGTAAAAACGTGATCCGATGAGAGAAAAAATTAACAATTCATTCTCATGCGGAATTATAAGTATTTTGAGAGATGAAATATATTAATTAAAGCTATTTCTTGAGTTGCACTTTTTTTGTAGCATATCCATTATCATGTTTTTGGAATTAGTAGTTTGCTTTCACCAAGGTCACACCACGAAACATTTAAAGTTGTCAAATGGCTTCAGCGCTAACGCCACATGTCATGTGGTCTTGAATCAGGAGTCTTCAGGGGTTTCATACATTCCAAGCTCATTTGTCATCAAAACGATGTTTTCTGGTAAAAACTTGAAAGGCGACACATCAAATGAAGTGATACGACACCAGAAATTAGTTTTTGTTCCGCAAATTACGGCCCGGGCCTTTTGAGCTGATTTGAAGTGAAAAAAAAAAAAAAGAAAGAACATGTGTGAAAGAACGTACTTGAGTAAGTGTTTGCATCGTGCAGCTTGTTTCCAAGAGCATTCACAGCCAGTGTTTGTTCAGTGAATCAACAATTCTGAAGGGTGTTGCATATCTTAGCGAGTTTCCCTTTGTGCTCTGCCTCACGCTCTCATTGGCCCTCATTCATGAAAAGTTCTTACACTCAGTTTTTTTTCTTAGAAACAAAAGGCTTGACATGAAACTCTTTGCCCAGCTGGGTGATTGTTAGTGAGAAGGACTGTAATTTCATTGCACTTTTCTACCTTTGTGGCACTGAAAGCTACGAGTTAGCCATCAGGCTGTTTCCTGTCTGTGAGATGAAATCTAGGGTTAAAATATCACGTGCTGTGTCTCAGAAAATGTAACAGAGGCTTAAAGTCTCTCATCGTTCAAACTAATCACTGTCAGATTGAAATATTTGGCCCAGGAGACATCTGCAACACATCGACAAACGGACATTCAGCTGTTCCCATGTCAGCGCTGGAGTGCTTGGACTGGCTTCTCTGCTCTGGAGCAGTGGATCCACTGTTTTAATGCTGCAATACTCTTCTGGAAATTAACCTGCATTCAAATAAGTTTCATTTTATATGTGAGCATCCAAATGGAAATTCCAATAACTGCATGAATAGCTGTGTAGACATGCTTGATCTCAACCCTCCAGACTCATTTGCTTTTATGTAAAAAGGTGGACATTTGAAAGGACGTGCGCTTTGCGTCATTAGTGAATTCTGTGTTCTGGGCAGGACAGAAGCCACCCAGCCAAGAGTCTAGCAAGAAGACAGAGGAGCTGCAGCTGGAGGGAGTGTGAAGGATTGTCTCGTATCGTTACAATGAGTTAATGTGTGTGTTTTATTCTTTCTTTCCTCTCTACTTGTATCCTCTGTTTTTGCCAGGAGCAGCTCCCTGTATTAAAGCCATCAGCCCCAGCGAGGGGTGGACTACAGGGGGCGCAACAGTCATCATCATAGGAGACAACTTCTTCGACGGTCTCCAAGTCATCTTCGGTACCATGCTGGTTTGGAGCGAGGTTGGTGTGCTCAATCATCTTCCTGTCTAGCTGTTGTTCCAACCTTTCAACTGTGTGTTTTGCCCCCAGACCATTGGAAGCAATTCAATATCAAAACATGCCTTCCTCATGGCCAAGTGGTTGTGTTTGTGTGTATGTGTGTGTGTGTGTGTGCGTGTGTGCGTGCATTTGTGTGTGTGTGTGTGTTTATCTAAATGAGGTTGCTCTCTAATGGTTCTCCACCAAAAAGCAACTGCTGCCCCTCTCTACCTTCCTCACCCCCTCTGTGTCTTTCTCTCCGGAATACTGATCAGATCAGCAGATTTTGATAGCCATCGGCTTAATACTCACAAAACACACACACACACACACACACACACACACACACACACACACACACAGCTCACTATCATACTTTTCCCCAGCGCCACTCCTGTACAGAATGTTTATTTGTCTTCTGACTCCACTCACCGTGTGCGTCGAGCGACCATGGCTCCCTTCCAACAACAACAGCACACATTTGTGTGTGTGTGTGTGTGTGTGTGCGCATGTGTGTGTGTATTTATGCACTGGCATACATCGCTCTGTGTGTGTGTGTGTGTGTGTGTGTGTGTGTGTGTGTGTTAAGAGCTGAGGGGTTTGTTTACAGTGTTAAGAGTCACACTTACACACACTAACATGTGTACAGAGTCTCAGTTCAGTTCAGTTCAAACTGACTCAGCTCTCCTGGCGTTCCTCAGCCTTCTCGTGGATTTTGTCCAACTAAATGTTTCATTTGCACTCTGATTATTGATTCTTAAACAGAGTTTGAAAAATGTGTCAGTGGAAAGAGATCGCATGTTTGCCAAGTTCTGTTTGTTTGCACCTCGCCCGCCAAAAGACATTTCGCAAACAGTAAAAACTAAGTGATATGTGTTTGTGTGTGTTTTTGTTGTTTTGTTTTTGTCACAGTTCTATACACCCCCCCCCCCCCCCCCGCTGTCAGCATAACTGCTGACTAAGTACATTAGCTGGTGGATTTTTATTTGACAATCCAGACGTGTTCAAACATGACTTTACGTGATGTTCCAATAAAACACATGATACAAAAAAATGAAATATCAGATATTCCATATCAACGTACATTCAGTAGATAATTCCATACAGTTAAAAGGGTTTAGAATGGATGAATGACCTCAGAGATAATTGTAATTAACGGTTCCGTTTTAAAGGATGACCAAACATAAACTGGTCAAATCAAGACAGGATGTGTGACAACACCAGCTGTCCTCACGTAGAAGGCTATTTTGTTCCGATCTGTGTTCTAAATATTTTACTGAGTTTTAAGATACAATAGAAGTAAGACAAGTAACCAAAAAATACATGAAACAAGTAGACAAGGGCTTAAAAAAAGGAGGACATGTATTAACTGTCCTCAGGTCAGTGTGAGGTGTCAGTGTAATACTTAATCTTGCTGAACTGATTCAGTGAAAAGTGAGTGAGAAAGTTTTCTTCCAGCCACAGTTTGACAGGTTCTTTCTTTTTCCAAAACCAGTGAAGGGTCAGATTCCAAGGTTCTACTCACCAAAACTGATAAGCTTTGGAACATGAGGCCAAAACCGACAGAGAACATTATATGTGGAGCCACATGAGAAACGTTTTGTTCTGAAAGTGTTCTGAGAAAATTACGTACAATGTTCTGGAGATGTTTGAGGCAGAATGTTCATCTAGGATTTAATTCTCTAAAAACACTCAACAATTTTGGTTGAAGTAACAAATTATAGATCAAAACATCACTTTTGTCTTTAAACAAATGTTGAAATCATTTAACATCCTTAAAACAATATTTAAAAAGTAAGATTAAAACATTTTTGTGGGAAAGTTCCCTGCTAGCTGGCAGGCAGGGTAGCTCCTGAGGAAATTGCATTTGTCAAAATGCAGTGTGGACTTTTCTGTTCTGAATATGTGTCCCCTTCTTCCTCTCTTGTTTAGCTGATCACGCCGCACGCCATCCGGGTGCAGACACCACCTCGACACATCCCAGGGGTCGTGGAGGTCACTCTGTCTTACAAGTCCAAACAGTTCTGCAAAGGCACACCAGGAAGGTTTATATACACAGGTAGGCCACACACATGCATGCACATGTACACATGCAAACGCACGAACGTGCGCGCACACACACACACACACTCACACACTCTTTTAATTCGGGTCCGTTGTTTTCACTTTTTTTTTTTTGCATTTCAGTTTTTCCGGCTTATGTGTTTGCATAAATACAAATGTTTGTGTGTGTGTGTGTGTGTGTGTGTGTGTGTGTGTGTGTGTGTGTGTGTGTGTGTGTATCTGTGTGCGCGCGCATGTGAACAGCATCCAAGCGTTGCAGTTCACTCTCAGGCCAGACAGTGTTGAACTAATGACTGTAGATTAGTCAACATTAACGACCCACACTCGTTAGAATGTTGCCATAATCAGAGGCTCGTTAAAACTCGCTACAATTAAACAGTCTGCTCTTTATAGCGCTCCATATTGAAACTATTAGTGAAATCATCCAGAACACCCAGTTTACTAACACACACATTAAACACACACACACACACTCAAGGTTGGGAAGGTTTTCTCACTGGATGGTTGACTTTGACTGAAAGCTTTGCAGTGGTGGAGGAGAAAGTGGAGAGAATGGAAGAGGACGCTCACGCGTGCGTGGGTGTGTGTGTGTGTGTGTGTGTGTGTGTGTGTGTGTGTGTGTGTGTGTGTGTGTGTGTGTGTGTGAGAGAGAGAGACAGAGAGAGAGAGAGAGAGAGATTCTGTTCACATGTGGAAATGGATGGAGGTGATGTGATGTCTGGTATTGATCCACTCAACATGGCTCCATCACACCATAATGATGACGTCATTCACAGAGAGACAGAGACAGGAAAAACAGCTGCTGTATAGATTCTTTCAGGTATGGGACACTTAATGACTCCAGTAATAAACCAAAGATAAAGATGAGGATTTAAAACTGATCAATGAGGATGAACAAAATCCTACCATAAATAAACGGTCTGTTTTCAAAGCTGTGACATTTCAGAGAGGGGGCGAGGGATGTTAAGCAACTTGAGTGTGTGTATGTGCCATTGAGTAGGAGGCTGAGTTCGAAGCCAGACAGACAAGCTCGCCCTGACCACCGACTGACAGACAACTCTTACAAACTAGACCATTTACCCCGTTTCTGTCCGGTGCAACCTCACCAAGAAATGAAGTTCTGTGATGCAGTACTGGACCCACATCTGGTGTGGTTTAGCGCCTAACCCGTCAATGTGCATCTCTTGCAGCAGATGAAAGAAATTAGAATTAGAATGCGAATTCCAAGTAGTGCTGCGCCAATTGTGTTGCCCACCAACACAGGGGTCGCTGGCTGAGTTCAGTCACAGGGAGTAGCTATAACTTCAGGTAGGAAGCAGGATGAGGGTGCTACCTATTCGTAGTCAGGGTGCCTGCTCTGGGATGGAAGGGAACTGATCCTCCCTCCTATGTCCCCTGGGTGAAACTCCTCATATGAAAAGATATAGCCAGCAACTCCACAAACGGAGGAAATATGTGGTAGTTTACTGTGCCTCCCAGAGGGGGAGAGGGGGGTTAAGCACCGACCAAGGCTCAAGTGAATTGGTGATGAAAAAAATGAAAGAAGGAGGCAAAAAATTGATTTTTTTCAAGTACCAGTTTGATACTGGTACAGGAATGAACTGCGCGATTTACAATCTCGCCATGTTCACTGGATGTGTGAAAAAACGAAAGATGACTCCATTTCGTACAAACCTAGAACTTTGTGGTTTGAATATTAACAATATTTGTAAGATCAAGAACTTTTTCGTATAAGATTCATTGCGTGTTTTAATGTGCTTGACTTGTAATTTTCTTTGTACAAATGCACTCAGCCTGTGTTCCTCCTTCAGTCAAAACATCTTTACTCTGACCCTGAGGCTAGCTGACAAGTAATTGGTCCGTTTGCTCTAAAACTGTTTCTCCTATTGGGCGGAGGTGACCCCGCATGACCTCCTGATTGGCTGATGGCTTCAACATGTGACCCAGGAAACGCGATCTGCGGTTGCGGTTGCCTGACCCTGCCTCAAGGTCGACTTCTCCCTGGAAGTCACTGGTGAAATGTCACAGCGGTGAAAGCTGATTGGCTGCTGTGGTTTTTCAGCGCTTTCTCTGGGATTGCCTCTGGGTGTAAGGACTGAGCAATTAAACATGCTCACAAGTGTGCGCTCACACAAATATGCAACAACACACACTCACAAACACACACACACAGAGAAAGATATACTCACAGAGGGTCATGTCGTACACAACTTACCACACACGCTTTCAAACAGGGGCAGGATTTGAAAGTAATTGTAAATCAGAGCGATATGAGGGAAAGATGGTTTGTAGTCTGGTAAACAGATGGTCTACCACATATACACATGCACATTAGACACACACATACTCACACACACACATACACACACACACACACACACACACCGTATGGCTGCTTCATCTGCCTGGTGGGAAAGATTAACATTCTCGACATCACACACTCATATAAACACACAATAGTACAAAGTGACAATCAATAAATGCTCACACTTACACAACACAGCACACACACACACACACACACTTACACAACACAGCACACACACACACACACACACTCATTTAGAGCTGATTTATTGTCGTTGCAGCTGCAGAGACTCTCAAGGCTGCAAAAGCATCACAATTTTAGACTTTTCCTTCATCCGAGCAAGTTAGTTTTTCAACAAAGGTACAAAGACAGAGCAGGAGATGTAGAGGCGGAGAAGACACAGATAAGTGGACTTCAAACCAGATTGTAAGTATTGATCCACTCATAAATGGATCACACACACACATGTAATGAGACACACATGCAGATACACACATGTACATATAGACATAGTAAGCCTGAAAGTCACAGAGGGAAGGGGGGATAGAAAGAGATCTCATCTCATAAGGGGAAGAATGAAGCAATAATTCAGTGGTATTGAACTGCTGGCTGGCCAGAGAATCGATCTCACCACACCTCTTCTTCTCCTCCTCCACTTTTTCTTCTCCTTTTACATCAGTCCTCACTGTTATTTTCACCCTTCCTTCTCCCTTTGCTGTCGTCTATTTAAATACTAGCAAAAAATAAATGTCAGTCTTGTATAATGCATCAGAAATCAGAGACATGTGGCTTCAACACAAACATCTTTTTTTTTTACTCTCCCCCTATCTTCTTTCCTCTGCCTCACTCCTCGCTTCAGGTTTTTAGGAGCGGAGGGTCCGTCCTCATGAAACTTCTATGAGTATTGATCTGCAGGCAGCTCAGAACTGAGAGGAAGAGCGAGGCTGGAGGGATTCAAGTGGGGGAGTGATGGAGGAATGGTTGGATGGACGGGCGAAAGTGACAGAAGGTGTAGTTAAGAAAGAGGGGGAAGGAGACAAAGCAGAACGGAGGGAGGGAGGAGAGAGGGGAGGGGGTAGCAGGAGGGATTCATGCTGGCTGACATGCTTTCATGGGCAGCAGGGTGGCAGAATGAGTGGAGATCAAACAAGTTCAAGTCTCTGTGTCGCCAGTTATCCACTCTGCTCAATTATTGTTTTTGAACTGAAATAAAAGGAAACAAAATCTAATCAGCAAAGTGATTTGTAGTTTACATCACTAACTTATAATTACTAACAAGTTCCAGACCCGGCAAGACACACAACATCTTTCACTGACATATTTATTACTGTTTTTCTTCATTTTTTTTAAAATCTAAACTTTAATCTTGGTCTTTGATGTTCTCTGTGAAGTCACAATTATGGAAATGATCATCTCCCGCTTGAGCTGAATTTCTTAGAGCTTTATGTTCTTTTTTCTCTTTCCATAGTCTCTGTTTTTATGGTGCTCATGTTGTTTGGCATGAGTTTTTGATAGTTAAAAGGAAAATGTGCAACCTTTATGTCTGTCAACCTCGACAATAGTTTAGGCTACAGTGAAACTATCACTGCTTTTGGACCAAGCAGTTGTAGGAACCCAGCAATGGAACCAGCCACTGGAGTGTTCCCCTGAGACGTAATACAATGGTTATAGGAACTATGAAAAAGTTCCTGTGACTTTTTTTCCAAAAGTTCCGCTGGCACTTCATGACATAATGATCCACACTATAACTTAAATGAAAACAAGGCTATTGAGCCCCACCCGTGGATCGCCAGGGGGCACACTGCCACTCAAAACTTCCATGTACTCTTGGCTTATACTTCAAGCTAGCTACATGTCCAACAGAACATAAATCCAGAAGATGTTTTGGACAAGGATACATCTGACAGTGTTTTAGCCGACAGCGATGTGTTTATTTAAGCCAGAGTGTGTATGGTTGAAGACATACAACAGAGAAGGGCCGAGGCTGCAGCTGCATTAGCCGTGCAAGACATGTCAACTCTGTGGTAGTCATCTGATGCAAAATGCAAAGAGCAAACCCCAGATTTCCCTTTGCTAATGTTGATGTGTTTTCATCATATTTGGCTGTTCAACTGACCATTCAACATCTGTTGGTAATCGCTGGTGGGCGCAATGCATCCTGGTACTGCCAGCACAGATCCATGTGTAGAGCTGATCTTTGGCTGCCAATATAACACACACTGAGGAGTTTATTGTTTGGACACACACATAAAATGTGCTTCAAGTCACAATTCATCTTACTTTGGTAGACTTTCTTCCACCCACGAACTTGAATCATTAAATGAATCAAACTGAAAGGTGCAAAGCATTTATTTAGGGTGTTTGTGATCTTTGTGATTTACATATTTTCAGCAGCTATAGCTTGTCTAGTATGTAACTGGCCCCAAAAGTGAATTCATCATATTTATCTCTGCGGACAGCAAATGAAAAAAGCCCTGAACAGCATGCAGATGCACTTGAAAGAATGCTCTTAATTTTCTTAACTTCCACAATCAATTGATTGTGGAAACAGCTCTGTGTTTTGTCGATTAGCTTGGAGAATTTGTTTGGGTAATTGATACCTTCTTTGGGAATGGGACTTCCTCTACAGGAGCCAAACAGCTGGAGGCTCAGGCTCACCGGCCCATTTTAACGTCCAATAGCTGAGCATCCTAACCTATACTCCCGTCTATAAATCTCAGGCTACATACAGTTTAATCATCTACTCTCTGTTGGAAGGGATGTTTCCTCACGGGATATTTTCTTTTCCATTCTTTGCATTAGCGATTCTAAGTTACCATATCTGTGTGCAGCTGTCTGCCCCCTCTGAGTTCACATCTCAGAACAGAATCAAATTAAAAACTGTTTGGAGGTTTGAAGATGAATTTAGTTAGTGTTGGTATGCATCGGTGGGACCAGTGTTTGGCTGGTGAATACACCTGGAATGCCGTTATCCAGGCCTTTTACAGCTGATGTGTAATCACTCTGAGGGCTTCTGCAGCACCGGTGCTATTTCTGTTTCTTTGCAGAAGGAAAGCACCAAAGAAATGGCCTCAGAAGACTGACCTTTTGGCGCACGCACACACACACACACACACACACACACACACACACACACACACACACACACACACACACACACACACTTCAGAGTTTCAAGGAACATATTGTTCTCTTTGTAAAGACTCAGGTTTATATACTTTAAGCATCAAAATCATTTGTGTGTGTGCATGTGTGTGTGTGTGTGTGTGTGTGTGTGTTGATTTTGTGAGCGTGTGTGTGTGTTGATTTTGTGAGTGTGTGTGTGTTGATTTTGTGAGTGTGTGTTATATTAGAGCTGGAGCCGGTTAAAGGTCTCCAGAGATGCACAGCAAGCGAGGATCTGACATTGGCAGTTAATTCTGACAGTTGATATCCCACTGACTGTTAGGCAGCTGTTTTTGTTGTTAACTGAACCATAACTGAGTTCAGTTTTTGTTTTTGTTTTTTTTCATTTATTGGACGTCCAACACATTCTCTCACTTCCTCCCATCCTTCCATCACCTCTTCTCTTCTCTTTCACCTGATTTCTCTCGTTGCCTTCGCCAAAGAAAAGTTCTGCCCTCTGCGCATTTCTCTATTAACAAGATGAGGGAAAACAACGTGGCTGAATACATGAAATTTACAGGCAGGGTGGAGCGTCTAATACACGTTGAAGCAGATGTATATCACAGCGCAGAAACACAAACTATATTTGCTTTCATTAACATCGCAAGTCAGGGAATTTAGACTTTTCTGGGCTGTGACATCACACACACTTGACGCTAGTTGCCAAGCTAACCCTATCTAAGGGGCTATGAGCAAAACTTAATTCTGTCATGTCGTCATGTCATAGGTCTACTTTATGGTTTTTCCTCCTCCATTTTTAGTTGGCTTTCAAATACAGTAAAATACAACATCATATGAGAGTTAGCCATCCGTGGCGGTAGAGGTTTCGTAGCAGGAGGTTGAATGTTTGAGAGACAGGATTTAAAATAGTTTGGGCTGAATTGTAAAATCATTATTTGCGGATTCCTTTGAGCAGGAGGTTGTCATATTCATTACATCCATTCATTGTCAGTTTTCAACATCTGCTATTTTTACAGCTTGTAATTTCTGAAGTTGTTGCCAACAAATTGAGTAGGTCAGGGCATAACAGAAACCAGAAACTTGGGTGTGATGTTATAATAAAATAGGCATAAATATAAAATACATGCACACACTCACTGAAAGCAACTAGAAGGCAACACATGAGACGTTCAGCTGCAAGTAATTTAGAGTTGGAAAGTACCAAACATCACTCCAGCTGCACATACACCCTCTCTCTCTCTCTCTCTCTCTCTCTCTCTCTCTCTCACTCACACACACACACACACACACAAACACACCTACATCTATTAATTTACTGCTACCTCTCTACATCTTTCTCTGACTGTCTTTTCTCCTCCCTCCATCTGTCAAACACACACTCAATAACGTTAGCACAGGAGGTTCTTCAGGGGTGAAGACACGCTCAGCGCAGATGAATAAACACAAAAACACATGCAGGCGTGCACGCATTATTCTTAAAACCCTTCTGACTGACAAAGCTTTCAGGGCATGACTTGATTGACATATTGATTGGATAAAGGCTGTAGGAGGATGTAATTGCAACTTAAATGGAGCACTAAGCGTCCTTTAAAACCGTTTCCATGATACATGCAGCGTTATTATCATACAGATGCTTTTGGCACCATCAGCCACGACATGAAGTCTATTCATCACGTGTCTCACCTGCACTCTATCAGTCGTACCGCCACGGATTCCAACAATACACCATCAGAGAGGTTGAAATTGTTGTTTAATCGTCTAACTCAACCATGCGGGTAAAATTGAAATCCCCGCCCTCCAAAAAAATAACACGTTAGGGGTGAAAGTTGTAATATATATTTATTTTTTTTTAATTCCTCTCCCATCATATTCCGTCTGGGTCTCTTTTAAAAGTGTCATCTTTTTGGCCATAGAAATGGTCCCTGTAGAAATGTCCACAGTCAGGTGATCACGCCTAGTAACTTGCTGTAGTTTTGAAATGTAACAGATCCTCATAGAAATCCTGCAGAGGTGTAAACTGGACCGACTCAGCTTGTCAAGTCAACAGGTTATAAGTGTTAGGTGCTCCAGAGCTGCAATGGTCAGTTGTGGTTCTACCAACATTGCTTGGTTTGGCGTCCATACAGACACAATTATGTGTCCAAAGTTTGTGTCCTGGTTGCTGCAGTAGCACCTCCTCAGCAGCTGGGGCGCCTCTTAAGAGGAGAACTTATGATGTGCTATGTCCCCCCGGTGATGATCCTCAACGGCAGGTCCAATAATACCGTGACGACCACGACAAAATGCAAGAATGAAAAAAATAAAATGCAACAAAAGAGAGTCAAAAGTAAAGTCTGGGGAATGTTCCCGCGGAGACAAGCTCTCTGTTTATTAGAGGCGTCACCAACTCTCATCAGAAATATCACACACCTGAAGCACCCACACATGGTACCCAATGTTTCACCCTTTCTTTTTGTCATTCCTTCAGTTGTTAAACTGCAGCTTTAGCGAGTAACTCACAATCTCTATTCTCATCCATGTAGTGGAAGTGCAGAATGGTTGCTATGGAAATGATGCTCTGTAGCGTTTAGCTGCAGCGCTATAATCTGTCAAGATGAGTTTCAGGACATGTCAGACTGGCACCTTCCTAGTAGATCATTGCAACTCTTCATTTTAGCAGCAGAAATAAATAAATTCCCAGAGTTATCCAGATGGCATGAATATTTTCACAGATTTAAATCTCAAAACTGAACAAATAACTCTGACTTTAAGGAACTGCAGGGCAACTGTTCACATGACGAAAGAAGTACGAACATTATTTTAGCTGAATTTTGAGAACCGGCCCTTCAACTGCAGGCCCACACGCTGCAGTGTTTGAAGAACAGTATATGTAGATCACGTCTATCTTTAGTGCTTTAGTGCTTTTCAAAGCATAAACGTGATCAATGCTGGAAAAACACAAGGCCAATGTGAGGAAATGAGTACACACCCGTTTGTGGTTCTGTAGTTTCAACTAATACTGAATGTTTTTCATACAATTGAGGGAAATGATCAACTGAAATGTTTACACTGAAAAGCACACGTTCTAGCTGTCAGATTCTTATCAGCTGTGAAAACCAAACTTCACACTTTTACACATTTCATGCTGGCAGGCAACCAGCATCCCCACAATCCTCGGCTGGTGTCCGCTGAGTAGCTCCAACACAGGAGTTGATGAGAGATTGTGTTTGTTCTGTTCAAGTTTCCCAGACAGATTTTTTTTTTTTTAACTAATCAAAGCAAGACGGCCTCTCTAACCTCCAGGCTCTTTATGATGCAATTACAAATACTTCAGCATTGTGGGAACTAAATGTCCCTACATAGAATGTCAGCTATTGACTTAAAGGAGAAGTGAGAAATAGGTGACCACTAAAGATGCATCTGTGAATTTTAAGTCTCCAAGCAGTAACTTCTGCTTTTCAACAACAGAACAAACTGTTTGCTTTTTCCCTCTTTTTTTTTTTTTTTTTACTAACAACTCTGTGGTTCATCTGTCTTGTGCAGCATTGAACGAGCCAACCATCGACTACGGTTTCCAGAGGCTTCAGAAGGTCATCCCCCGGCACCCTGGAGACCCCGAGAGGCTGCCAAAGGTACAGAAACAATTTAGTAGTTAACCTTTTGCACTTTTATCGGATGTTTTCTCTGGATCGTGGGCCTAATTTATGATGCACACAAATTTGTAACTGGCTATCACCCAAGCCTGCATTGACTAGGTACACAATAGATGAGTTTAGAGATAGTCATCAGGATTTGCTTCCTGCCTCTGAGACTAAATTGGGGGTTAAAAAGTCACCTAAGAGCAAATATGTGTGTGTAAGAATATTTTATGGTGGAGGCCCAGTGAACCCAGAATGAACGAGGCTCTGTTTTTTTCTTGGTCATGCAAATATTTCTGACTGTTGCGCTGCTATCAAAGGACCAGCCCATACCACTCAGACCACTAAACACCACAATGATTTTGTGTTCATATTTTGTTTGTCTTGTGTGTCTTATATGTTTTCACATTTGAGTTGTATCTTTACCTCTTCATGAACTCTCTCTCTCTCTCTTGCTCTCCCTCTCTCCGCCCCTCTCCCTCTCCCTTTCCCTCTCTCTGTGAGTGTGTGTGAGCTGCTTGAACTTGATTACAGTGTTTGAATCTCCTCCAGATCAGAGTCATATCTGATTATTTGTTAATCAGTTTGAGATCAAGCGAAGTGTTTAAAGGATCAGCAGATGTAAACAATTAACACCAAACAATGAGCTCTGCTTTGATACCAAACCCCTTTCACAGTGCGTCTGTGTGTGTATGTGAGCTGTGACATCATCAAAGGATGGGCGCTGGTCATGATGCGATGATGTGGCGATGACATGATATCATCACGGCTGTTCCGACACCCCGGCACCTACACATGTGTTAACAATCGCATGTAATGTTGTAGTAACATGTTCGATGCATAATACACTGGCCACACCTCAGATGAGTGTAGATTCACAGCTATGAACATTTATGTCTTTCACTTGCTTGTTTTTTTTTTTTTGGTTGTTTTTTTTTAGACATGTTGACACGTGACAATACAGAGAACATTTGAGGAAAACACTCGAAAGAGGCTCTGGCAACAGGCCAGTAATTATTCTCAATCCACATGAAGCAATGCTCGTCAGCTTTGATCCTGATAACAAACTTTAAATTGAAACCTTCTCTAAACACACAGCCCTGATTACAACAGTTCCCCATTTACGACTTCACGCCCCACGTGTCAGATGGGGAGTTTCTCACTTGCCATGACGTCTCATTTATATGTCACATATACGCCACACTTGTTTCCCTGAAGTTTCTCATTAGAAAAAAAACAATTCAAGATTTTAACAGCCACTTATTATATAACCTGCCATTCCTGTTTGGGCTATAGGCACTAAAATCAAACGGCAGTTAATAAAACACACCCTTTCAAGGCAGTACTGATGGTGAGGAAAGGCTTTACATCAGAGTCTACTTTTTCTCACACAGACTCCAAGGCTACCTTGCTCATCCGTATCATGTGCTGATGGTCGTGACAATTAAAATGTTACTATTTGTCGATCAGCAGCTGTGTGATTTGTGTGTGTGTTCGTGTGTCTAAGGGTAATGTGACGTTATTACTGCAGTTTGTTAGCGTGAAAGTGAGATTACTTTTTATTGGTCTGTATCTTGGGAAGCCAGTCTGGTTTGTGTCTCTGTGAGGAGGTGATCAGTCACATGATGCCGTAACGGTTAAGTCCCTAAGAAGTGATGTTGGTGCGTGTGATGGAATATAATTGGTGCCACATATACACACACATACACACACCAATACACACACACACACACACACACACACGCACTACTGACTGTTGCTATTATTGATCAGCTTCTTTACTGAAGTTAAAAAAGACTTTATTGCTCTACATAGAAGACAGACAGACAGACAGATAGACAGACAGGGCAGTGGAGTGTATGAGAGGATTACGAGTGGACAGCCGATTCTATAATTGCTCAGTGAACATTTTGGGATTTTGGTGGTCATACACACACACACACACACACACACACACACACACACACACACACACACACACACACACACACACACCAGTGTTGAACTGCCAGGTTGTGCCACAGTGATCTCTTCAGCATCCATCAATATGTGCACATATGTACAGTGACACACACACAATGGAGCCTGATTTGTTCTCTTTAAAACCACCATGGAACACTTAGAAGTTACATGTTCTAGTTTGTGACATCTGTGCTAGAAGATAAAACTTGTGTTACTGGTTTTGGATGGACTGATTACTGCAGTTGTTACACCTTCAGACCTGGAGCTTCACTGTGCAGCCACAAATAATCAGACTGTTACAACAAATCGCTTTTTTTCTCCTTTTATCTTTACCCTTTTTATCCTTTTATCTTTAGACATTCAGACTCTTGACTTGTTAAATGTAAATAAATAAATATTTCAGGAACTTGAAATGTTAAATTATGAAGAACTGAATCTTGCTGAAAAGCGGTTTTATACTCTTATCACTTGTGTGAATGATCTGCCAGTAACTATGTGAGTCAGAAGCAGAAATGTCTCTTTGGATGCACAAAGAAATCCATCACCACTCCCGGTGGGTAGACCCCTACTCGCTGCAACAGAAGAATTGTGGATGAAAAAAGGCAGCACTAGAAGACAGTTACTGTCCTGTCTGCCTTAAGGTTATTTTGTTAGGCTTAATAAAAGGTGATTTCATTGCATTATATCTACTATGAGCTGTTTGTACATCCACACCAAGGCCGGATCAAGGAGATGCGTGGTGTGCTGATACACAAGCACATCAACAGAGAAAGCCTCAGTCTCTCCCCAGCAAAACACATTTAGTGCAATAGATGGTTGTGGTTAGACTGTGATCCATATAGACAACAATAGGATACTAATCCATACTCTTACTGACTGCTATTCTCCATCATTTGGTGCAAAAAAAGAAAGAAGAAAACGAGCTGCAGAGGCATTTATCAAGGCGCTAAGCAGATGGATTATATGCAACTACAACATCTGTTTTCTCCTTCGGGACAGGTAGAGCTCATACATTTCTTCTGTGTTTGAAGAGAGAATCGTCATTGTTCTGTTTACATATCTCTATTTACTCTTCATTTCCTTTAATTCTGTTAGCTTTTACAAAAATTACAAGCTCCTCAAGTCACTTTTCCACATAAAACCTTTGTACACTTCTTCTAGTCATTATTTGAATGGCTGCTTTGTCGCTGCCAAGACTGAGCCCAAACCCAGTTAATGAGGTTTGTGTGATGACACGTTATGTCAAAGCTGAATTGTCAGACTAGAATATTCAGTTATTCCCTTCCAGATTTGGGTGATTCAACATAATTATAGCAAAATCAAGTGACAATATCCACAAATGTTTGATTTAATGTCACTTTGTCATGAAATTGCTCTGAAAAAGTGGGCACTTTTTTTTATTCAAATAAAAAAGAAAACCCAAAACAAATAGTAAAACATATTTTACACCGAACATCACAAATGTTTTAAGTGTTCCCCAGAGAAGCAGTTGAGGTTGGGATAGTTGACCACTGTGTGGTTGTCCCTCTGGTCGTGATTTCCTGTGTGACTCACTCAGCTGACTTTGCTATGCGACCCATTTTGATGATGTCATGCATGGTGTTGAGGTCATGTCAACAGCATCACCAATATGAGTAATCCTGGTGAGGCGGGAACATAAAGACATCAGACAGTAAATAACTGTCGTCTACTTTGATTCTTCTGTCGATTTTCTCATCAACTCAACTGAGATAAGAAACCTCGACAGTGTCCCTCTGCGTATTAGTGTGAGAAGATGTCCCCTTGAGCGTGCACGCATGTCGATACTAGTATTTGTGTGTGTGATCGCACCCCTCGTCCCTCTGGGCCCACATGTAGCGTATGACATCATCTCTGTGTGAGGTGTGACCCTGCATGTACGGCATCCCTAATGGGACATTAGAAGCGGATCAAGCGTCTAATGTACCGGCATTAGAGAGGAATAAGTCATGTGTGTGTCATGTCTGTGCTGGCCTGGCACACGCACTCTACTCACACTCACACTCACACTCACACTCACACACGCACACACATCTGACCTCATGGATGCTCAGCTCAGCGTTTCCTGGTCCTAATGCATGCAACATGTGTGTGTGTGATGTATGGTTATCACATTAAGGCTGGTCATAACTCAGACAGTAAAAGCACCTAGACACCTCCATTCTCTCTGCCAACAGATCTGTCTTTCCTTTCACTCATCCTCCACTTCTCTTCCTGTCAGCCGACCTGCCTGTCTGCATATATACCTGAATACAATAAATAGACTCCACGAGAATAGATTGCACTCAAGGTTAAAAAAGACTTGATGCTGAGTTAAATAAAGTCCATCAAGGACTTGAATTCGTCATGAGATGATATTGAATTTTATTTTTAAAGAATGTTACGATCCAGACATGAAGTGATGGACGAGTACATGTCTGGCGTACATTCAGCACTGATTGAGACATTAGAAGTCGGTGATTAAAGTTGTAAAATCAAAATTGATTGTAGCAATTGCAAGAATGAAAGAAAATTCTTCTCGCTGTCACTTCTGTCACTCTGCTGTCATGATACAGAGGGAAATCATGACTGGCAGCAAAGTAGAGCAGGAGAAGGTCAACACAGCATATACGCTGAATTACGGAGCATAAATATGTTTGAGAAGAGAAAACTGGGTTACATGTACCTGTTGATTCACCAGTAAATCATTGTCTATATTTTAGTTTGGATTAGCTGTATTGTCAAGCACAATCTGTTGTGTGTAACCTTGACACGTGACCTTATTTAATTTCTCCTCAGTGCCTGGTCTAAGGCAGCCTTCAGTCCATTCTCAATTCAGTTAAATGATGCACAATGTGGGTGTGATGCAAAGTAAAGTGTTAAAGAAACAACAATACATCAATACAAAACACATTAAGACGTCACCTGTAAGGTCCTTCAATAATTTAGTTATGCTGCTGTGCTTTGAGTATAAATGTGCTCTTAATGTGGAAACACACCAGCTTCAGACCTGAAAGCATGTAGACCACCTCCAGGAGCAGCAGGAGTCAGATGATGATGGTGAAGCAGAGCTGACGTTCACAACAGGCTCTTAGTTTCAGTCTGAAAATCACTGATTTGATGGAAGGTACCTGAACTCCCCAAACTCCTACGCAAGTGAAGACACTGCTACTGACACAAGTTTGGGGCCTTAATTTCAAAACGTTAGTGGCTCCAATTGGACATTTGACTCTTCTTCCACTTACATTATATAAACCCAATGAATTTTCAATTCTATCTAATCTAAAGATTTATTTCAGGCACCACCTGCAACAGATTAAATGAGAGATGGGAGTAGCATGATGTGTTCATATACAAAAAGACGTCAACAAGTATTCATAGTGCATTGATCCGGCAGGCTTTGAGTGATGGTCGTGGCAGAGGCCTGCCGACCTGATAATGATGATGTTACCAGAGGATCATCTTTCCTTCCCGTTTATCAGCTACTGTCTTACTGGAACCGCTCGAACATTCAGGATCAGATTTCTATGAGAGAGAGAGAGAGAGAGAGAGAGAGAGAGAGATTGCGTGTGTGTGTGTGTGTGTGTGTGTGTGTGAGTGTGTTTGTGCACGTGTGTGAAAGCATCTCTGCTCACCAGTCTTATAATGAGAGGTTAACAGAGAGCCAGCTTGGCCATAATAATGTGTAAAAGATTGAATTTAGCACCATAGGCAGTCACACTAAAACTGCTGACTGGCTCTGTGACCTCTCCTCACACACATACACACACACACGCACGCACACACACACACACTCACACACACACTGATGGAGAGGCAATATGTTCCACCACCCACAGACTCACAGGAGAGCACACACGCAGCCAACCATAAGTGTGCGTGTGTGTGTCGCACAGTTCAGGTTAATATTGTGAAGCACAGAGTAATTTTCTCTCTGTCGCTGGGTGGCCTCACGCTGTGGAAACGACAACACACTAACTGTTAAACAAGACACCTTAGACCCCAGGGTGGGAGCCGAAAGAGAACAGGGGAGAGAGGGTGTGTGGGTGAGGAAGCGGGGCAAAGCAATAAAGAGACACAGAAAAAAGGCTGAATTGTACAAGGTTTAGTGGGTGGGAGAAATAAAGAGAATTCCCTGTGTGGAGGGAAAGCTCGAGGAAGGTGAAAATGGATCAGACAAAGCAGAGGAGGGATGACAAGCAGGGAGGAAGAGTTGAAGCAACTAAAGAGGATGTAATGTGAAATTCAGGACTATCGCCTTCTGCTATCGGTTGCTGAATCCATCCAGCTCTTGCTCATTCCTGATTGTTTGTAAATGACTATTAAAAATATTGCCCTCTGAAGGATCCTTTTGGCCTGTCAGAGCCACTCGGGAAGAGCTGGATCTCTGTGGTCGGATATGAGCAGCAACTCACAGCTGAAGATCCTGCAGAGCACTTTAAATGTGCTTCAGAGTACATTATAAATACCTGTCACTTCAGGACGGATGCATAAAAGCTCTTGACTTGACTGTAGATCATCTGCCTTTAAAAAGTGTGAAAAGCAATTTGTTTAGCATAAATAGATAGTGAAATGGATGTTGGTTGATGGTGTGTGTGTGTGTGTGTGTGTGTGTGTGTGTGTGCGTGTGTGTGTGTGCGTGTGTGTGCGTGTGTGTGCGTGTGTGTGTGAGGAGGCGGGGAGAGAGAGGGGGACTGAACGTTCATGTGTGTTTCCTTCTCTGAAAGGCAATTGCGGGCCTATTATTGTATTAGTTGTTTTACTTTTTATTAGTTTTTTATGTAAACTTTCTCTCTTGTTTACTTTTGATTTAATTCATTTAACTAGTCGAGGGTGGACACCGTCTCTCTGGGATTGTGGGTGGGTGACGTTTTAAAGGAAGTGCCTCCAGTCCCTCTACCCTCTGCCTCCCAGTCTCTTCTGTTTGTTTTTTTAATAAATCCAGCCAGAGAGGAAAACCATTCCATCCGGCATCAGATAGATACTAATCAGACCAGATTTTCCCTAAAATCTCCCCAAATTATCCTCAAAGCTCACATCATTGCCTGCACACACTAATTCCACCTCCTACTCTCTCTCAGGAGGTTATTTTGAAGCGAGCAGCTGACCTGGTAGAAGCCCTCTATGGTTTGCCTCATAATAACCAGGTAAGAACCGAACACTCAGACAATATCAGCATGGAAGGAAGCAGATGTGTGTGTGTGTGTGTGTGTGTGTGTGTGTGTGTGTGTGTGTGTGTGTGTGTGTGTGTGTGTGTATTGTATTTATTGTTCCTCCTTCTGTAGGAGATAATCCTGAAACGTGCAGCGGACATAGCAGAAGCTCTCTACAGCGTTCCACGAGGACACACCCAGCTGTCTGGCTCCACCCACTCTGGCATGATGGGGGTCAATTCTTTCACCGGACAGCTGTCTGTCAATGTCTCTGAACCCTCACAGGCCAATCAGGGTAAGACTTTAGTACTGTAGGTTTAATCCCAATCACAAAATGACAAATAACCTCCAATATCTAAATATGTGCACATTTTTTTCTTATTTTAAGATTTGCATGGACATCATATTGGTATCATGCACACATTAACCCACTCAAACAAGACAAACAGCTTTAAGTCACATTGCATGTTGCACTCCGTGGTTTTATTGCACAACACAATATGTTGCACTTGTCTGAAGCCAACACTGACCAGCTCTCCTCTTCACCTCCACCATGACTTTGACAGGTTTTGTGCGCAGCAGCAGTAGTGTATCTCCTCACGCTTATGTTCCAAGCTCCACCCCTCAGCAGACCGGCTACACGTCAGTGACCAGTACCATGAATGGCTACGTCAACAACACCGGCATGACCAACCTGGGAGGCTCACCTACTTTCTTGAACGGCTCCGCTGCCAACTCGCCTTATGCTAGTGAGTGGACTTGTTTACCTGAAAAACGTATACACACAAATGTATACTTACATTGTGCCTGGTTAGAATAGTGGGTTGTACACACAAACAAACTCAATCTTACTCTGTAGACAGAGTGAGAGCCTCAGATGTGCTGAGAGGAGATTCCCCCGTGGGGATTTCCGTCTGTATGACTTCAAAAACAATCACCAACTCACAACTCCATGTTGTCCCACGTCCATCTTCTCCCCTCCTCCCTCCCCCCCTCTCTTCCTTTCTTCTGACAGCCACACCTCCTCTCCTCCCTGTGATGGTTAATTGCATCCCTTTTTCATTTAGCTGGAAACAAACAGGAAATAGGTGCACAGAAAGATCTGAGATTTGATTTGTTGGCTGAAGTTTGTCTGATGATGGGGAGGGAAGATGGTGATGTGAGATGAGTTGACTTGATTGAAGCTTGACCAAAGTTTGTGGACGTTTCGCAAAAAATGTCTGTTAAAATGGCTCGTTGAAATCTCGGGAAATGATTTTAGAGTTTAGCCTGCACCCTGGTTATTTACGAGGAGTGCTTGTGAGTCTGAGGACCAGTTCTAGTCCCATCTGAACTGTAAGATGCCATTTTGGACTCTTCAGTTTTTATGTTCATGGACTGATTTTTGGACTTCTCCTGTTCCTTGTTTTATATTGTTCATGTTTCCGGTTTGTTTGGGGGGGGTTTTTTTGTGTTTTTTTTTAATGTGTTTGTTTGTTTGTCTTTTCTTAAGGTTTCATTTCTAGCGATGCATGAAGTATATCTAACTTAAAGTCAAAATCAAATTACCCAGACAGAATAGTACTGTGGTAAAATAAAAGTCTCCATTAAATCGTCTACTTTAATCAATACAGAAATGTATTTAATATGGATTTAACTGAAGTGTTATTTGTGCTTTCCAGTGCTTGAGAGCACTCAGTAATAGACACTGCCTACAAAAGGTTGCGTTATGGCGGTGTGTTTTCCAGTTGTACTGCTCTGATTGTGACCTCTTGGAGTTATCAAAGTGAAGTAACTGTATTCAATGCAAATTCTTTCACTTCAAAGTTTCTTGTAACTGAATGGTTCTGATTAAAAAGATTAAAAAGCACAATCTTTCTTTGAAATGTATTGAAGTAAAAGTATGAAGTTCTCTAAAAAGTAATTACTCAAATGAAGGAAAGTACACCTCTGCATTGTACCTGAGAACAGTACATGAGTAAAATGCTTTGCACCACTTGAAATTTCTTGTCTTTTAGTGAATATTGCCTCGTTTAATGTTGTGCCAACCCTGTTTGGTCATTTCCTGTTTTATTTTGAAATCCCTTTCCTCCCGTGTATTTGTTGGTTTAACTTCCTGTCCTTGTGTTCTCACCTGTACCTCATCAGTCGATCCGTCTCTGTCTGCTGTGTCCCAGTCAGCTCTTGGCCGTCCTCATGCTCTCCCACCTGTTTCTTGTTGTGTCATTAGCTCACTAGTATTTTAGTTGAGGGATTCCTGGAGTTTTGGAACGCCTCTTTTGATTATTTCGCTCTTAAAGCCACAGTCTCTGTTTTGTATCCAGAATACTTGGTTGTTTTTGTTGTTTCTTTAAAGAAAAGAAAATGGCTGCAGCCAACTTGCGACACATGACTTTGTTTGGCGTAACAGGAAACATCATACCCCAAATCCTTATGCCACAAATCTGGAAGCACACTACGTTTTCTAAAACAGGAATTCCCAAAGTGAGACTGAAGACTCTCCGGGGGGGGGGTAGAGAGATGATTTCCAGATGTCAGAATTTTTTTTTTTTTAATGATTGGAAATAGCCTGTTATGGTCATCATGTTTGCAAAAGATATAAATGGTAATTTAATTCAAAATCAATAAAAATGTGGATGTGTTTGGATATGTGTGCTTCAGCCTCACCTCGTGTATCAGCAAGTCTAGCATTTTAGAAGATTGGAGATCCGGTCCAAAATGTGATTGCTTGATTTTCTCATATTGAGATGAAGGACAGAGACCTGAAAGAAGCTCCAGATCAAAAAAACATTTGGGTGTAAAATGAGATCATGTTCAACCAAATGACCATTTTCTGTTTTTCCACTGTTCTCACCTTTCACCCTTCATCCGCCCACCCTGCCTCATCCTCCCTCACTCCCTCACTCCCTCTCCTCTTATTCCTGTCCTCTATCTCCCTCCACCACCACCACCACCAGTCGTCCCATCCAGCCCCACCATGGCCTCCTCCACCTCTCTCCCCTCCAACTGCTCCTCATCTTCTGGCGTCTTCTCCTTCTCTCCGGCCAACATGGTGTCGGCGGCCGTCAAGCAGAAGTCTGCCTTCGCTCCAGTGGTCAGGCCCTCCTCTTCTCCTCCACCCTCCTGTACTAGTGCCAACGGCAACGGGCTCCAAGGTAATTACCATGGCAACGGTCAATCAGATGTTTAGAGGGAGGACTACTTCTTCTTCTCTATTTATTTGGATACTTACTGTATCAGTCTTGACACAAAGACTTAAATACAATGATTAACAAACATTAACAGTGTTTTTCCTTCTCTTCCATCTTTTAACTCTCCTTCTTTTTTCCTGTCCTGACCTTTGACCCTTCCCTTGTTATTGTTCTGTCTCTCTCTCTCTCTTCCCCCTGTGTGCCTCTCTCTACCAGATCAAACCTTTGTGGACTCTAGCAAGTACTCATCAGCCAGCTCTCTACAAGGCCTGGCCTTCACCTGAAGTATGTTCCTCAGCTTCCTCCTCCCTCACTAACTCACTCTCGTGATGAAGGACTTCCTGTCTTCTGTCACTCTTCAACACTTCTCGGCTTTTTCATCCACTGTTCTTACTTCCTTTGTCTTTTTCTGCCTTCCCTCCCTCTCATCACATCAACAACACCATCCTCCATAACTTTTCCATCCATCTCTCATCTAACGGCAACAACCAAACCCCTCTGCTGCCTGGTTACTCCTACCTGCTGCCCTCCAATTGGCTGGGAAATTAAGGAAAACTACACATAAAAAAAAAAAACCCAAAAAACAAAGAACAAAATACACAACTCTGGGATTTGTGTAACTGTTTGTGCGTTCACGCTTGCTTACATTTTTGTGCGTGTGTGCTTGAAGCCTTATTTTGTTTCTTCAGTTTTCACTTCACATGAAATATAAAACTGTTTATTTCAAACTTTCTCTAATCATGTGTGTGTGTTTGCGTTTATCATTTTGGGTTGTGCCCTGCTTCAGACAATTTTAAACCCATCCCTCTGGTTTAAATACTACACACCATGATGCGATCTGTCAGGCGTTCACACATGTAATAAAACACACTGACTGTTGTGTGTGTGTGCGTGTGTGTGTGTGTGGGGGGGTGAGAGCAGGATACTTAGATGACGTGTCTCTGCTTGACTTTACTGATTTATTTCTCTATTGAAGTTGTGAATGTCGCTGCCATCACACAGATGGGAAAACACACTGATGCATTTACAAGAGAATCTTTTATGATGTTGAAAATATTTGCCTATTTTTTTTACCAGTTTTTCCCCTTTTTTTCCTCCGTTTCTCTCTCCCTCCTCCCGGCAGCGATCCCAGGAATGATCATCCCACCCATGTAAAGGTGTGAGTGCGTGTGTGTGTGTGTGTGTGTGTATGTGTGTGTGTTCGTGTGTGTGTGTATATTTGTGTGTGTGTGTGTGTGTGTGTGTGTGTGTGTGTGTGTGTGTATTGTGTGCTTGACTGTGTGCAAGATGAAGCGAGCACACTCACACTGATCCTGGAGGAGGATTTTCCAGTCAGTCAGACTCCGGTCAGGGATGGAAGCAGCTGTCCCGATCTGAAGGAACAAACCCAACTCAGGCCCTTTGTAACACAAAAACAACTGCAAGAAAACAAAGAACACAAGACTGTTTGCGGGGAAAGAAGTTGTTTAGACTTTGTACACCTTGATGCTTTTATAGGAGAATGGCCACGCCTAGATTAAGACTCTCCACGGACACATGAATTGTATTTATTTTGGAGAGAATCCACTTCCTCCCTTGAGTGATTGTTCTGTTGTTTTTCTTTTTTTTTTGTGTGTGTGAAATGTGATAATCATCTAAATACATCTGACATGAGGGATTTTCTATTTATGAAGTTTTGGTCATTAATGAAGGAATTATAATGTGAAGAATGCCTGACAATGATGGTGAAGAGAAGAAACAATGATGAAGAGGCTGCAGGAATCATTGAGAGCCAAAATCCAGCCAAACATCTCCTATATCCCCACGTGCACACACACACACACACATACACACACTCACACACACACACACACACATACACCACCACCACCACCACCCCCCCACCTAAACACCCCCCCCGCACACACACACACACACACACACACACACACACATACACACACACAAATTTTGCCAACTCAATGTCTCCACACACTCCTCCTCTGCATTTAATCAATGAGCTGAAGGATTCACACGCTTCCACCTGAGACTGCTGCCATTGGAGATGTTTCCTTTGAGTTTGATTGACACACACTTTTGCCACAAGTTCTAGAAAGCGCAAAGCTGTCGTACGCCAACAGAATAGAAAGTAAAATGGTCATTAAACATGCAAACAAGGGACATTTAACACGAGATATCCAGGAGAGATATTGTTTCATCACAGATCTTCCTCCTGATTTATCTGAGTTTAGATATTAGAGTCATATGCAAGATTGGAACCATAATGAAGTCACAAAAGTTAAGCTCCCTCACCACTTAGGAGAGAGATTACTGGGTGCCAACATCAAGATCTGACCCAATAATGGAACTCATTCCCAACCCCTAAAGTTCAACCTCTAGAAGAGGACGACTCCGTCTTAAAGACCGCTGCCATTTTGATTTCCCTGTGTGAGATTTTACTTCTGTTGTTTTGGTCTTATTTCTTTTTAATGTAGTTGTTTGCCGTGTTATTTTACTGGCCAATCAGATTGTGTTTCTTCAGTTATTTACCCACCCATCAGGTTTTCTTGTGCATAAATTAACCAATGGTGTGTCTTTAAAGCTGCACTGCAAAGAATGTTGAGTCACTACACCTTCACTTGAGTCTTAAAATTCAAAGTTTTGTGAAAATATGTGTCACTTTTCCTCCCCGAGTTCAGCAAATATGAGTCAAATACAGCATTTCACCACATTTGCATGCCTTTTTTTAACTCATTGTCTTAAGGAATAAAGATGAATTCTCCAGCCAGTCTTAAAGGGCCAGCGCACAAGAACGTCTGCGCTGCTCCGTCAGTCGTCCTTTGTGGTTTGTAATTCAGCAACTTTAATGAACTAATTTAGCCAAAGCCTTAATTAGAGGTATAGATTTCTACACAGTCTTATACGCTTCAGCTTGTTTGCTGTTCCACGTCTCGTCGCGCACAGAAACCGTAAGAATGCCACGTTCAACTGTGCTTTATAAAAGCAGATTTGTTCCACCTGCAGCAGGTATTGTTCACAGATACGCTTCAATGTTTTCATTTAATTTATTTACTCAATTTGAAAGTGAATTCACACATTCAACTGGACATAAAAGCTAATCTGAATCTTATAAAAAGGGAAGAAATTCAAATGAAATCGGCTAGACAGAAGCTTAATAAAGCACTAATCAAAATATGTGACGAAAAATGTTTTTGTTTCACAGACAGAAAAAAAAAAACCTTTGAAAAAGCAACAAGTTCTGTTTGTCTCTCAGATCCTAAAAGGATGCTCAGATGTGCTCCTCATTAGTTTCGTGTCTCATGTCTTTAGAGTTTGAATGTTAAGACGTATTTGTTTTTGTATCATAGTGTCTGTTCATTGAAAGCCATACTTCCATTACTAATTTCGCTCAAACTAGAACAAGCCATGGTGTATTGTAATCATTTGTTGTCCTGATTTTATTAACGGTGTTCATATCATTGTTGAGATTAGTTTGTTGCATTATCTCTGTGTAGAGTTTATGAATGTGATGATGATGATGATGATGATGACGATGATTCTGATGATTCTTCTTCTATGTCATGAATTTTAAAATGGAACAAAGTTGCTTCGTAATCCTCGGCCTTCCTGCTACTCTCCTCTCCTGCAGCTGCGTCTCCTGCTTCCTGCAGAGTTTCTGTCCTCCGTCTTCCATCTTGTTTTGATTGTACAATGAATACTCTGTGTGTTTGCAGCCCTTCTGTCTTTCCCTCATATTTCCTTTCAACAAAAAAAAACATGAGCCACCTATTTATTTTATCTCAAATATGGGTCTGGAGACCACTTGCGTTTGTATCTTCATGTGCGAGAGGTTGTGAGTGTGTGTCTGAGGAGATGCGTGAGTGTGTGTCATCTTTTCCTCTGAAATAAATGTGATGTGTTAAAGCTGAGGGATGTTGTTTTTAAAGTACATATATAAATACCTGTACAGGAGGGAGTACATAGAAGGTTTGTTAGCTATGACCCGAAGCACTTGTCCAACAGCAGCAATGACATTCATCATGTGATCAGGCTCATGAAGTACAGCAGTTAATCACACACACACACACACACACACACACACACACACACACACACACACACACACACACACACACACACACCCCTACACACACACACACACAGACACATTATCGGCAGTATCAGTGTGACGGGAAGAGGAGACTACTGTAAAGATGATAATGTTGATTTTGTTTCTTTTTTTATTATTTTTAACTTTGAAGTGTAAAATAACTTTTGGACTCTCACTATATTTAATTAAAGTTCTTTCCTCTCTGTGAAAACTGTGTTGATCTTTGTTCTTCACCGTTGTACTGCAGGAAAAGGTTTGATTGTTTTATCTTGCACACGTTGTGATTGTGGCAGGCAGACGGAACCTTCTCACAGCCGCTGGTAAACCAAGGTGTGATTGATCAAGTTAATTAAGGCCCTGTTCAATTTAGTGTCCTGCAGCCATTCTAGTGAGCCAGCACCGATGCATTTTTGCATGTAGTCTCCACTAAAAAAAATGACCTGGAGGGCTGTAAAGGCAACAGTGAAAACAAGTTACTTATGTTAAAAGTTCAAATGGTAGGAAATCACAATCGTGTGGTTCTGTTCAGAGCCTGCTGAGGATTTGTATCCCATTCTATTTTCTGCTTCTGCTTCCCAGGGCTGCATGGCAAAGTGGGGAAGGAAAACAGTTTTCTTTCATTTTTGTGAAGCGATTACTGTCAGGTGAAGCATATGTCACCAGATGAATGACAGCACTGGGTGAATCATCCCTTTCTGCACACATACCACACGTATGAAGCACATGCTCGCCCCACTTGACATTTTACGCATCGAAACACGGTGACGCCTGACTGATCACCCGTGTGTGTCTTTGTGCATGTGTGCGTACGTGTGTGTGTGTTTCACATTTGTAGTGTGAGACATGTGACTGCTCCTTTGCGCCACATGTGTGAGTGTCCCACAGTTGTAAACACTAACAATGGTGATGCAGCCATCATTAATGTTGTTTATTCCAATGATGCTCCCCCTGCTTTGTGGATGAATCTGACGAGTGACCTTATTCTAAAAAAAGACAATATTTTGATCAAGCTGTTTACATGAGCTTCTTATAGAATATTTCATTCCCATTCTTGTTCGACTGAGGACACGCGTGCACATTACGTCCTTGTTTTGGCATGTCCTTCAAACGACATAGAGTGTTTTCTTGCTAAAAATCCAGAGTACAAAAATATAATTGAGGGAAATAATTAAAAAATCCACACTGCAAAACAAGAAACTCATTCCAAAGATTGAATTCCACTGGGTCCGAACGTTGCACAATAAGTTGTAAAACTCGGATACACGAGGAGGGTTCTCACTCAGCGGGTCCATTTGTTTCATCACTCTAATCTTTGTGTTTTTGCTGTCACATCAAACTGTTTTTGTCTCCAGCAGCTCTGATGTTGAGAAAGACCAGCAGCCCTGCCAAAGATGTGGTCTCACAGACGGGGGAACTGTGTGTGTGTGTGTGTGTGTGTGTGTGTGTGTGTGTGTGTGTGTGTGTGTGTGTGTGCGCGCGTGTCTTAAGCCACACTCAGGCACACTAATCACACTTAAGTTAACTGATGAACAAGATCAGTGTCCTCAATTGGTAAAACCAAAGTCTTCATGATGTTAATCCTGAAATTTTAGGGTGGAGACTCAGTCTCAAGTTGCAGCAGCATCAGAGTGGTTCCTGCTCACGCATTCATGACTAACTAAAGAAGCAGGAAAGTTCCAACCAGTGCAGCGGTTGAACACACTGAACCACTCAAACTGGAACGATCCCCACGGAAAAGCGAGATGTTCTTGAGAGCTCAGTGAAACATGTCACTCAGCGTGGCAGCGTTTGAGGTGAAAGATGAGAAATGTTCTTGCTCCCAGACAAACTGAGCCCACTTGTGATTGTGATGTCAGTGATTCTTACACTTTACTCTCATAAATCTGTTTTAATCACCACAGGGCTAGACTTTTAGTATTTTGTGAGGCCAAAATGAAGGCCCTCTTAATTTTGAATAGCTGTTTGGGATGAGTGTGATAAACGTTACTGACGGTCTTAACAGACGGGAGTTCATTTACAGACTGCATGTGAAATTTGGGACAAAAGTCCTGTCCTCAGTTGGTAAAACGCAGATTGTTGGGTTGATGCTTAGGGTTAAACAAGAAGTGGTAAGTCTCCAGAGTGTGTGTGTGTGTGTGTGTGTGTGTGTGTGTGTGTGTGTGTGTGTGTGTGTGTGTGCACCTGCACAATATGTATTCTCTGGTGAGACCGGTTTCTGTAATGAGACAGATGGTCCCTGCCTGAAGTAAGCTATCAACACAACTGCAGGCAATGTGTGTATATGTGTGTGTGCATGTGTGTGTGCGCGCGCACGTGTGTATGACTGTGTACGTCTACACACTCTCATGCTGGTCCTTTTGACGTAAGACAACAGAGTAGATGAAACTCATTCTAGGGTAAGATTTAGGCTAGTGTGGGAGTGTGTGCCCGTGTGTGTGTGTGAGCGCGTGTGTGTGTACATGTGTTTACATCGAGGCTGAGGTGTTATTCTCTCACTTGTAGCCTGCAGGCTTAATCAAAGAGGAGCCACAGATGTCTTATTGACACCAATTAGTTACTGTCTCATGGCTCTCACCCATACACACACACACACGCGCGCGCACACGCGTGCGCACACAGTGCGCTGCGCCGTGTGTGTGTGTCGTATGGGTGAGCAGCCCATGAGACCAGTAACTAATTGGTGTCAATAAGACTTCTAGTGGCCTCATTTCAATGAGCTTGGGAATGCAGTTGATTTGAGTGTTAACAGCACACATTGACAAAAACCTACATGTCTGATAGTGTGTGTGTGTGTGTGTGTGTGTGTGTGTGTGTGTGTGTGTGTGTGTCTGTGTGCGTTTGTGTGTGAGTGTGTAATAATACTAAGTCTGCCACGATAGGACTGAAGACATCCATTAGCTAATGGATCTCTCCCCTCTCGTGATTTTCCTCTCTCTCCTTCTTTTATCCCTCTCATCCTCCCTCCATCACCACATCACACTACCGGTGCACTTAACCCCATCTGGAGGAACACGCATACACACACACACACTCACACACACACACACACACACACACACACACACACACACACACACACACACACACCCTAACCCTCAATCTTCCTCCTCTCCCTCCTCCTTCTGCTGGATTCAGAACCTTTATTTACACATGCTGACACTAAGCTTTGTTTTGAGGTTTGGCTCGTCACAGAACAGTTGCAAAATCCAGAAGATGACCGTTCATTTCATATTCCAGCAACACAGACAATGAAAACGTTGCGTGAAACTGCATATTATCTTGAACGTTTCATGCTTGAAATCAAAAGTGCAGCTGTTGTTACACAAATATTTCCAAGCATGTATTTACGCTGACATACTCAATCAACTTGTATTTCATCACAAACGTTGAAATAAACCTTATTCTGTTCGTCTTATTGTCCTCGTTTCCGCCCTGCAGGAAGTTGCTTCCCGACCTCACGTCACCTGACCTCCCCATTCACCGGCACACCTGTCCCTCGTTCACTCATCGCCACCCATTTCCTTTGTTCTTCATCACATTGTCCCATGAGGTCTGAGGTGTTTGAGCATTTCTCCGTTTTCCGGGTTTTATTGTACTCTTTTGCTGTTTCTCACCTCCGCTGTCTCTTCATCCTGCTCCTGAACCTTGAGTTATTACCCAAACTCAGATTGTCAAACTTTGAAGGCGATATTGCTCCAGTTGTTGTGTCCTCACTCTAATTCATTACTACTGTTGATCCAGTTTTTCATTCACACCTGCAGTTTATCACCAGGACTGATGGTGAGTTTTGTCAGATGTTCAGCTGACGCTCAGTTACAGTTTTGACTCCAGTACAAAGTAGTTTTGGCCTTTTTTTTTCGTTTTCAAAATCAATTTTAAAGAAACCCTGCCTGACTTGTGTGTGAAATGTTGTCATGATTAGCATGTGTATTCCTGAATCATGGCCGAAGTCATGTTTCATGAGGTCATGCTGATCCTGACCTTTGACCTCCAAACCTACTCAGTTTTCCCTCAGTCAAAATAAACATTCATTCCACATTTTAAGAATTTCCCTCAATTCCCTCATGCTCAGACAGATGGACACATGGACCAGTGGCCTCAATATGACTGGTTATTGTCAGTTTTGTTTTTACACCTTGGTTTTAGACCTAAATCCAGTCTTGCAGACAGAAAACAAAGTCTGATGATTATATAACTCCTTGCGCCTGATCTTACGTGTAAACAATAGGCTTTGCTCCCTGCCTGTAAGACTGAACTGTGGGCTAAAAAATAGACCTGTAGCATGAAAGAGCAAAATTTAATGTAAGAACGTTTCATGAATGAGTTCGCTTGTTGTGATTCAGAAGTTACAGCTCACAGCAGCTCTTTTACTGACACATCCTCCTGCAATAGTTGTTGATATCCCTTTATTTTTGCCAAAATCACTTTTGTTAAACTTCAGAAAATGGACTTGCACCACTTAGTTGTGTGTTTTATGAGATCAGAGGGAGACTTCTGTGTCCTTCCAAAGGAGGAAAGCTTTGACATAACAAAGATTGAGCATAAAAGGATGAGGAGGAGGAGAAGAATGAGGATCAGTGGGAGATGGAGGAGGATGAGGGGGAGAGGGTGTCACACCGACACCAGGGTGAGGTCAGCTACTACTAGAAAGGTGATGTTGCTATGTGATTTAACAACAATCCGAAGGTGAATATCGCACTCAGGGTCTGGGCCTGTGTATTTGAATGAGCAGCACTGACGCTATGACACCCATCAGTGATGACACTCCAGAAACACTTGTAGCACACGCTCTCACAAATGCTGAAACACACTTACTCACACACACACGCACACACACACACACACACACCCTTATACCCACTCACTTAAGTGGAGGGTTTGAAATTGAGCAGGGACTTGGAATGAATACTCCAAACAATTATCTTTCTCTCCTGCATCGAGTAATCCATTTCCCATGAATACATTCACATCTGCCGCTCCACCCTGCCTTCCTCCCACCCTCCTCCTCCTCCTTGATCGCACTATTTCACCTCTCTCTTCTCCACCCTCACAGGTGATGATATCTGCCCCTCGGGCTTTGGACATCACTTAACAATACATTGATTATACCTTTGACTCAAGACACCAGATGTCCATCACACACTGTGAGTGACACACCACATGTCTACAAAATGTGGCTCCTTTCATTTTTTTTTTTGTTACATCCAAGAAATATTGGATGTTGATTGTGTGATTGTGATTGTGAATTTGTAGAAAAGCTCTTTATCCGTATGGGTGAAATTGAGTTATGTTCACCAGGTGGATAGAAATATGACATTAAATGAAACATAACATGAAATAAACAACTATTTGCAAAATCAAATTCCATATCAATTGAACAAATATGTTGGTGTTGTGCTCAGAGCAAGTTTCTGCTGCACTCGAGGCTCATTTTACTGTTTATTTCGACATTTCAGAAGAGTTTCTGTTGATTTAAATCAGTCAGTATAATAAAATGTTACATGAAAATCTTTCTAGGCGGCACAGTGGTGCAGTGGTCAGCACTGTTGCCTCACAGCAAGAAGGTTCTGGGTTCAAGCCCCAGCTCCAGCACGGGATCTTTCTGTGTGGAGTCTCCATGTTCTCCCTGTTCCTGCATGGGTTCTCTCTGGTACTCCAACTTCCTCCCACAGTCCAAAGACATCAAGAGAGGACGAGGCTGATTGATACTCTAAATTGACCGTAGGTGTGACTGTGAGTGTGAATGGTTGGTCCTGTGATAGACTGGTGACCTGTCCAGGGTGAACCCCACCTCTCATGCCAAAGGCTGCTGGGATAGGCTCCACCCCCCAGTTTCCATGGATGGAAAATCTTTCTGCAGAAAACCTCACAATGATGCAACAAATCAATTTATTCATCATTTAATTTATAGTAAATCAAAGTGCTAGTTAATAGGAAGAAGTATAAAAGTATTTTTACAACAAATATTCTGTAGTCATGCAACAATTGTTACCTTTCCCCTCTCAACATGCACATGAGAAATTCCTGCCGTTAGAAAATCTTTTCTCCGTATTGTCACGTGGAATAATGTGCTGCAACTCTGTTTTGAAAATCTAGCTGATTCTGGTTTTGTCATATGAAACGCCAAGTGAGTTCTGGTCATCTGTTGGTTCCAAGGCCACAGATAATTTGGATGATGATAATTTCTTTCTAGAGGTTCTTCTGCCTTGACAATGCTCCAACATCATGCTGATAAAAAACACATTTCCTCTCAAAAATATCATTGAAGTCAAATAAATGCTCTTGAGTTTTTCTGTTGAAGCTATTCTATCTGGATAGTGTGTGTGTGTGTGTGTGTGTGTGTGTGTGTGTGTGTGTGTGTGTGTGTGTGTGTGTGTGTGTGTGTGTGATGTTCTCTTCTTATGTATGTCTATCACATTCTTCTTCATGATACTATTTGGGGATCTGAATAACGACCTCTCTGTTTTCTCTCCTCTTTTCTCTTCTCTTCTTTCGGGGTATTAATTTATCTACAGCCTCCCCTCTCAGCTGTGAAGAATTAGATTGTCAGATTAACATTGGCGTGGTCATCGACATCATCACCCACTGCCAGGAAGCTGATAACATCAACGCAGTGTTGCCCAGAAAACGCGTGGTGATTGGCATGGATGACTGATGATGACATCATCTCGCTGATCTCTGCATGGTTGTGATGATGTCACTGTAATTGTGAGGGGGCTGTGTGTGTGTGTGTGTGTGTGAATGTGTCAGACTGCTAAATGTGAGTATGGTATCATTATGTACTGCCCAAAACATTTGAAGCGTCATACACACGCACGCACGCACGCACGCACGCACGCACACACACACACACACACACACACACACGGCATCCCACTGTATTAAAGGCCATCGTTAGAGGTCAAATGTCACAGCGGTGAGTTTCTGTTCACCTTGTAGAAGCGGCCTCCAGATGCAGCTCTGCATGAAAACAGCAGACGCCCTGAAATCACAGAGCACATCAGAGCGAGACACTGAGTTGGATGACCTCATAGTCTGATGACTGTAACCTTTCCTTGATTGTTTCCTTTGTGGATTTTTTTATGACTGCACGATTTTATATGTATGTATGTATATATGTATGTATGTATGTGTGTGTGTGTGTGTGAGCGCACGTGCGTACGTGTGTGTGCACGCGAATGTGTGTGTGCACGCGTATGTGTGTGTGTGTGTGTATTCATAACTGCAGCTGCTTTTCCAACAATACCTTTTAAAGCTCTTCTATCTATTATAGCACTGTATTCTAATTTTTGTCATCTTGATAATTTGGAACTGTGTGCTCTGAGCAAGTATCTTTGCTTAAGCGCGTTTCTCTGTCTCGGGTCCGGCAGCATCTCTCTTTTTTTCTGTTTTTTTTTTCTTTTTACTTTTCATTTATTGTTTTAGTCGTATACAAGATCTGTTTTCCAGACAAAAATGTGTGTATGATGTATAATTTCTGAAGGAAAAAACTCATCATGACTTTAATAGGATTCGGATCAATACTTTAGCAGTATCTGTGGGTATTTCATGGCAAAAGGGTACAATGAAAACAACAAAAATCATTGGAATACATAAAGACTGAAGTAAAAAGGAAAATTTAAAAAAGGCCAGATTGAGTGGGAGTGAGAAATAACATTTATTTCATAATAAGACCAGAAGGCAGGATGTAATCCCCCGGGGGTCTTGATGATGCTGGTGGTGGAGTGGAGCTCATGAAACTTCTCGGATGAGTCACCAGGAACATCCGGAGTAACGGGCGGAGGTTGGTAGGCTGCATGGCGTGGATCCCTCAGATGGATTTCCAGAACCAACTGAAGTATGGGTGGCAATGGAGAAGAGGTCGTATATCTGAGAGAGAGAATGGCAGAGAGGCTGTGATGATTTGTCTGGCGAGGTGACGTCATGAATGGAAAAGTTTTGACAGCATGGGAAAGCAGGGGTGACGGATTAGACAAATGGGAAGTAGGAGAATTCCAAGCAGATGATGCTGGGATCCACGCTTCATTACTCTGCTGACTCACGTCTTGTAGGAAATGAATGGGCTTGTGACTTTTGTTATTTGTCACATTTTTATTGTGTTGAACAGAAAGAAACAACCTTATTTCTTTTATTGTAAACTTTATAATGAACTTTACAATGAACTTTTAAGAAGCAAATACAAAAATGAGAAAAGCTAATAAGTTGCTGAATCAGCCACAAACACTGAACAACTAAACAAGCGGAAACTCACTCTCCGCTTCGGTGACTCAGCAACCAGGATTAGAAACAACCGAATACAGAGAACGAGGCAAATGATGAGGTCATCGGGCACTGTGTTTACAGCGCGCTGGAGCAAATATTTTAGACAACAGAAAACCAATCCAGAATCAGCGTCCAAGATATTTGTTGTCTGTTTTTACACAACCGCCATCGTGCCATATTCTTTCCAGCCTGAATTCATATGTGAAATGACCGAACCTCTACAAGCCAGGGGACGTGTAAGAACAAACCCAAGACACAAAGTCCTTATTTCAACAATCTAGCACTTTGGGTTAAACTTTACTTTAACCTTGTTCACTGAGAGTTTTGTTTGGGGGGGGTTGTTAATATAGTTATGGTCTGATTATTGGTTTAGGCCGCTTGGTTTAGATGAGGAGAACATGGCGGTTAAGGTTAAAGTTGTGAAACACGGTGTCTCCTGCAGGTTTATGGCACCCCGCCTCCACCTCACCTGTCTCGTTAAACCTGTGACAACCACCTGCCACGAGATGTTTGATCCATGTTGTGTCCGCAACAAAAAAAATATGATCCATATTAATTGGTATTGTGTCCGCGCTGTCACCAATATCCCATCACCTGCCGCCACCACACAACGTGGTACGAAGCGGTTGTGGTCTGGTTCTCTCGCATTAACGGTACAACAGCATAAAGCGCTTTACAATGCCTCACATTCACCCACATACTTTCTTTCACCATTCGGGAGCAGTTTAACACCACCCGACCCTGACATCAGTGAACGACCTGCTATCCCACTTGGAAACTTTTGATGATTTATTCCAAACAAAGTGCTTTCCCTGCTGCAGGAAAAGCACATCAGTTACACTGTCTCCATTTTATCACTAAATTCCAGCCCATATTGTATGATTGGAAGAGCAGATGTAGGATTTTGACCTGTGTTGAATCCTTACTGTGTTATTTCAATCAACAATAAAAAAAAAAAGCACCACAACAGATATTTATTTATGAGCAGCGGAGTATCACTTTAACCTCTCAGGGCAGAGCTCACTCCCCCAGAATCCTCTCGATCTCTCCCGGAGGCAACGTGTTGTTGCCAATAGAAGAATGCCTCTGCCCAGCCGACCATGGGAGTGTGGGTGTATGTGAGTGTGAGAGCGTAACATAAGTCCTGATATTAACTAATTTGTTCATATTTGAGCAGAGGGATCTCAGAGCACAGCACACACACACTCACACATACACATCCCTTGTGTTTTTACAGTTTCCCAGCAAGTCCCCAGTGCAGCCCTCTGAAGCTCTCGGTTGCCAGCTGAGTGCTCAGGCAGGAGGTCTGCAGCCTCCGCTGACCCCCTCAGGGACCCCTGGGAGCTTCTTTCAGAGAACTGTGGCCTGAGTGTGTAACACACTGTGCAAGATTTGATCTCCTGCTGCTCCTGTAAAGACAGAAACACACCACCAGGGATCGAACCGTTATCAATAGTTCATTGGCGGGCATGGACTTTCACTCGTCCATGCAGAGGTGGGTCTCACAGATTCAACAGCTTCTTTCTAATGCAACATCTCATCTAGAAATACGTTTTTTATTATTATCATTTCCACAGCAATGCCTCAGTCAAATATTTTGAAGAAGAAATTGAGTTCAACACAGACCTTATTGAAAATGATCTTTTGTCCAGGCTTTGAAGCACTGATTACAGGATTGGAAAATTCCCTGGTTCTCATTTATGTTAAATTATTCTGTCAATTCAAAAAATGAGAGAAATTACAATGATAAACATCAGATTTCCACAATGTCCTCCCAGCATTAGTATGGTCGACAGGATCTTCACCCTCTCTGAGCTATTAGAAGTGATTGTATGTCAGTGTTGTATGTACAGGTTGTTTCTGCTGCCCCAAAGTGGCCAAATAAAGGATTTTATTGCAGGTTTAGTATTTTTGACAATAATAATGTGCTAAGGAGGTGGGGGGTTTTTTTGTTTGTTTTTAACATCTTCATTGTGCAATCGGACAGAAAAGACTTTCACACATACACAGCAACCCTGAACTTAGACATTAGTCAGAGGACTTTAGAATTCAAATGTCCGAATCTGTCGGTGCAATCGGGTTGTGTAATGTCTGACTGAGCCCATGTGTGAAGAGAGCAGGAGCTGAATATTCACAGTAAATCAAGGAATGTGTTTTTGTGAAACCAAAGAATAAAGAAAGTGAAGAAGGCAAAGACACCAGTGAAAACATCAAACTGGAGAGACGATGGCAATCAGGAACTTTTGTTAATCAGGGTAGATGGAGCGATCGTCGGACAAATTCAAGGAACAGAGAAAAAAACAGGAAAAAAAAAAACTAAACAGTTACAGGAAGGCAGCGTAGTTTTCCCATCATGTCCTGCCTCCTGCAAGCTCAGGTGCTACTCATCAGCTAAATCTCAGTGAGGTGAGAACAGATACTGAGATTCATATAAGAATTCAGCTCAGGAGGGCCGTTAAGGATGCCAATATTTTGTCAAACACTCGGAGACAAAAAGAGTCTGTTATGTCTGCTTTCTAGCAGCGTCACTTTAGTGTGTTTTCAATCGCCATGATCTCATCATACACTGTCCATTTTTTCATACACCTCAAAGGTTTTAGATGAAATAATAAGCAAAAACTCAAATACTAATGGGAATTTTTTTTTTAAATCACCATTTTTCTCTTTGCAGTAAATTTCTGAGGAGTAACTGAACTCTTAACACCCACATTTTGGCTGACAGTAGGGCTTAACCTCACTTCCCTTATCGCATAATAATCTACGCGCACGCACAGCCACCTTCCCACACACGCATGCAACATATGCATGCCTCCAACTGTATAGTCCCACTAAGCCACGTACACAAATATGTGTATGGCATACTGTATCACTCTCTGCACACAGGAGTGGACACACACTCACATCCAACTTGGTTGTTTTTCTAAGGGGTGTTTATGTAAAGGAAGTTGGATCGTGAAACTTGCTGCATACTTCACATTTATGAAGGTTGGAAACAGCGCAACTGCTGATATGATTTCACCAAGAAGCAAGCAGGAAAAGCTCTGACATTCTCATATGGAAGCCATTATCCTTTCTCGACATCGCTTTGCTTCTCTATTTATCTTTACCTCTTCTCCTACTCCCTACACCCCCACCCCTGCCCCCCTTCCTTCTCTGACTTCTTTCTTCCCTTTCTTCTGCTTTGCTGTAATTTCTCTTCATGTTTTTTAACATGCTGCTTGTTTTATGAGGGTTTGCTTGCACCCATGCGTATCTGACGCCTGCTGGTTGTGAATGATCATGTAGTAGACACAAGCATCAGACGTGACGAGTACAAACACACACACGTTCACACTAACATGTAGACAAATGGATTGAGTAACAGCTAGTTGGCCTGACATTCCTCCCTGAATCAGCCACAGTTTAAGGCATTAAACCCCATAATTTACTCCTAACACCCCACCAGATCACACTCTCTCTCTCCTTCTGTGTATATATGTGTGTGTGTGTGTGTGTGTGTGTGTGCATACGCGTGTGTGAGAGACTGGTAAGCCCCCCTCCACCCATCAATCCACTCCCAAATGACATCAGAAGAGTGGAGAGAGAGAACACAGTGCGCAACTGACGGAGACCAGGACAAGAGTCGGAATAAACCCCACCACAATGTGTGTGTGTGTGGGGGGTGTGTGTGTGTGTGTGTGTGTGTGTGTGTATCTGGCTTCCTGAGGATCAGTTTTGATTTGTAGACCTTGGTAGGTACATTTCTGGCACGTTTAAGGACATTTTGGCCGGGCCTGGCTTTACAACACCCCTTCACTTTGACAATTAGGTTTTGGGGTTGGAATTAGACTCTTAGTTTTAATGGTTAAGGTCAGAATAACAGTTTAAGAATTGCATTAATGTCCTCAAAAAATAGAAGTTCAGATAGAAACATGTGTAGAGAAAGCAAGCTCTCACGCCCTGAGTGCTGTAATGACACAATCATCCCTGGCTGAACAGAGTTGGTGAAGACAGAAGACATTCACACACACACACACACACACACACACACACACACACACACACACACACACATGCTGAGATCCACCCTGCCTTGACTGCAGCTTGGTTTCCAAACATTGCATCAAATTCCCAGAAATATGACAACAGAAACCTGAGAAGCCTGAGCGAGTCTGACCTCGAAGTCTTGCACAGGCTGAGGAGTCTCCGCTGAAAGTTTTAAACTGATATTCATGTATGACTCTAACAACATGCATGACAGATTAGAGAAGGTCAGAGGTCAGAAATTTGACTTTTGGGAGGCTGTTTTCCTTCCAAGACTCTTCCACAACTTTTCCGGCTTCATAAGACACAGTAAAAATGTTTAGCATGAGCAATGCATCATTTTGAGAGTTGGCAAATATGACTCTCAAACATGGATAGGCAATAATTCTGTTTTATTACAAGGTGAATTTTCTTTCCATAGTTATATCAATTGTTGCTCCAACTATTTTGCAGTCAGTCTAGCCAGGTTTTCTTTTTATTTGGAGATAACTTTGACAGTAATAACAAAAAACTGAGCCCACACAAAATTTTGGCAAAACTCTCTCTTTGCATTAATAAATTAAATCACGGTTAGTCAGAGTTTTTCGTTTAGCATATCTAAAACCATGAGTGTTGGCTTTAGTGTTCGGCAGGCGTTCAAGGTAAGAGATCCTTGGATTGATAAATCTTGAGGAGAAAGTGAATGAAGCAGCATCGGCCCCTCCCTCATTGTGGTGCCCTTGAGCAAAGTCCTTAAAGTCAATCCTGAATTTGACAGGAATTCAGTAGCAGGGGGCCAGTGGTGGAGTTACATGATCCTCGTTTCTTGTTCCTGTTAGATGATGAGCCAATGTGTACGAGGGAGACAAAGCTGCACCCTCATCAATCTCACCATGATGTTTTGAAAGTAATTTACAGGGAGAGAGGACTTCTCCTGGTTTTTGAACTCAGTGACCTGAGTTGTATTTGAAAGTGCATGATTGAGATGATTTAGATTCATCCGGGTTAAAAGTGTCTCAGTATTCCAACAAAGGCAGTATTGAGTCTTTGTTTTTTTATGGGAAGACAAATTTGAAAACTATGAAATTAATGTCATTTTTAGACCTCATAGGCAGTACATACTCTGCAAATAGACCAAAGATGGAACCTTGAGGGACCCCACAATTAAAGGTTGCTGTGTAGACATCTTGACCCTGAGTAAGGTAGGTTAAAGTTGAACAAGGAGTTCAGGCTGTAAACTGATGTAAGGAATAACTGCACCATCCAGCCTTCAATTTTTGGTTTGTTAAAACCTCATGTGATCATCTGTTTGCTTGAACTTCTGCTTGTTATTCTTATTCTGTGAGTAAAATGTTCACGCTGAAAGCTAGGAAGAAAAAAAAAACAAAAGTAGCAAAGCAAAGATGATTCTTCTACGGATGGTACAAAATAAAATCAAAGTACAATACAAGTTATTTTAAGTATCTCCAGACACTGGTGAACAAATAGAAACAAGATAAATGCAGCTCCCAGTATAAAGATGTAATGTACATGTAAGAAAATCCCAAGGTCTTCATAAAAAAAATAACTGTCTGTGGCTTGTCCATTTCCCATAAATAGAAAAGACTGGGTCTATTTAGGAAAACTTTCACATTTGCAACACAATAGCCTGAGGTCTACCACAGATCACCACCAGAGAGGAGCAGGAGGTAAAGAAAGACAGAGACACTGGGAGACAAAATAAAATAAAATCTGGCAGCAACAGAAGGGTCATATGCCTCCTGGACTTGTAGGTGTCCCTGCAGTTACATTGTTTTACTCCAGCGGTTGCAGCCACAGCGGCGGGTACTGGTTTGGTCGGATCTGATATATAACTCTATTGAAAACATTGCAGTGGGAGAGCTTGGGAATGTGGCGGGGAAACTACAGGAAACATGAGCCGACAAATGTCTGTTTGTTTGTTTCAGAGAAGGAAAAAGAGGGTGAGATATTGTGTGAGTTCGTCTTGGGTGAAAGTTTTCATTTACTAGTCCACCGTGGTTTTTGCACACGCTGGTTTGTGCAACAGAAAGTGTGTTTTTGTGGTAATATTCAGCTTGAGAGAGGGAGAAGGCGGGTCTGTTCTCCTCCCTGTGGTGTGATTGGTGGTTTGCTGTCTTTGTTGATGGATTGATGGAGGCTGCTCTCCTGCAGTTGGTTGAAGAGCTAATCCATCATTCACCTGTCCAGGTGCACCGCAGACGTTTACTCTGCTCTGATCTCATCTAGCTTCCCATCTTTTTGTTTCATCTTCATTCATCTCCTCCCTACACTTCAAACATTTGTTTTTACTTTGCTGATACTGTTAGGAGGATAGGGGAACTATAATTCCTCTTGTCGTCCCTGTTTTCATTTCCTTATTCTATTCTCTGGACTAGTTTTCCCTGAGAGCTCAGCAGGGGTGTGGTTAAACTGTATTTGGTAAAATGGGCGTCAACAGGAAGTACATGCACGTTTGGCTTAAGGTGTCTTAATGGCTGATGAGGTTCTGGTGGGTCAGCAGCGCCAGTTTTGAAGTTGGTGAGATGCCAGTTTGTATACTCACCTGTGAACTCCTGACAGATTTTCACCCGCACAAATTCTCAAACCGTGATGAACCAGTCTGGTTTTAGCACCAAACTTTAAATTGAGCTGAGAACTGAAACTGGACTCGCTGCTGGCCCAGCTTGTTTGTCTGAGGGGGAGCGAGGACGCCATCGGTAAGCTAAACCCTCTCTACCTCACCACTTGTCCTGTAAACCAGTAAACTAGACAACCATGACCATAGGAAGCGTTTTGTCCCTTTACTTCCATCACATTGACTTGTCTAGTCCATAACAGTGTCAGATCAAGTAAAGCATGATTCATCTGGACTGTTGTCAGGTGAAATTATCATCACATATGTTCTAAATATATGGGCTTGTATTCACTGGGTCATAATGCCTTGACACACACCTGGAGTCCATCTCTCCATTTTTCAAAAACCAGAAATCAATTCATTTCCTATGTAAACTCCTATGAATGCAAGCATTTTTTGCCGAAGAATTTGAGTAGGCCAAGGACAGTGCGCTGGCAAACGCGAGCAGACAAGCTTTTGCTATCTTTGCAGCTATCTGTAGTGCTTGGTGCAGATATTGTACAAATCCGGGTGTCAAAAAACAGATTATTTTAGCCTCACTCACTATCAGTGGGATTTTTTACATGGGTGGACGCATATGTATGTGGAAAAGGGGCTTAAGTGTCATAATCAAAAGATGTGCAAGTTGCCTTCCACATCATGCCAGCAGATTAAAACTAAGACTGTTCGCTCCTTGCCTTACCCTCGTCGTCCTTGCATCCAAAGACGATATAAAGACAGCTGTGATTTCCAAACCAAAAATACATCCAACTGCAGAACATTTCCATATTTGGATCCAGGAAAGAGGATAACTTTATTCCGTTGTGCTTCTCAGTGAGCATTAGTGGCTACAGCCTCCAAATGCCTTTGATTTGAGATGTTGGTGTTCAAGCTTAACTTTGTCAGGCAGTGAACGTTGTGTTCTACCTTTTATGTAATGAGGATTCTTGCCGTCACATGTACCGCAGCCACTCCCGGGCACTTGTAGTACGCCCAAGCTTTGAACCAAACTGACTCTCTTTGAGTAGTGTCTAAATTTGTGAATTCAACTAAATCATCAACTAAATCTGTAAAAACTACATTAAACTGGTTCGATGAAGGAGGAAGGGGTCTGCTAGCTAACCTGAGATCAAAATTGAAAAAGTGCTTGTATAAGAGTATCGTTCAGTCTGACGACATGAAGAATTACGTTTAGCTGTTTCATATTAAATTTTTACTTCATAATATGAATCACATACTTCCTTAATGTAATTTTTTTTTTTTTTTTTTGCTTTCAGGTCATATCGTAAAAAAAAAAACAGCTTTTGGTCAATGTGCGTACGGTGATGATTTTAATGTCAAATTGAATTCCATCAGTCTCTCCCTCGGTGAAGGCGCACTGAGCTTTTTCTGTAAGAAAATGTGTTGTACAAATAAAACTTGAACTTGCTCATGCTGTACATATTTTGTGGTCGTGTAAGTTGAGTGAGGTCGTATGGCTGCCAGCATGCAGCCACACTAAAAGTGCACACTGTCATGGTACTGCAAAGTGTTCTGGACACCGATGTCCGTCAATTGGCTCGTATTAATGGAGCATGTTGGATAAAATAGTTTACCTCTTATTTCTGTCTTTCAGAATGATTTTCATGTCAGCTTAATAGCACTTTGGGATATTTTTGGCGAGTACACTCTGAATAGAACAACTGGATGTCAGCACAGGATCACCCACATCGCAGCGCAGGAGCTTTTCCATCTGAACCTCCAGCTGCAGGTGGCGCGTTGGATTCAATTGCATTTCACCATTTCTGAGCAGCACCTGTAGCACTGTGGTTCTGGCAACTTTGTAGATGTAGAGACTTCTTCCCATTTGGATTATCATCCTTTCTAGCAAATTGCAATATTTGACACGCACAAGACACGCGATCATAGTTTGCATGCCTGCAGTTTGTCCTAACAGCATCACTGCCAAAAGCCAAAAAGGAAAACACAACATGCCTCCATTCTTCTTGGACTGCCAATCACCTCTGGTCTAAATCCCCCCCCCCCCGCATCACCCCTTTACCCCATTCTTCCCTCCACCCTTTGTCCTGTTTAATATGTGTTGCAGGACAGTGTACTCAAGGCAGCTATGTTGGTGGTGGTCCAAAGGAAAACACCTACCCTGCACGTACTCATACATACACGCACACACAAACACACTGGGTGGAAATCCCACTTTCTGTGAACCATGTGGAACCCATTGCTATGCAATCTGTTGTAATTGTGTTGTGTTTAAGAGAAAGCTGGTCTACATTACCCACTTTATTACTCTGTGTGTGTGTGTGTGTGTGTGTGTGTGTGTGTGTGTGGCCATAGATCTATTTTTGTGGGGACTCACTATAATGATACATTATAGAGGACATTATTTTGGGTCTTCACTCTCAGTGACACCTGTAACTTAGCACACTTACTCCTTTACATCTCCCATCCCCTGCAAAATGACTTGTGTCACTATCAGTATTTGATCCATTTGGTTGTGATTACGCATGGAAAATCAAGTGGAGCAGCATGATTAAATTATTTATCTTCATTCAGGTCAGTGGAGAGCTAACTGGAAGTAGTCATTTTGGCTTGTGTAAGTGTTGGACGCATGTACAGCATGCATCCTCCCAGTAGTGCAGAAATGTCACCACATCAGAAATTACTTATGCTGTGAAATGCAGAGAGATTTATCTGGTGGCGATGATGTAAAAGAGCATCATGTACAAATTTGGCAAGGGAGAACTTTAGCTCAAAGGGCTAGGGCCACAACTTGTTTAAATTTCAGTTGTTGGGTATTCCAGTGTTGGGCTTAGACATTTCCAGGTGAGGGCTAATTTATAATTCAACAAAGTAAGTACTTGCAGTCACACACCCTCTGCTGTGGCCTACCTGGCCAGTTGATGCAGCATCACATTTCCCCCAGCTTCCACCACCTCCTCCTCAGCTCTGAGCTCTTTTTGGAGTTGCAGTAGCAAATGTTACTTTTGCTAGCTCAAACTCTGAAATGATTATTGCTGTTAAAGCCGCCATTGTCTGAAATGCATGAAGAAACTCAAGGCAGTGGTGTAAAGACCCTGCTGACTAGTGGTTCAGTGGTGTAATTACAGCATGACAACCACACCAGTTTCAGTATAAGTGCTCACAACGTGCAGTCTTTAGATGCAGAATCCACGTATAAATCAACCTTATGGGGGTTAAGAATGCATAATGACTGACCTCACAAAGATAGCTCTGCAAATGTGTGTGTGTGGGGGGGGGGGGGAGAAGGAGGAGAGAGAAGTGATATGCAGCAAATAAAAGGTGTAGAAAATGAATACAGCAACACAAAAGAAGAAGCAATTTGACCAGCATGATGAGACACTTTGTCACAGTTTCAGCCCATTATGTCACATCTCTTTCTGAAACATTTGACAGCAACTATAGCTTTAAGTGCTTGCAATGCATTAAACATCCTTTAGCTGCACAGACACATATTTACAGACACAAGCAAACCCACACACCACTTCAGACACAGATTGCTTAATTACACATAATGGATTGAAAGTCTGCTTGCACTCTGAACGTAAATCTAGCATGAATGTAAGCACACAGACTTCCGCATGTGTAGTTTACCTGTAAGCAGGCTGAGATGAGGCGGGTGTTACATGCTGGCTGGTTGGAATCGATCATTTAAAGAAGCTTCAATTAAAATGCTGAAAGCAAGTCAAGACCTCATTCCCTGTTCGGAGGCAGAAGACTTGTGACAGCGCAATCCCACATCAAAACTTCATTTAAATCACTGGGAACATGGGAATGGCAGGCTGTGATGTCATACTCACCTTTGGTTTCACTTCCACAGAACCAGGTGACCACTTTAGAAGAATGATTGCATTTCATCTTGCACAGCTGCATTTCATAATATTCTTACCACGCGAAGATAACATAGATCCTGTAACATTGGTAGACGGCATGCTGGTTGTCTTTAATCCTGGTTTTTATTGTCCTGCTGGAGTGTCCATTGTTGTGGTGTTGTGCACTTTCGTTCATGTGAGCTTCTGACATCTGTCTTTTCAGGATTAATAAAGTGAACGTAATCTCATCTAAAGGTGAATTTTTTTTTTTCAACGCGAGATTGACTCTTTCCATGCGTTTCATTCACAAATGAGTTTAATAAAGTTTATTCCAAGTTGAGGGAATACCTTAAAGGCTGTTACCAAGCTCTGTGCAGTACAGATAGTAAACACAGGTCAGATGAGTGTACTCTATAGCTGCCAGTGTGATGATATGAAAGTGAACAGACAAATGTCAGCGACCGGTGATCGCATCCTACAAGCGTTCCCACTGGGCGGATGCAGACTCATATAAAGCAGATCATCTAGCCAAGGTGAAAAAAGAGCAACCTGTTTCTTTTTTGATTGATTTGAAAAGCAGGAGTTGTTCCTAAAATAACATGCATTGTGCTATATTATAGTAAACAACACTCTATGTGGATTTCATTTCAGATATTTAAAGTAGCTTTCATGGAGATCCCAGGGAGCCTTGAGGTGGATTTTCTCCAGTTTCCACAAACAAGCAGATGAAGCCAAATAAGCAGCAGCCAATCACCTGTTTTCCATCCAGCTTTTAAGCATCATGGATTCATTTTTTTTGACCGGTTTTGAGTTTTTGTTTCTTAAGTTACAGCCAGGAACGAAAGTTGTCTCTTTGCTCTGGTCCAAATCAGTTGATGAGTTTGTAAACTTGGAGTGTTTTTCTCCTGGGTTTGGTTTTCACTCTGATCCAAGAGAGCCAAGATGCATCACTGTAAACCACACATAACTTAAAAAATTTTTATGGTTCAGTAACTTATGCATCACCACAGGGATACAAATGTTACAGTAGAATCTTATTTATTTACTGTGCGTGACAAGACATCTGGCTTCTCTGTTCTACCAATGAGAACAAGCAAAAACTTTCTGCGAGCCCCCCTTCTCGCTGGTCTGAGATCAGGCCTCCTGGATGACTCCACTGTGGAGCATCACTCACGAAGGTGCTCACAAGTCAGCCCTGCCAGTGCAGCCGTGATGGATGCACTGAGTCCTTGGCTGCATACTCACCATCATCCATCCTCTGGAGAGAGCAGGAAGAAAGGCTGGAGGAGAGAGAGGAGAGATGGAGACGTAAGTGTGGACAGAGCGGTCGAGCCGGAGAGAAGAAGATATTCAGAAAAGCGTTCAGTCTCTCAGCACCCTGCAGAGTGAGATAAATTGGAAGGGCAGGCTGAAGGCTGATGAATGATTGGGCTAACACGTCCCACTTTAGCCTTCCCATCACCTTCCTCTTCTACACATCCTCACTCTTTCTGTTTATTTATTTACTTCAGTGGAGCAGTGTGGGACCAGAGGTGATGAATAGAACCCAAACTCATACAAGCCCAAAGCTGGACTTTTGACTATGTGTGTGTAAATATTGTATATCTATTCCTGTGAGAACCAGGACTTTCAAGAAACTACATTTTTCCAAAGGGATGTAACTTTGGTCAGCCTGCACTCTTCCAGTTTATTGGAGTTTAACGATGGGATGAGAAGCAGAAGCCAAATGTTGAGGCCAATGTGGAAGTGGCTCAAGACTCAGTTCCTCCAACAGCTCCAAGAAAACTCACTGCACTGATGTCAGTGGGAAACACCCCAACCTTTCTCTCAAAATACAACGTTGTTTCCCCAAGTCCTGCTGGTGCAGCTCAGTACGCGTAAAACCAAGGTGAAGAATATTATTGAGTTGTGTGACACAAAGCTGAGTCACAGGATTATGTTGTTTAATTCTGGTGGTGGTGTGGTATTAAATTAACTCTTCCAAGTAGGACACAGTAAATCCACTACCTGTTTCAGACATTTTCAGAAGTTGTCACTCTACTGGATTATTGTTAATACAGGTTACACTCACCGCAATGTCAGCAAAGGAAGTTCAGTAACTTTGCACCACTGATTTACACTTTGGAAGGTTCTTGAAATGGGGCTTAAAGCTGCCAATGTGATGCATGTGAGGAAGGTTTTGAACCAGTGTGAATAAAAATGCCTGCTCACACTGGATTGTTTGTACCGCGCCCGAGCAACTCTGTCCCCCATGTGCGCCTCTGGCCTGGCACCGTCTGAAAAGGTGGGCTGCAACACGATGAGGGCGTGAGAACTTTTTTTTTTTCCTTTTTTTTTCTTGCCGGTGCACGTTCAGAGCGGGCTGCAAACTAGTGTGAGTGTGTAGTCCAGTAGAGCCTGGCAGGGGAGTGGATTCAGTGCTGTAGTCAGGTTTGTAGTGCTGGGTGCGCTGTGAGGATTCCCACCACCCCCTCCTTACGCACACACATACAGTATATAACAACACCCAACAACCCCAAAATCCTCACTGTCATCACCAACACATGCTGCATTTACACACAACAGAGGTCCTTCCAAAGAACTGGGTCTTTATTTTTAGAGGGTGAAACCAAATTTTGACAACTACAGTATGTTCGTACACGTACTTGCTCAGAGTTACGTGTGTATACAGAAATCCTGGCGCTTTGGACTACCAGGCCCACGTGTCACATAGACTACACCACTAAGTGGATTTTCATTGCCATTCCGTGCCACACTCCAGCAAGATCGCCTCTATCCCATCTCACCCTGTAATGACGTATATTTCAGTGAGATGCAGCTGACGACTATCATCATAACTTGTTAAACAAACCTCTGCTGGTCTTAAAAGCAACGGTTCTGATTTTAAAGCAGTGTCTGACCCCTCTGGTCTTGAAGAGCCCCTCTCTCCCTGCTCCAGCACTCCTCTGTCAAATGCTGCTGCAGCACTTGATGACGACCCACAGCAGAGGAGTGATTCCCTGGGATCAGGAGTGACAAACTTCCAGTGAGAAGAGGTGCCATTGGAGGTGAAGTCACCTGAAGTGCAGTACTTGGAGGTCTTTGTTGCTTAGGGGGAAGTAAAAGTGCAGGTTCTGATCTGTCCTCATCTGAGTCTCCTCTCCCCTCATTAGCCCGGCTTCCACCGCACAAGTTTCACACATGGAGAATTCTATTCCAATGTGTGAACGTTTGGCTTTGCTCTCTCTCTCTAGTTTATTTACGAAATAAATCTAAAATGTTATGAAGTGTGTATATGATGTGTGTTTGTATGTGTGCTGGAGTGTCCATGTGTGTGATTTTCTTTGTGTATGTTTACATGCCTCTGGAATGTTTTGAAATGTGATCCACTCACCAGGCAGTGCCAACAACCACACACGCGCGCACACACACACACACACACACACACACACACACACACTTCAGCTGTGGTGAACATCACCGATTCTGTTGGTTCTATGGTTTGTTAGATCAGTTTATTGCAAGCATTCTTCAACCATTGAAAACTGAAAACACAGCTAAGAAATGTCCTAGAGAAATGTACTGTCATTTTACACACACGCACACACACACACACACACATGCACACACAGTATGACATGATTGTGGTGTTGGTTGCATCAGGCGAGAGGGACAATTTATGAATCAGAGCTTGGATAAGTTGAACTGACCTCCAATAAAACAAATGCTGCACAGCTACAGAGGCACCACTTGATCTCAAACCCCCACCCATATAACACACACACGCACACGCACACACATGTGGGATAGTGGGCCAGGGGTGAGTACAGCTGTTCTGTTTGACAACTAATGAGGCAGGCCTCAAAGACAAGAAAGCACTTGAACACACACACACACACACACACACTGTACGTCTCTGTGTCTGAATAACTATCACAACAAATGAAAGTGGCTGTAAGGGGGAAACTTTCCTCATTGTCTGTTTTAATTTGAGTCTTATTTAACGAGTGGAGTATCAAACGTCAGATAAGGGGGTGGGCGGCAGGCGCGGCGTGGCGCGGAGACGACAACAGACGCTGAGAGGGGGAGAAGAAGAAGAACACGACAGAGAGACATCAGACTCCATCAGTCTGAAAATAGAGCAGTTTTTTGTTTCATCCGACAGGGAGAGGTGTCGATAATTAGGCTCTGTCAGGTAGAGTGGGGAGTGTGTGTTTCTGTGTGGGGGGGTGTGTGTGTGTGTGTCTGTGTCTTCCTGACAGTGCTGAGAGCATTGTAAATGCAGGGGTAATGGTTGTCAGTGTGTGACAGCTATAAATGGCCCTTTCTCTTCTCAGCACTACATTGGCACACCCTCTCTTCCTCTTTCACACACACAGTCACCGATGCCACTAAGTAAGAGTTAAGGATCTTCATTTTCATGTTCATTGACTTCATTATCATCAGCAGTAACACGCACACACACACACGCACGCACACACACACACGCACACACACGCGCGCGCGCGCGCACACACACACACACACACACACACACACACACACACACAAGCCACTTCACTCGAGGGAGTCGCACAGAGAACAAGGATGCTGGAGGTTCCTATGCAGCTTGTTAACATCACATACCAGTAAATAAAAAAAAGGCAAAACCTCATCAGGAGTGAAAAAGGTGACAATGATATGAACGCTCTCGCCAGAACCCCTGTGGACAATTTTTTTTAAAAAGGAATCATCTAGAAGATGCGGATTTATGTAAGCAGGTATGGAGGAAAAATTAACACTACAAAAGAGATTGTAAAGTGATCTTATTGCTTCCAAACTGTAATGGGGGAATCAGTTGAGGGCCCACTATTTAATAAAGTTTATCATATTTAATTAGAACATCAGAATAAAATATAAAACAGAATATCCACATCTGACATTTGGAAAACGGAAGTTAAATTTGTTTACCCCTATATCTTTGCTTTGTTTCGTATTACTCTCTTAAAAAAAATGTCACAAAGTAATTTCATTTATTCTTCAGTTGTTTTCAGTGTAACGAGTATTTACCTCCTTCTCAAATAACATCAGGGCACTTCAGAAGAGTAGAGTCTTGTGTAGCATCACGAGCACTGTAGACACGTCATAGCTAAATATCAGAATTTAATGTAAGTAACAAATTAGTTAAGTCTCGCGCACTCCAGGCTCCATATGCATAATTTTTAATGAGTGATGTTTCTTCAGACTCAAGAGAAGGCCACACAGTCAAAACGTCATGAAAAATTATGCATATGGAGCCTTGAGTCTGCAACACTTTCTTTTTTCCCCAGTCTTCAGCCCCTCACCAGGTACCTTGGTGTGCGCTGCCCCTTTTCCACCATAGCATCAAATTACAAAATCCAGTTCAATTTTAGGTTGTAATCATAATCAAAACGAGCACTAACAACAAGCCCACTTCAATAGCACTGACTCATGTTGCAAAGAAATATTTAGTGCTCTACAAGAGTAGATTTAAGCCTGGATCTACCAGCACTCCATCCACACGCCATTGCTAATCTACTCAGTCCCAATGACAGCAGTGGAATCCTTAGAGAGGAAGATCAGCGGCTACCTTCGGAAGTGGCTGGGCCTTCCACGCAGCCTCACCAGCGCTCCCCCCTATGGGACGAGCAACACACTGCAGCTCCCCTTCAGTGGTCTGACTGAAGAATTTATGGTGACATGCACCAGAGAAGCCCTACAATACAGGAACTCCAGGGACTGCAAGGTGCCATCAGCTGGCATCGAGGTGAGGACAGGGAGAAAGTGGGACGCTGGGAAAGCAGTGGAAGTGGCAGAGTCACGCCTGAGACAAAAGGCACTGTTGGGCACCATGGCGACAGGCAGAGCAGGCCTTGGATTCTTCCCAAAGACCCTGGTCAGCCAGAACCGCGGCAGGGAAAGACACCACCTGATCCAGGAAGAGGTCCGAGCAGGCGTGGAGGAAGAGCGCGTGAGCAGGGCAGTGGGACTTACGCAGCAGCGAGCGTGGACAAGGTGGGAGAGCGCACTACAGTGCAAGATCTCCTGGTCAAACGTCCTCCAGGCAGACTTCCATCGGGTCTGTTTCCTCATTCAAGCGGTCTACGACGCCCTGCCAAGCCCAGCGAACCTCCATATCTGGGGAAAGAGTGAAACACCCTCCTGCCTTCTTTGCTGTGGAAGAGGCTCATTGGAACATCTACTCAGCTGCTGCCCGAAAGCTCTGGCTGATGGACACTATCGTTGGCGCCATGACCAGGTGCTTAAGGCTATTGCAGGAAGCTTAGCCTCAGCCATCAGCTCCAGCAAGCACCATCATGCGCCAAAGAAGGTAGTCCCTTTCATTAAAGCTAGAGAGAAACCCCATGCATGCCAGCGTGTAACAACAGGCCTCCTCCACACGGCATCTGACTGGCAGCTGCAGGTCAACCTGGGAAAGCAGCTGAGATTCCCCCAACACATTATAACAACATCTCTCCGTCCAGATATGGTCATTACCTCCGAGGTTTCAAAACACCTGATCATTCTGGAGCTAACAGTACCCTGGGAAGGGTGAATCGACGAAGCCAACAAGAAAAAGCGGCCCAAGTACCTGGAGCTGGTGGAGGAGTGTAGGGAGAGAGGCTGGAGGACCTTCTATGAGCCCATAGAAGTTGGCTGCAGGGGTTTTGCAAAGTCCTGAGTCGCTTGGGAATTGTAGGAGTGGCAAAGAAGAAGGCAATTAGATCCGCGAGTGAGGCAGCCACCTGGTGGCTGTGGATAAAGAGGGCTGGTCCATGGACTGCTGCTAGGATGCAAGTCGGGGCTTGCCTGGGCAAGGGTGTCTGATGTGAGACCCGAAACACCCAGTGACCCCAGGATACATCACTGATGATGCGTCCCAGCGCATCCGTGAGGTGTTTCCTTGTATCAAGTAAGCAACACTGGCTTATCTTCATTGAGGAGAATTTATGAAAAAATGTCAGCAGGCATGATGTCCAGATTACCACGACAGCCTCCAGTAGCTACTCCAGAGCGATGGAAATGTAAATTCACAGTACTCTGTAAATATCAGACCCTCAGTCATTTTCCCTGTGGATGATCCCGATTTCAAACCAGTATTTGCTGGACATCTTCCTTGTCATTTTCCTCTCCCAGCACTCCCCTCCTGAACCTCTCCATGGGTTACATGGCAGGTCCTGAGGTCTTGTAGATAAGCTAGCTTACAGTGAGCTACTGCAAGACTGTTGTGAAAATGTTACTTTGTGAGATTTACTGCTTGATGATAGATTTCCATACAACATTTTTAGGCACCTTTTTTGATTTGTGCGCAAAGAGAAACTTGTCACAATTTTGGAAAAAATTTTGGAAACCTCATTCAGCTGAGGTGAAAAAATTAGTTTTGTTGTGTGTCAGTCAGTCTCTCTGTGTCGCCAGCCCGTCTGATGTCAACAGTTTTTTTCAGTGGAGGAGTTAACCGCGGGTTAAATTACATCATCACATTCATTTTGTATTGAAATAGAGCCTTGCCGATGCATACACAAATTCATATTTTGCTCAATTTTGTAAAAATTGCATCAAACTTAGCTTAGAAACAGTTTATGAAAACAATAAATAATGCATATATCTATTGGATGTAAGAAGCATGTTACTTAGTGCTGTCTGATGACACTTTTCCTCAGTTTTACCTCTCATAACATTCATATTGTAGAAGAGTTATGCATACATTTAAAATAGATTTGATGTTTTCAGCGTTCTTAAGAGTTTTTAGCACCACGAATGCTCTCTCTACCTTTTAAGCCCAAATACTGAAAAGCTTAAAATAGACCCTGAACATTTTCTGAAAGGAAAGCACAGAGAAAAAAGAAAAAAACAGCAAAATCTAGCAGTCATAACATGTTGGGTAAGATGGTCCCGTAGCTAAGTGGGGATCGATCGATAGTCATCCGAGACTCCAGTAGAAGCGTGATCATGTTGCTTTTGAAAAGGGATCCCTTCATAGAAAATGCTTCTTTGCTACTAAACTAGGCTTCTAATCTTTCACTCTCTGTCTGTGCTGCTCACATCAACACACACCGTCAGCGAGGTCACAGTTCAGGCAGCTGGATAATAACATTACAACTAATGGACTCTCATCTGTTTATTCATAAAGGTTTCCTCTTTCAGTTTCCCTATGTGAGAGGTGGTGCAGCGTGTGTGTGTGTGTGTGTGTGTGTGTGTGTGTGTGTGTGTGTGCGTGCGTGCGTGCGCATACACTCTGGGAAGACCGTTTTCAGCGGTTTCATGTTGCGTCTCGTGGGACCCTGTGGTGACTATACCCAGAGTGCTTTGCTGCACAGGCAGGTCTGTGTGGGAGTGAGCTGGTAGTTTTATTACATTACAGTTAGGCACAGAGAACCACTGTAGCACAGCATCAGGACGCACCCTAATGCACCACCAACTAGGTGTGCGCTAAATATGTCCATTCCTGCGTCTGTGTTTTCATTCACATTTCTCATTTCATTTAATGGCTCGGTTTTACTATTTAGTCTTTAGTGCTTTTGTACAATAACCTTTTTCCTGCATGTGTAGATTTTTATGGTGCAGACGTTCTTTGTGTGCGTGTGCGCGCGCGTGTGTGTGTGTGTGCGGGCACGTGTGAGTGTGTCTGTCGTATACTGGTGTTTGTGTTGAATGTTGTTCCTATAATGTTGCACGTGTGTGTGTGTGTGTGTGTGTGTGTGTGTGTGTGTGTGATGTCTACATCATCAACAGGCCACAGGTGTTGTCCATGGCCGCCTAATGACAGCAGGAAAAGCTCATGGGAACTGCGGTGTAGATAGAGAAGCCAGGACAGACCTCACCTAACAGCTGGCCAGTCATCACTACTGAAATCCTTTCCTTTAATGACATCACCGGCCGCTAAGCTGCCTTCCAGACATACTGGAAAATCTGAAATTCTGACTTTCTCCTGAGGAAAAACCAATAAAATGGCTCTTTGAATCTTGATTTTAAGAGTTGGGAAATGTTGTGTGCTGCTGAGTGATAATATCCTGAACATTGTAGCATATTATTTTTTAAAACTACCTTGTCTTTATGTTATTTATCATCTTTTAAAGACAAGACATTCCTTTTTTGAACACCGATCATGATCATATTATATAATGATCACTTTCCAAATATCATTGAAAGTGTTATTACAGTAACAACTAACTTTAGGATTCCTATCTTATTGTTACGTCACTTGGGAAATCCTACATACTCAAAGACATAACGTGAATAAACGTTCACATCAGATACCTACATACTTCATCAATCTTTTTTTTTTCTCATCTACTTGTTTCCACTTACAGATGTCTGGAATTTGTAATTTTGTACACTTAGTACGCCCCTGTAAAGCAACAGAAATGTCAGTTGATCAGCTGACTCCGAGAAACTAATTTTGAATGTTTTCTGACACATCGACGTGTCACATGGGATCAGATACAGAAAAAGAAAAAAAAACAGTCACTTAGCTCACTCATAGCCTGTTAGCTTGTTTTAGCTTGTACACCATCTGATGTCTATCGGAGCTCTGAAATAATTTTTTTTTCAACTTACTTGGGACAGATACCAGACTGAAAACAAAGAAAGGGAGGAGCTTTGCAAACGGATAGGAGATCAGGGAGGAAATGAAAGGTCTTCTCACAGTATTAATGGATTCACAGGCCCCAAACATCTGTATGTGGAAACGAGGCGTTAACCTCCAGGCGGAGGAGTTGGAAGTGTCGATAACATCTGAGGAGAAAAACAAAGATGTTCTTTTTGGGAAATTTAAAACATTAGCTCTGCAGATAAAACATAGAGTGGGCTACAGTCTCTGGCATCCAACTGAACAAAAATCAAAACTCATTTGTCAGTAGCGCCACATCAGGAAGAGCCTCGCCATTTTAGCCTCTACAAAGCTAATTGTAGCTGCTCGGCTTACAAGAATCGTTTGGCCTGTATTTACGAATGAGCTTTTAATCATCAAACCCCAACACATCATTGGTCAATTAATACACTGCATTCCTTGTGCAGAGCAGAATAAGTAAGTTAAACTGATATGGTGGAAGAGTGAAAGTTAGGATGCTGCAATGGTTGTGCAAGGAAGGAAAACGGAACATTAGGAACATTCATTTAGATCATCAAGATATAGCTACCACTTGTCTCGTCTGTTATATTTATAACATAGCGAGATATTTTTACATGGTAACAGAAAATGAAAACCGTTTCCAGGGAACAAATGGACAAATACAAACAGAAATTTCTAAAATGTTTGTGGCTCTATTTTCATAGCTGTGGCTTGGCACATAAAACATCTTGTTCATCCTGTGAGAGCGGCCTGTTTCCCACGGCGACACTTAGCTGCAGTTAGAGAGGCAGGTGAGCAGCCATGTGATAGCATGTTGACACGTGTAATGTTGCTCAACCCACCAGGAACACAGAATTCTGGCCTTAATGGTTTATCACCTCATTGGTCCACTATTTTTACAACTTGCACTTGCCAGAGGTTTTTAATAGCGGTTGGTGTTGTGAGGATTTACAGAAACGCAGTCATGTCTAAGTTTACCTAAACAGCTCCCAGGCATGGAAGGCTATCTCTGTTTAATGGACTGACATTTATAACAAGCCCACTCCTCTACCACAAATAGACACTGCTATTTGGAATAGTTAGTTTTTTCCCTTGTGTGAGTGGTCGTTTGGAGTGTTACTAATGCGAGATGACAGGTAAACCTCTAATGCCGAGACTCTGCCTGAGTGTGTGTGTGTGTGTGTGTGTGTGTGTGTGTGTGTGTGTGTGTGTGTGTGTGTGTTTTTGTGGCACTGTGGGGGAGTATCCAGTTGTGTGTCCAGGCAGTAATCAGGTCGTAAACTCCATCAAGTTCTGTTTTCTCTGGGAGACTTTGGAGGGATGAAGGGGAAGGTGGGCGAGAAGGAAGGAGGCAGTAAAACTCTGGTTAGCTCTGTCAGCTCTGCTTCAATCCACAGCAATGAGGAAAACATAAAGCATCGAGGGGAGGGGGGGGGGTGGTTGGCAGGCAGCAGGGCAACGGGACAAAAAAAGATTTGTAAAACCGTTTTATAGAATGTTGCAGCCTTCTGTTTGGGCAAACTGTTGGTGTTTGACACATGTGACAATAAATACAAATTTATGAGTGCCAGTATAGGGTTCGTCTGTCCACAAGCCACAGCCCTGCATTATCTCAATCATCACAGGTCTAGTTTGTCAGTAGCAGCAGACACATGCGCACACACAGACACACACACACACACACACACACACACTGCAAATTTTAGAGGTCATCTTCAGGGAGGGGTTGTGAAGAAAGGTGATGGCTGATGATAGGTATTGCTGTGTGTGTGCGTCTGTGTGTGTGTGTGTGTGTGTGTGTGTGTGTGTGTGTGTGTGTGTGTGTTTGTGTGTGAGGAAATGGATGTGTAAAATATTATAATAATCTTTCAGTATAATCCATAACAGGTCAACAATACCTCAAATTCCTGCCTCCAAAATTAACATTAAAATCAAAACATCTCTCGCATCCAATAAAAATACTTATCATCCTCATCTTCATGAAAATAGAATTTTTTCAGGGTTGTACCTCAACCCAACCCCTAAACTAATCTGAACAAAAACTCAATAATTACTTTAACTCAAAATGTGTTAACCCCTAATCTGTCCTTTAAAAGTGTCACCAAAGGGGATGCCTGGCAGAATATCCTCAGTTTCCCAAAATGTGCACTTAGACACGCACGCACGCACGCACGCACGCACACGCACGCATGCGCACACACGCACACGCACACGCACACACACACACACACACACACACACAAAGGCTACTTGTCATGCAAGATAACATACACCTGGCCTGGAGAGATGTTCCTCCCTTCTGCTCTCAGAGTAAGACGAGGGTGTTAGCATTGAGGTGAGTCTTTCTGAAATTTCAACGCAATGTCCTCAGAAGTGATGCAATCATGGCTGTGTGTTTGTATGTGTCCTTGTTAGGGATCTAATTGTAACTGAACCCAAGAATGAAGCTTTTCAGAGCTTCCTGTTACGACTCCCACCAGGCTTCAAACGTTCATCTCCCACACAGGGACCCAAACAACAGAAAGCTCCTCAGGTCATGGCAGAAAAACAGTTTCAGCTTTTTCATTTCAATATAATCAGTCACTTCCCCCACAAGCTTTATTTTATATATATTTCACATCATGCCTAATAACTTCGGCGAATATGGAGAGTTTTCGCTTTTCCTAGCTAAAGTTTTAAGGGAATACATATTTTAGTTGAAAGTGAAGACTTCCTGTCCAACGTGGCACAAAATATGGTCTGTGACGCGAATCCCCTTAACCAGCAGATTTTAAGAGCCTGTGTTTGAGTTTAGTTGGCCTGCAAAATCAGAAGAAACAAAAATTACTGAGCGACAGAAGTTCAGCTGTTACTTGTCGTCTAACGTTACATGTAAGGTGACGATAATACAACAATGGACCGACAATACACCATCGCACAGTCACGATAACATCATGAATTTATCGTTATGCATCCTGCAAATTACGTTGCATCCTTTGTTCCTTCGCTTCCAAAAGCGATGCATGCTCTCTCAATCAATGCTACAGCTAGTTTTCATTCCAGTAGATGCTACCACTTTCGGCCAGACTCACCTGAAATAGTAGTTTACACACAGAAATGACATGTTGTTGTTGGTTTTTTTTAAGTTTCTTGGTTCAAATTTTAAAAACCAAAATATCACGACATGGCATATCCTTTTTTTTGAAAAGCCAGTTCCATCTTCCAGCACAGAAGAAACAGAAACCAGCGTTCTTCAGATATAATCTTTATGTAAGCACTTATACAGCCTTCCAGTATTCTCACTGATACTTTCAGTGTCCCCAAATAAATAAAATAATGATTTATTGCCTAAACCTTGGCCGTAAAGTTTCCAGCGCTGCTAGTTTCTGTCAGCTGGTCAGCAACATCTCAAAAACATTGTGGCACAAAATCGTATGAACTCACATGCACGCTTCCGCTCGAGGAAGAGTTGACGAAACGCAACTGACTCATGTGAAATCTCTGCCATTTGAGAACTTTGACAAATACAAGATGTTGATGAACATTATTCCAATTCAAATGTCATCGTTGGAAACATTGTTTTTTAAAAAAGTTGAATAAAATGCCAACGTATGTCCTTTCCATGTATAATCAGCCAAATGTTGTGATTCAGACTACATAGAGATACAACATCTGAGCACAATATCAAAGCCGCAATAAATTCTGAAATTTATGAAGAGAAAATGCTGGAAAGATGATGAGATAATGACAGTGTAAGTGCTGTAAAGGCTTTGTTCTGAAAGTCTGGGTTGTCTTTTACAATTAAGGGAAATTTATCATAAAAGATTTTATCACCAATCACCTGAAGTGATGACAGACATTCATAAATGTTGACATCTCAGCTTTCATATCAAACAGTGTGGGACTCATTCTTCATCAGAGACGTGTGAAAAGCAATTAAGTGTTTATTGAAATGGTTTTTCACATCTTCAGTCCTTCCCCCCTTTTTTGGAGCAGACATACATATACAAACAAATGTAAACACACGCACACACACACATGCACACACACACGCACACACATCCTCATGAGATCTCGGTGTTTGAAGCTGTAAAAATTGTCAGGACGAGTTTACAGCAGAAAGCCCATGGGCCTCATTTTCATTTCTCATCTTTAGGAACTGAGAGGTGCTTTCACATGTTAAACAAAGTGTGCGTGCGTGTGTGTGTGTTTGTGTGTGTGTGTGTGTGGAGGAGTTATAGAGGCTTCACAGCACCAGTTCAGGGAAAAAGCATATAGAGTGGAGAGGGAATGTATATTTTACATAATGGAAAAATTAGAAGACGATAAAGGGTGAAGACAAAGTTGTGGCGAGGGAGAACATTCAGGAAACACTGTGGTATGACATTGACAAAAATGTTGGCATGTTTTTGTGAAGAACAACAACATGATCTCATGGGATTAACAAAAATATATATAATTGACATAAAATCTACACTCTATAAAGCAGAGTTCAAATAAAAGATCACTTAGTTGCGCATTCACAATGTGGTTGGGTTTACATGGAGCCCAATATTCCAGTTACGATCATTTTAAAGGCCTTAAAAGTGTGAATTTTGCATAGAAACGCCTCAGTCCAAACAAACAGGCCCAACTGAATAAAAATTCAGTCAGTTTTCAGGGAGGGGCAGTTGAAAGTTCTTCATAAAACAATCCAGATAAAATGTTATCACATAAACGGTGAAAATGGTTTCTGTCTGGTTGCGTTCCTGCTGCGCGTGTTCCTTTTTGACTCAAATGCTTGGTTACGTTTCTCAACATACAAAAAAATATTGGCACCTCCCTAGAAAAAGTGGTCCATGGCAGAGAGTTTGTTTTTAATTCAAACTGTAAATGAATTCGGCGCTTCCCCGTAAGAGCGCGTTAGCTGCCACTTGAATAAAAGCATGAAAATGAAAGCAACTTCTGCGCTAAACGGACGATAGATCCCCATCGTCATCTTCATACCGTTCCATCATATTTGTGTATGTCACGCATCTGTCCTTATTAAAGGCGCCAGCTCATGTAAACACTCGACAGGATTGGATCACGTGTACACAAATAAACAGAAATCATCAGTCAGAATGATTGCAATCAGAAGGAAGAAACTGAGTGTGTGTAAACCCAGCTTGCTCTAAAATCCATCATGTCAGGTGAAGCATATGAGCGCCCTGATTGGACATCAGGATTCTGACACGTGTGTGTCTCAGTCACAATAAGAGCACACTCAAATATGCAAAAGTAAAACTGTTTCATTTACACAATGACATGATATGCACAGAACAATCCAGCTTAGACAAAAAGAATGGTTTCTATTGTTTTCATTAATAAAATTACCCTGTCATGTTTGTTTTTTTTGGGGGGGGGGGTTTATACTTTTGCATGTGGCAACCACAAGAAGAAGAAAGTCCTACTAACGTGCATGTCTTTGATGGCGCTCGGGGAAAATGGAGAAACTCCACACAGTCAGGACCTGGGAAAGCTGGGGCTGGAGCCTTCTTACTGTGAAGCAACAGTAACCACCGAGTTTGGAAAGCTCAAGAGAGTCCTGTGATCAAGTGGGAGAAACTATTCTGGGCAGCATTGTTTTTGGAAGGCAAAAAAAAAAATCCCATTCATTTTTTTATATATATATATATATATTTTATGTCATAATTTTCTGAACTCTTCTCTGTTACAGACAAAACATAAGTCCATAATTGAAATGGATGGCCATAACTCTAACCAATGGGACTGTTGCTTTGGAGAGAGCCTGGTGTTTCTTTGTTAAACAAAACTGAGAACATTGTTTTAAGTTTTGAAAAAAATGAACTGGGAACACGAAGTAGGGAAAACCCGTCTAGACCATAATCCACAAGTCTGCTGCTGTACTAGTTACACTCGGAGTCGATTATTTACTCCCTCAGTTTGCTTTATTTGGATAACAAAAGCATGAATGCCAGTCCTCTCAAACCAAACAAATACAGAAGTTCAAACATGAAATACATTAGGAGTCATTAGGAGTCCAGCTCAGGAAAATTAAACCGTCTTATCAACTGAAATCAAACCCTACCTGCCGGCAAGCCTCTTCGGTTCAGAGATGAGAGGCGACTCATCTTCAAATATCTATAACCAGTTATCCTTGATTCAACCAGACTTGGACCACCTGCATGCACACACCCCCCCCCCCCCCCCACACACACACACACACACACACCACCACCACCCTTTTACAGTTCACCTGGGTGGCAGTGCTGTATCACTGTACTGCAGTTGTGGTTAGTGTTCACCGTTTAGTTGAGGTTAACACAACACTGGAAATTACTTCAGCATGTTAATGCTGGACGGACTTGACTGTGTGTGTGTGTGTGTGTGTGTGTGAGAGAGAGAGAGAGAGAGAGAGAGAGAGAGAGAGAGAGAGAGGGCTGACAGATTGTCCTGGTGTGTGTGTGTGTGTGTGTGTGTGTGTGTGTGTGTGTGTGTGTGTGTGTGTGTGTGTGTGTGTGTGCGCGTGTGTGAGTGTGTTTGTACATCCAGACATGTGTTACAGTGCCCTGCGTGACTGTGTTTGTGTGCTGCTCTAATTGTGCGGCAGTTTTGTGTAATGGCTGCGATCGTTATCAGGGCAGTAAGGTCAGGTGTGATAATGATCTGGGCTGCCAGGTTTGGTCTGGGGGCTGCAGGACATGGTCTTATCTTGAAGGTCTCCCCTCCACTTATTATGAAGCCTGCAATGAGACAATAAGCTCTAAATGGAGCAAAGGTAGAGGAGTTGATTTTCTAGTTTATTCCCACAGTTCTGAAATCCGTTTTTTTTATTTGTTCAGGTCTGAGTCCTTTACAGTAGTCATCGTAGAAGGTTGAGTTGCTTTTGGGCTTCATTTTTTTATCCAAAGAAAACAAAATAGCTGTTTCTGATATAACTCTTAGAACTGGATCTCCAGCATTTGAATCAATAAAAGCTCTTGGTAGTATTGATATATGTCATTGGAATCAGTGCAGTTAAGAGTCCGTCAGGGATGTAGATATGGTTTTTCATTTAACTATGTCAACTTACTAGCAATGTTTGTTAATGGACCAATCACAAGATTTCTTGTGATTGTATCTGGCCGATTCAACAATTCCAGCCTGCCAGGTCCTTCAGGTGATTTAAGTCAGGTAGTTCAAGTTCATTTTGACGGTTATCCAAGCTGATCTTATTTTGTTGAGTATGAGAAAGAATAAGATCCCAGCGCCTGACAATCTTCAGAAGTCGCAGACAACTACAACTTATACTAGAGAGGCTAAAGTTGGTACAAGGAACAAGCTAGCAATAGAGAAAGAGAGATTTGACAGGATTTAGCATCACTGATGATGATACGTGACCTTCATTCAGACTGCACTGGATCATGAACTAAACTGGTCTCACACAGCCATTCTTAAACCTTTGACCCTTTTCACCCAGCCGAGTGCTAAGTGCAAACACACCACATGCACACAGACAGACACAGAGGCTGCAACACAGTGGTCTAATGGTTTCCATAATGTGTTCATCAGTCTGTGGCCTGGAGGGAATGATTGGTAAGTCATACTGTTGAACTTGGAGAGTGACTTGGGCAAAGCTTAGGGGCAGCTGCAGCCACTCATTTGTGGCCACCCAGGACAGCTCTGTGTGTGTGTGTGTGTGTGTGTGTGTGTGTGTGTGTGTGTGTGTGTGTGTGTGTGTGTGTGTGTGTGTGTGTGTGTGTGTGTGTGTGTGTGCTACTGAGAGAGAAGACAGGACAGCTGCAAAGGTCTATTCATAGTTCACCGGGACTGATGTCTCTTTCCTGCTCTGAAAACGCGCCATCATTCAGACTTATTTCTGTCAGTTGCACCATCGTCATCATTCTTTAACAACTCCATTAACAATCATGATCAACACACATCATCCAAAGGAAGACATTCTGACACCTGAAACAAGATGAGAGCAGGCACCTCCACAGCAATACAAAAATACACAGTAACGAACCACGTCCCAGTTTGTTTCTGAAAATGACCCGAGAGGAGAAATATCAATAAGGAGGACAAGGTAACTGAGTATAGATCCCATTGTGACAAATGTATGTATGATTCATTATGTAGAAAACCTTATTAGGTTATAAAATGATCAAACATACCAAACTATCTATCTGTCTGTCTATCTGTCTATCCGTCTGTCTGTCTGTCTATCTATCTATCTGTCTATCTATCTATCTATTTATCTATCTATTCATCTATCGATCTATCTATTTATCTGTCTATCTATCTATTTATCTGTCTATCTATCCATCTATCTATCTATTCATCTATTTATCTATTTATCTGTCTATCTATCTATTCATCTATTTATCTATTTATCTGTCTATCTATCTATTTATCTATCTATTCATCTATTTATCTATCGATCTATCTATTTATCTGTCTATCTATCTATCTATTTATCTGTCTATCTATCTATCTATTTATCTGTCTATCTATCTATTTATCTGTCTATCTATCTATCTATTTATCTGTCTATCTATCTATTTATCTATCGATCTATCTATTTATCTGTCTATCTATCTGTCTCATCTTAGTTTTTAACAGTGCAAATGTGTGTGTACCCCTTGTGCGCTCTTGTTCACTTTCACACATCATCATCGCCCTCCTGATTGTCTATAAATTAACAACCACTTATTTACTCACACAAGCACACACACACACACACACACACACACACACACACACACACACACACACACACACACACACACGCAAACAAATACAAGCCACAACTTGCCCAGCAGATCACATTTAACCATGATGCCTCAGGGGACAGCCAGAAGGTAGCCTGAGGGTAAAAACAGAGAGAGAGAGAGAGAGAGAGAGAGAGAGAGAGAGAGAGAGAGAGAGAGAGAGAGATGGTGGGAAAAGAAAGACAAATGCAAACAACTAAGGTCACACACCTGCTGGTGCAGCTATCTTTCCTCTTTGATTGGAATTGATTTAGGTTTTGTCACATCAGTGATTAGCGGTAATGATCTTTACTCTGAGCGTGTGTGTGTGTAAAACCTTCAAGTGCTGCGATCCAACATGTATCTCATCTTGTTAATGGAAGCAACCCTCTTTATTATGGTAACATTCCATATCCTTTTATGAATATGAATATAAGATTTCCAAACGCACACTCGTGCAATGTTATGAGAGGTATATCACACACACTTCTGTGGCTGTAAATGTGGTAACACTTTATGCTCAGTATAGGCGACTCACCCCGGCTAATCATGACTTTAAGAAAGAAAAATAGTGGATTCATTAAACGCAACATACTTGATCTGATGTTTCGCTGTAGGTCACTGCTTTGATTGTAAATCAAAAGTATTGCCTGATTAATAAAAACACCAGAATATGTTTTAATCAAACTTTCACTTAGCTTCATAGGCTGCTTATTCAACATTAGCATATAGCCTCAGGGCTACTATATTTTCCATGTTGAAAATATCTCATGTAACATATTCGGCACACAGTATTTTCAGTGTTAGTGCTGGTGTCATGGATCTACCCGGGAGACACATATGATTTTAGGTGGATTAGCTAAACAAAATGAGGAAAATCAGAACATTGCAGGTTCATGATCTGCTCACAATTTTTTTTTCTATCTTACAGAAATATGTTGAGAGAGCTGCGTGACTGATTAACGTCAAGCTAGACAAACTTTAACTGATTAATAGTGTGTTCATGAGCAACTGGGAAATGGGAAAGTTCAGACCTCCGAGGTGGCAGAACACACTGAACGCCTGTGGAACTCACAACAACCCTGAGGGGTAAAATCAGAGGTGTTTGAGAGCTCCGAGAAGGCATGAGACATGGCAGCTTTTGTGGTGAGAGATAAGAGATGTATTTGCTCCAGAGACAAATAAGTTACTTTGATGTTAGTCTCACAATACCAGACACTGAAAATCTCCTCATACAAAAGTTTGGGGATTTCTGAATACCTGGTAGGTGGCCAGAACAGCACCCATGTGTGTGTGTGTGTGTGTGTGTGTGTGTGTGTGTGTGTGTGCGTGTGTGCGTGTGTGTGCGCACGCACGCACGTGTGTAAATGTGCTATGAAAAAAATAAATTTCCTTTGCCTAAACTCTTTAAACCACAAAACCTAGATTTAGATGTGAGATGTTACGCTCATTACCTTCATGAATTGGTCTTCACCATCCAGCTGTTTGGCATTTGGCAAAAGTAGCGTTAGCTTTCTGGCTATAGCTACGTAGCATTACCTGACGGACCAGACATAGATCAGATTTCCTGGGAGTGACCATGTGTGTTGTTATGTACGCGCTCTTTACTGGCAAGTGGATCAGAGGGGATTGTTCCTTATTCCCAGCTGTCCCGATGCACCCCAAAGGTGTGTTCAAGGGAAGTGTAAAAGGAAACAATGTAAATTCATATTCATAAAAAGGGGTTTGAGACTTTATATCTAGGCATGGGCATGAGGAGAGGAGGTTCTGGTTGAAATATATATAGAAGTGGAGTTTCTTGTAAACTTGGAGATCATTCAGCCTGAACTGTCACTCACTGTCCCAGTAGCTATTGTCTGTACATTTACGGCAGAATGGCTCTTAAAGCAGCTAAACACAGTCTTGAAAAATACCGGGAAGATGTGGCAAGAATTCATCTCAAACTGAAGATACCGTTTGAAATTTTGCTCAACAGAAAGATTTTGTACACTGTCTAAGTCTGCGGATAGAATTGACTTTTCTGAGTTACATGGATAATGTTTCAATCCCAGGAGATGGTCTCTAGAGTCTGCATAGGTCATACGACACACCTGGTCAGTGGATGTCATCAGGACAGGGCTTCATGTGCAAAGGGGACTTTTCCCTACTTTTCTTCTTTATAATCCAACTATTGTGAAATTATCTAATTTTGTTTAGGGTGCACTTTGTTCAATGATTTAGTTGTTAACACAAAAATGAGCGTACATTTTACAGGTTTTTGTTTTTTTATTTTACAGTTTTACAAACAATTGTATGAAATACAAGATGTAATCATCCCTGAATTTACAAGAATGCCAATTTCAATCGACAAACTCTAGGCAAATAACCACAAAACAGAACAGCACAGCAATCGCATACAAACCATAAATCTTGTCCCAAGTCCAAGATATTTTGAGTCGTTTGCAACTGCTGTACCTATTGTTCTCATTTAAGTCAGCATTCTACCTCTCCTCTCAGGATTTGTGACTGCAGAACTGTGTGTGCTGGGTGAGCTATAAGTTGAGAAGACAAGCAAAGTGAGAAAAGTTCGAAACACCTCTGACATGTGAACTCACTGCGGGGTGAGTAACCACAGTTTTCAGTATCCACAGTGATTAGTGCCACAGCGACTTCTTCACTTCATCTGAGCACAATATCACACTGCTGGAATGGCATACAGTACAAGAATGCAGGCAAAATCTCTCTGCTGCAACAACATGCATGTTGCACACAATTCAGTGCTGTTATAGTGTAATGAATGACAATGGTGTGGGGCATCATTACAGAGAGAGACAAAGTAAACTATTTTTGTTCTGCAAAAACAAAACAGGATTCAACACTTTGTAGCATTCTGTTCGGAGACAAAGTATAAACAAGCAGTATAATTATGGGCTCATTTTGAGACAAACAACCTATGTGTTTGTCGGTCTGTCTGTACGTGTGTGTGTGCAAACACAACAACGCTCTCTATCAAGAATGAGATGAGAGGAAGAGGATGAAAGATACTCTGTCTTACTTGGCAGATGACAAATAAATGACAGCACACATACTGATACACACATATATATACTAATGTGTAAATCCTCAACACACACACTCGTGCAAACACACACTCCAAACATATTTGTTTGAAAAAGTGACAGAAGTCTCACACTGGCAGTACACGCTCACAGCTGTCATTTTAGTGTTTCTCATCAGTACATCACACACTGAAAAATTTGCTCATGCAAAAAACACGCACACACAATACTATCATACCAAGCACACAAATGCACAAACTCATTTCAACACACAGCGATTGTGAAGCAAGAGACTTACGAAACCTCTTGTGTTGCTACAAAACAAACTGCCTTTTTAGTTCTGATGAAGCCCCACCAGCAAGCGCTAATAAATACAAACACGGGTATGATGGATACACGGCTGTATGTTCTTATGCAGTGATATTAGCATCAAAAACTGTCAGTTCCACTCTCTCCAGGGAGAAACACACCACTGGCATGCATTTGATAGTTTTATTGTAAATATCATATAACACTCTTATATGTCACAATTATTTTTCTCCACAGAGAAATGTTTTTTAATCCAAACAAGGCTGATTGTCTTTTGTTTAAAGTCCATCAATATTTCAGGACGTATTAACTTTAAAGCATTTTTTTTTCATTTCCATATGATATCTACTTCTTTTAATTGTTTGAACTGCACGCATGCGTCGCTCATGAGATCAAATCAGCTCAAGGGTGCGAGTGGATTCATGTTTGTGTTGGTTTGGTATCTTTTTCTGAATGCATAGAATCAACTTTTCTGGATTTATTCCCATGGAAGGACCACACACTCCTCTGACTGACTTACTTCAATGACACCTCTTCATTCATAGTTTCACGTTTCCCCAAAGAGCTTCATCAAGTTCATAGACATTTTTCGCAGGAATGTGTGGTCCGTCCATGGATATAAATCCAGAAAAGAACATTGAATTCTCTGTATTTTTCTCGCCACGACCAGCACCTCCCACTCCAGACGGGCCCGAGCCCCTACTGTGAATTATAAAGATGGTTTTATATTTTGTTAAAGGTTTCATCAGATTTCAATAATTATTTTTGAGACTTTTTTTTTTGCTACTTTTGATCCATACTTGTAGAACAGAAAAGACACGTTTTTCCAAAGCAATGACAAACATTAGATTATAATAAAAATCAATGGTTTGTTAATTAAATTCCCCTTCGTGATTCTGAAGGAAAGATTTCTTTTAAATTCAGGAGGAAGCTGAAAGTATGGGTGTTTAAAATCTGACAACTGCACCTTCTCATTTCGTGCGTTTGTACCAAGGATCCAATTGATTTGTCAAATATTTCAAAAATTACATAAAGGAGAGCAAGAAACACAACAGAGAACATTTCTTAATAGTGTGTTATTTGAACTATAAAGTTTCCAAAGCAATTCCTTGGTTTATTTTCTGACTGACTTTTTTTCTATCAATCCTTAGATTTTCTGCACCTTTTTAAAAAACATGTAAATGAACCATAATGCGGTAGACATGATACTCCACATTTCTTATGTTGTGCTGTGAGTGTGTGCTGAGTAAAGTGATGGACAAAACCATACTGCCCCCTGTTGTGTCATACAAATCATAGCACCTTATATCCTGAAAGATATCCTTGGCCTTCGCAGGTGGATGACAAATCTCAAGTGTTTGGCTCTTTGTTTCCTTTTTATCTCAGTTAATGACTCAGAAATATGTATCAATGTCCAAAACTATTCGTCTATTACCCTTTTTAAATTTAAATGAAGTTCCTTTGCATTTTGTTGGGTTTTTTTCTGATTCTAGGTCACTCTCCCACTGTTAGGATTGTGACTCAACATTTTTCTTTATTTGTCATTACATGCACACAGACTTGGCTAGATAACTTTCTCCTGCAGCAGGAGAGATGGATGCATGCACAGGAAAGAGAGAGATGAAGTATAGATGAAAAATAGTAACCTGTGACGGATGAGCAACAAAAAAAGCGATCTGAAAGATGAGATTAATGGTGTAGCTGAGGGAAAGATGAGAGAGGTTGGGTAAAAAGAGTTGAGGCTGGCAGCAAGAATGAGTGATAGATTGAAAGAGGAGATGAAAAAGTAGAGGGAAGGTTCATCTCTCCCTCCCTCTTCCTCTCAGTCTCTCCATCTTTGGCTGATCGTCAACTCAGTAGGAGTCAGACTACCATCTGTCTACTGGAGAGGAATGAACTGCCCTCCACCTACTTCTTCCTCCCTTACTCCTCCTCCTCATTTCACTCCTTGCCCCCCCCTTCCATTTTTCTGTCTCTCCCTCTCTTCCTTGTCTACCTTCCCCTCATGGAACTTCTTCATTCTGACAGTGTGTGAGAGAAAGAAAAGCAGACACAGCCAACTGAAAGACAGGATGCTAATATGCTAATCCGGCTTTATGCTATCTGAGGTGCATGTGTGTGCATGCATGTGTGTGTGCTCACGCACGTGTGTGTGTGTGTGTGTGTGTGTGTGTGTGTGTGTGTGTGTGTGTGTGTGTGTGTGTGTGTGCAGCAAGGCCAAGCCCCTGGGTAATAAAACAATACAAAGAGAGTTTTAGGCCTGCTGGGCCTGCAACAGCACTTGAATACCAAATCAGCCTGCAGAGATCACTTGGGGAAAAGTGTAGTGTGTGTGTGTGTGTGTGTGTGTGTGTGCGCGCGCGCGTGTGTGCGTGTGTGCGAGACAGATAGAAAGAGGCCTTGTTTTTCCAGTGGTGACCGTTGTTTAGTAACTCCTGCTTCTAAAAGTAGGATAGGAACTTCGCAACAGTTCTGGGCACAGATGGATGAATTTCTAAAAAAGAGAGAAAGATTGATGATGGGGGTGCATGAAAAGCAAACAAGGAGGGATTTATAAAAAGACACAGGGAGGATAGAGGGCTGTAGAGAGGATTGTACAGTTAAAATGCTATTTCTACCAGTTTCACTTCTCTGTTGCTCCACACACATGCACATATAAACATACCCATTGCTTTTTCTTTTTTTTTTGCCCTTCTCTATCTCACGGTTGTCTGTCAGCCAGCTTTTGCCTTAATGGACCATACACACAATTACTACTGATTAATCTACCACTTAACACCTGACCCCACTCAAGCAACATACACATATGCATACACACAAAAACACACACACACGTACACACTACTTAACATTCTGGCCCTGCCCTGGTATCATTGGCTTCTCAGGTACCCAGCGTGGTGCCTCCATGCTCTAGGGCAGCCCCGCCGAGACCACTGCTGTCTGAAGAGGAGAGAGAAGGTGTGTGTATGTGTGTGTGTGTGTGTGTGTGTGTGTGTGTGTAAGAGAGAGAGAGAGACAGACAGACAGACAGACAGACAGACATACAGACAACAGAAGAGACGAGAACATGCCAGTGGCAGCCCCCAATGGGACAACCATCTAGTCCATGTCCTCAGGGAGCTTTGACACTTTAGGAGTGGCACTACAGTCGGGAAGTGCCGCTGCCAAGAGGCCCAGAGGGATGTAGGGGTAGAGACAAGAGGGGTCCTTCGGTGAGGCCGATTATCATCAAGGCCCCAATGGGAGGATGGACTGATGTATTAAAAGGATGATAAAAGATTTGTCACAATCCTATTTGGACTAGTTTTTTTCATTCTGGATTTTTTTTTGTTTGTCTGTTATTCTTTGTGATACCAGTATTTTCCTGGTTTATTCCACTGTGATTCCCTCGTGTGTTTCTTCTTTTACTGTTTATTAATCAGCTGTACCTCATCAGTTCTGCCCGGTTCCCCTTGTCTCCTCACCCAATCAGCTCCATACCTGACCTCATGTTCTGCACCTGTCTCTTGTTGTCTGTGTCTTGTTGTGGTTCAGCTGAATCATTATAATCTCTTTTTTTCACAGTAGTTGTCTCCTTCCTGACTGGATTCCAGGTTTCTCTGCTACCTGCTTGCTTGCTGTTGCATCCTGTATTTTGGGGCAATCTGCCTCTATAAAAGCTTTAGGACATCATGAAGAAGGGATGGTTCAAAAGTTGTCAAGACATCTGCACATCAGAGTTTAACTGGTCTAGAAGCGAATCACTGTCACACTTACTTGGTGGCAAGTTTTCTGACAGTGGGAGAGTAAGAAGATAGGGGTATGCAATGAATCAGACAAACATCACAATTACTCAAGCTGAGTAGAATTTAGACCTAAAATGTACTATATTTGACCTGTAGACAATTTGGGTGTGAGAGTATATATGTAGCCTAATTAGACACTTTGAAGTATCAACCAGCTTAATGGGGATGAAAAAAGAAGCTGCGAAATTAATTGAACTTTGAAGTGAAAAAAAAAAACAGCTGAGAAAAATGGCGAAAACATTATCCCAAAGGTGGCACGGTGGTGCAGTGGTCAGCGCTGTCGCCTCACAGCAAGTAGGTTCGAGGTTTCGAGCCTCGGCTCCAGCACAGGATCTTTCTGTGTGGAGTCTCCATGTTCTCCCTGTTCCTGTGTGGGTTCTCTCTGGTACTCCAGCTTCCTCCCACAGTCCAAAGACATCAAGAGGGGACGAGGCTGATTGATACTCTAAATTGACCGTAGGTATGAATGTGAGTATGAATGGTTGTCTGTCTCTATGTGTTGGCCCTGTGATGGACTGGTGACCCGTCCAGGGTAAACCCCGCCTCTCACCTGAAGGCTGCTGGCAGACTCCAGCCTCCCTACAACCCTTAACAGGATAAGCAGTAGTTGTAGTTGTTGTTGAAGTCCGATTATAATATATATAAAGACCCATTAACTGTGTAAAAGAAGGATAGACCTTCTGAAAAGTGAAGCCAGGGGCCTTCAGGTAGTATAGCAGTTGCCTATCAACACAGGGTCACCAGTTCGAATCCCTGTGCTACCTCCAGCTAAACTGGGCCTCCATACAGACACAATAGGTCGTGTCTGCTGGTGGGAAGCCAGATGACGTGTCCAGCTCACTGCACTCGCGTCTCCTCTGGTCAGTTGGAGCACTTCTTTAAGTGTGAGGAGAACTGGATTGAAAAGCGTCACCATCCCCCTGGTCAACCTTCTCACTCTCAGGTGAAAAGAAATGGCTGGTAACTCCACAGCCTAAATCCACAGTTCTCAACCCAAGAACTCTTTTATAGCTGGTGGTGACTCTTCTAAATCCCACTTTTAAAAAGTAAAATGAAAAAAATAAACACATTTTAAAATCTCTGTCACATTATTCATGCCAGAAGCACCAGAAGAGCCACAGCGTGTTTCAGGCAGGTCCCAGATCTGCTGAGAATACGAGGCGAGAAAGTGGTAGTTATACTGATAGTTATCTTGTCTCTCGTTGGTGATATTTAGCTGAATGACACAGACTTTTAGAACTCTGTCAGATTACTACATTGTCCCTTGGTGATCTTTGACTGCTCCTGATCGGGCGCTACAGTCAAGAAAACAGAAGAAGAATTCAGAGCGTCTGATTGGTCAGCAGACTGGAGGTCTTCATTGTTGAAATCATTTGGAAGGCCAGATGATTGTTTTTCTGAATCTATTGCAACACTGCCAGTAATGATATCTGTGGTTGCAGTGATAATACTTTGCACTATAATGCATGCTTTTAATTCCTCAGTAACAGTACTATTATCCTTATTCTCAAAGGCATATTGCTTTCAGGGGGAAAAGGAATGTCTTTGAACTATTGCTCTTACAAAAATATGTTTTTTTGTCAAAGGAGCTCAGGGCAATTGAGGAGAAGAGGGAGGATCAAAAGTTGGATCATTACTTCTGCAAAGATTTTCCAAATGAATTTATGGTGTCAATCACAAGTTGCCTTGAATATAGAATGAAGTGATAAAAAAGATACATGGGCATGGCCACCAAGCAGTTAGCGGACTGAATCAGAGTAGATGTACTCCACCTGCATTCCTCCATCTCCTGCCTTGTGGTTTCAAAAAACTTTTGGATGGCCACAGCTCTTTGGAGCCCTCAATCCTACCAAAGAAGGATCTTTGTGAAACAGCCATTATGTGGATAAAAGCCTTGAATGAAGCATCAAGGTGGCAGTGAGTACGTATCAGATCAAGGTCTCTGACAGCCTCAAGGGAAAGACGGGGGTGATGAGAGATGGAGGGAGGGTTTGAGTCAAAAAGATAAATGAGAGGATAAAGCGAGGGAAGGGTACTAATTATTTCCATGGCATTGATGTGAACACACCATGGACCTGATGTTCTCATGACGGAAACATGAATGTGCTGTCACACACAACCCTAGAGGATTATCTGCAGCAAGAGGGTTATGGAAGCGTGACATTTTACTCAATGCTCTTGCTTTGTTTCGAAGTTCTCTAAAGTTCTGGAACCTGGGATTTCTTTTATCTCGCTCTATATAATAGCGAGTGTACGTAGGGTTTCTATCTGTTTAAATGTACTTTCATGTGCGTGTGCGTTGAAAAAAGTAAAGTTGTTTTCCACTCTGTTCTTCAAGTTGTAACTGCAGTATTAATCCTCTTTTCCATTTGCAACAAATACCCCTCAAACTGCAGCTTTGTCAGGGCTTTTACAGAGATCCCTGTGCAGCCTTAGTAAATATGACAACATAAAACAGTGAGTGGGTCAAACTAACTGAGCTGTTCAGCGGCAGGCAACTGTTCTAATCCCATTTTCATCATTTTACAAAATACCAAATTTTCAGTGTCAAAATATTTCCAAATGCAAGTTTGATATTTCCAACAACGAGTTATTATTTTAACCATGTCAATGAATGTCAAGCGACCTCTAGAAAGTCTTACTATGAATCAATGTCATTTTGGTTTCCTAAATGCGAATGTGTTAAAAAAAAAAAAAAAAAAAAAAAAGGATTTTGCCTTTCATGTATTCAAAATATCTTTAACTCTAAAAGACATATTTTCACCACTGCTTGACTTCTGCAACTTCAGTGACTGCAGAATGGAGAAAAAAAGCCATGTATATTTGGCTTGAAGCTATGCACAACCTTCTTGGCCAAATGTTTAACAACTGAAAAGGTATCAAACATGTCACTGTACAAATTTGCATCAACTGGTAAGGTTAATCTTCCTTATCCAATGGAATCAAAGTGTTTGAGGGTGACTGCAGATTCAGCTGGTTAAATAAAACTTGGATTGAACTGGATGATGCAGTTGAGAAATTACAAATGTTTTTGCACGGTTTTGCTGTTTGTAAAAGTCGGTTACAATAGGCTTCAAGTTACATATTGGATTCTGGCTCTTTCTGTATTCTGGAGTCACAAACAAATAATGTAACAGGGAAAAACCCATCTCAGCAAGCTCAAAATACATTTTTGGGGTGAAGTGTAACTTTAACCACAACCCACAGTCTTCACACATTTTAAAACTTTTATTTATTTTAAAAGGCAACATAGATGCATATTACTTACAATAGATGCAATCACATATTTTACAGCAGACATCCTTTGATCATGTTTAACAAGCTGGAAACTCAATGAAACTTATGTCCCTAACATATATTATGAGTCGTTTTTAATGAAGACCATGGTACTTATAGTGTGTTTGTTTATGGGTGTGACTTAAGCCTCTCTCAAGGACGCAGATGTAAGATCAGTTAACTGAGTGTGGCACTGTGTTCCTAATAGGAAAAACATTGATTTTTGAATCGGTGGTTATGGTTAGTCTCCAAGAGATAAGTCTATGTAAATACATCCAAAGTTATCAAAGTAAAAGTGTGTGTGTGTGTGTGTGTGTGTGTGTGTGCGTGTGTAGTCCACTAATGAGATATTGACTCCATTGTAACTGTGGTACATTGTTTATCCCACTTATTTATTTATGAACATTTGATGTGTGAGTTCAACTGAGTTCCCATAAGCACCCACCGTGCACCCGTCGGTCCACGGTGGATGAGCAAGTGAGAGAGAGAACGAAAATCAATATGCAACATTAACACAGGATTGTCTTTAACGTTATTTTCATTTCGAAAACACACACACACACACACACACACACACACACACAGGCAGAGTGTTTATTTCCATTTCCACACAGCTTCATTTTCTTATGATTGATGCCTCTCCTTGCCTTACAGCTGTCTTATACCCACCGCCACCATCCAAACACACACACACACACACACACACACACACACACACACACACACACACACACACACACACACACACACATCCCACCCTGCCCCAGCCCTCTCTTGTCTCACTCTCCTGGCTGTGTCAGCAGCAGCACCAGCACTACTTAGATCTTTGTGTCTCCTTCATATCATCTTGTTAAAAATTAAAGTGATTCCCCTTCCCTCCATCTTTCTCTCTCTCTCTAATGCTAATCTGTTCCCTGTTGGACCAGTATGCAGATGAGACGCAAATACAGCAGAGTCTGATGAATAGCAATGAGGCTACAACACACACACACACATACACACACACATACGCACACACACACTCATGCGCGCGCGCGCACACACACACATGCGCGCACACACATAAACACACACCTGAACAGCCTCAGAATGCCCTGTGGTTTACCTATCTGACTGTCAATCAAAGCAGTGACCGAGTGAGGAGGGTGTGTGTGTGTGTGTGTGTGTGTGTGCGTGTGTGTGTGTGTGCGTGTGTGTGTGTGTGTGTGTGTGTGTGTGTGCATGCATGCTCACGCGTGCATGTATGTGTATGAGAGAGATGTTCTTAAAATTTTAACATTTCCTTTTTGATTAAATATCTCAATAGAACAGAAATGCTCTTTGTGTAATCATGTGTGTTTATTAAGAAAAATAGCTACATAGTTTGGGATTTGTCTGAAAACAGCAGCGTGACTGTCATCACTGAGCAGCTTTAGTTTTTTCAATTTTTGACTTTTCTTGACGAGAGCACGGACACAAAAATGAAATGTTTAAAAATGCTTATTAGACGGTTTACATGAAAATCTGTTTTCTCTCCAAACATTTTTTCTCTCTCTGAATACCTTCGACTCGGGGGGGACTTCCCCTTTGTCCCACTGGTAGATGTATGGTTTCCTGTACCAGTGACCCATGCTTGAATCAAGTCAAATCTACACATGAAGACAGACAGGAAACAGAAGGAAGAGGAAATCCATACCGGATCTGTGATATTTGATATTCCGTGATCTGATAATTATATTTATTTATTCACCAACATTAAGGGCATGACGTGTGTAATGTAGTGAAGTAGAGCTGACTTCACACTGCATAGACAGGATCCGCTGAATGACCGCAAACGGAACATAAATATATTAAATGGATGCAATGTGAGTCATTTCAGTGAAGCAGCAGAGGAGATGTGAGAGTCGGGGGTCCGACTGTTATCTGATCAGTTATGAGATCTTGAACACAGCTACACTATGGAAATATACTGGTGATATTACAGAAATACATAAAACAGAAGCATGGTGAAAAATGAATCCTTAGCAGTTGGTAGAAATCAGCACCGGAGATCAACAATGCAGACCAATACACAAATGAGTCTATGTGCACTTTAAGTCTAAAAGCTGTGTTGTACCAAAGATGAAAGCAAGAAGTGTTTATATCTGTTCTAAAGAGTCAAAGTTGAGGGTGTGTTGAAGCCATGATTGTCATTTCAACATGAAGATGAGCAGGTTCTCCTGGCAAATGAACATTTACGTACAAAACGGTAACAGAGGAAGTTGTGTTGCAAATTCCAAAAGAGAACGAGTATATTTTGATTCAGCTCAAAATATCAAACGGCTCTGTGAGGCTGCACGTGCTAAATGCTAATATCTTGAACTTTCAAGAGATGAACAAATTCAAATGATGTTTACATGATGGGAGCTCTGAAAGTTAAGACATAGGTAGTAAGTCATTACATTTCATCCAAATATCAACATTGGTTGTGCCTCATGTTGGGACTATAGAGCAGGGGTGCCCTTGGAGGTCTAAAATTCAAACAGGGTCGCAGGCATGAAAACAAACATCTATCGGGTTGTGAAAAGTCGTTTGTCTGTATGCTGCTGTCTCTGCCTTGGTCTTTTTCTTACTTCACTCATGCCAAACTGGTTTAACAGCTTTAATTGTGATTTACATTTTTTCAAGTTTTATTTATTTATTCATTTATCTATTTTACATCATGCAAGCCAAACTGAACTTTGTGCTAGTTCAAATTTGGCGCTCAGGCCTCACCTTAACCAGCACTACCACACAGAAAGTCAGCAAATCATCAGAATTGTTCAAATAAATTGTGCAGCATCCATGAATGACTGTCCTCTTCTCCTCAACTGATTCTCTAGTAACTGAAATTTCTCTACCTGAACCTAAATGGCTGATTCTGGTACCATGAGAGCAAAGGATGACTTCAAGTTTGTGGAATAGGAACATGCTATAAACCCACTCAGTTCGGCCACATTCAGCTCAGCAGAGGTCTGTGCGACCTGTTGTTAAAATACGAAAACAACCAAGCAAGCACATAACTGTGTTTGTTATACAACAGGAAGAGTTGTATTTTATATCTTATGTTGTTAGATGTTTATTACAGTACATGCGTGTAACTGAAGGTGGAGGGGAAGAATACGAGCAAGAAGCCTTTATTGAGATTATAGAAAGATTAAAAAAAATTGTCCTCTACATATAACCCATCCGCAGTGGCGCAGTGAACTGTTTATTACATAAAAGCAACAGGATGAAAGTTGACCAAGATGGAAAGTTGGGTGTGTCTTGCACTCATCTGGCCTCCTCCTAGTGGGTCAGGGTGCAACTCAATCAGGGACATAGAAAGAAAGAAGGAAAGCATGCAGAGAGGGACTAAAGAGGGCATGACAAGCCCTTCCGCCCTAGTTTTGGCAGATTTATTTATGTTTTATTTATTTATTATTCTATGATCCCACCACTGCACACACCCGGACACTCCCATGACCATGCACATATATGCTCTTACCACGACACCAGACATACGCACATACATGTATCCTAGCTGCAACAGTCTTGATTAATTTGATGTTCAATAACTACAGTGTCAGATCAGAGAAGCCATCTCTCATCCAGTCTTGCTTAAATAAATAATGTAAGGAGAGAATACAAATCAGTAAATCGCTGCTCACAAGCTCACATATGAACCCGCACGCACACACACACACACACACACACACACACACACACACACACACACACACACACACACACACACAGCTGCAGAGTGGGCTGTTTCCTGTATACAGTTCTAAGTGTGTCCACATTACTGTTCCATCTGCACAGGCATTTCCTGTGAGACCTTGAAATCAGGCCCTCATCCACCACCATCAGTGTATTCACACTCTTTTCCCACATGCAGGAAAAAAATTCTATCTTTTTGCGTAATATACATGCACACATGTCCAAAGTAAAACACTCCATATGTCCAATGACAAATAAGTAAGGCACCAAGCAAAAACTGCTACCAGTGGACAATAAACGCCGGTAATTACCGGTTATTAAAACAGGAGAAACTCATGGTATTGTTTTCCTGAAGTAGAACCAAAAATACAGTGCAAAGTCCAATTTTACGAGTGCTCAGGTACTCTAATCTGCCACTTTCACACCGGGGAGCAATGATGTCATCAATCACAGTTTGAGTGGTGGCCAGCCTTCCCAAAACCGGCCACATGTGTTTTCATTCAGGGGGAAAGTTATAGCAGAAAAGGTTAGGTCACAGATAGTTTACAATAATATTATTCATGTAAAGGAAAGTGGAAACGATCTCTGCATGTGACTTCACTCTGTTTACACAAGCATGCCCTGAATACATTGATATCACCAGCCAGTAAAACCCACCACACACACGCGCGCACACACACACACACACACACACGTACACACACAGACCACTCTACACATTAATTGCATGAGCTGGATTTCATAAGGTGATGGAAAGGAACTGAGCCAAAGCTCGACAATTAGCAAGTATTTAAAATAACAACTGAGGGCCCGAGGGGAAGTTTTAACACAGCGGAGACATAATGAGAGTCAGAGTTATGATTCCAGCTCACAGGAGAAACCCTGTTGTAGCTTTAAAAATCCAAATGGTTACAGCTCTAGAATCAATGAGACAAACATCAATTAAAACACACAACAATAAATGTGTGATATTAAAATTTTCTGAATAAATGCAGTTGTCTGTTTTAACATCATTAATGGGAGGATCCATTAATGGATGGGCCCAGAGGGAAATATGCCTATTTTGGCTTTACAAAACTTATTTTCCAAGTAGAAGCGTGCCTGTGTGTGCATATTATATTGGCCTGGTGTGTATACTTGCATGAATAACACTGTGGGAACATGAATGTCTTCATGCACCAGAATTAAGGGCACTCACCACTAATTTCCATGTAAAAAGACACATAAACAGACACACAGGATACAGCAACACTCTTCCCATGGGAGAGTGCAGCTGATAGCTAAAGAGAGCGAGAGCTGTGGTCATGAGTCAAGAACAACATTCACATGGCTGAACAAATGCTCAACACCGTGCATCCAGAGGAATTCCAGCATGGGTTTCAACTTTTTAACTCTTTGGGTTAATACACATACTCCTCCGCATTAAAAGTGTTAGTTTGCATGCAAACAGGGATTGTTTATGTACAGAAAAATCAGCCGAGAGGACAAAAAAGAGAGAATATCTGTTCAGTGCAGCAATACGAAAGAGTGCCAATCTTAATTTGTAAAGTTAATCAACTATTTGCATCTTAACATGGGATTACATTCTGGTGCGTTTAAGAAGCGGCTCTTGCATCTCTAAGTTTGATGGGTTTTTTTTGGGGGGGGGGGGGGGTTTGGCCCATAGCTTGTTGTGTTTTTGGTTCACTCTCACAGATTTCCTCACCCTCATTTGATGTGGTTTTTCGCAACAACAACAAAAACTAGAAATACCAAATATTCCACTGCCCATTGCAGTGGCCTCGATCTTTGACTAACAAAGAGGTCACTTACATTTTAGAAGAAAAATTGTAGAAAATTTCCCAAGGTATTCCAAAACGCAATCCAAAATTCAAACTTGCATTAATAAGAACTGGATGTGCAGACAACCTGAAAACAAAATACCCACAGCTTATGGCTTTTGTTCAGCATTAAAAAGGTAGAGCCAAGAACCAATTAGCTGGCAAAATTAGCAGCCATCTCTGACCGGATATTTTCCTCAGGAGTTATTGGAGAACAAAAACAGAGCTAGAAGGAGACTGAGTATTGGATTGAAAGTTAACCAAAAAGCCTAGTATGACTCCATGACTGTCTAAATAACAAATGTGCCCAGCTTTCTTCCACTGTTCCCAAGGGGACCAAGAGAAAATATCATTGAAGTTTTTGATAGTGAGATGAACGCAGGGTGGCACACTGGTGCAGTGGTTAGCACTGTCGTCTCACGGCAAGAAGGTTTTGGGGACAAGCCCCAGCTGGATTGATGGATGGATGGTGATGAATGCAGCATGTTAACATTCAAAATACAGCATTTAGCTGATTAAATGTCAGCGTCTACAGCTACGCATATTTGAAATCTCTTAAATTAATACGAAATGTAAAAAGTATAAAGGCTTATTTTATGTAAATGGAGTAAACCTTGAGCCAACTTTTGCACCAAAATTAAATTCTTGGAGAGCAAATCAGCGAGGGTGACGGGACCACCGCCATGCACAAAGGCTTCCAAGCAGCAGTTACAAAAGACATGTAGAGCTCATTCTTCAACAGGATTTAAAGCAGCATACAACTGCAGACTTATAACCATTAATCTGCTATTTGCCACTTCTGTTGGTGAAAGTTTGAGTTAAATGTGGGAGACAATGTCTTTTTCACAAACCCACGCGCCAATATAAACACACCCATTTCCATAAAAGCTCAACCTTATGTCATTTTCCCAGATGACTGGAGCATCTGCAGCAAATCAGCCTCGCCTTTCCTTCACCTCCGTCTTTCTCTCTCCCACTCATTTGCTCTCTTCCTCTATTTTTCCCTCTTTCTGTTTTCTCTTATTTGAAGCAAATGTCCAAAATGTTCTGTTTTCTCACACAAATGCACACAGATACACACAAATTGGCTCCTCGTGTATGTTTGCTTTCAATAACAGGTGCTTGTCTTCAGCTTGTCCTGCTTCGTCAATCACACTGCTGCTGCGAGACACAAAAACGAAAGGAAGAGCTGAGTAGAAATTTTTAAAAATGGGCTGCTCGATGCCTTAATGGAAGCAAGTGTATGTCATTTATGTCCTCCTAAATGCCAAGGTGCACATTTACTTCTCTGTACTCTAAAAACATTTAATTTTTAGCATTACAAAACTGATGCTTTTGGGTCTTCTTTATGTGTTTGTGGCAAAAAGAGAGACTGATCAAGTCGTTAGCAATTGGATCCTTCAGTATCAGAATATTTTTTATTGAATAAGACATTTTAGGCAGTGTTCAAGTTTTGTTCACACAGAAAGTTGTGGAAGTCCCCCCTTGCAGTTAATGGAGTGGACCTGTCAATGCGGAACAGTGGACATGTCTACGCGCTGGAATTTCCCATGGCTGATCATCATCTCATCCACCGCCCACTCCCCATCTCAATGCAACTAAAAGAAAACACAAATCAAACAATTCACATTTTCCCATTATTCTTTCTGTCTGTCAGCATATGGTTCCAATCAGCAGTGTGTGTGTGTGTGACATAATGTGAATGTTTTTATTTTCCATACTTTTTTTCCTCAGATACAGAGCTCTTTGTCCACACTCTTTCTCCATCTCTTTAGCTCCTCCTTCCTCTCACGCCCTCACCATCTCTCATCTCTCTCTCTCTCCCCATGCCCACATCTTTGATTCTCAGATCTGAAGTCTCTCTCTCTCTCTCTCTCTCTCTCTCTCTCTCTCTCTCTCTCTCTCTATTTTAGTCTTGCTTTTCTTGGCTGTAAGTCAGACCTCAGGCAGACCTAGAGGTCTTTTTCCCAAGCGATCTACAGGATGGGCTCCAGGGAACAGAGAAAATACACACACACACACACACACACACACACACACACACACACACACACACACACACACACACACACAAGACCCTCCCTTCACATGCTCAAACCATTTCCTCCACTGTCTCTGCTCTTATCCCATATCTTTCTCTGTCTACACCTCCTTGTTGAGTCATGCAATGTGTTTGCCTTACTTTTAAACTGCGATGCAGTCATTTTAAGGGAAAACAGAGAACACAGTGTTCAAGTGTTGTTTTCTTGGCTCAGCTAAACTCTCTGTACCACCCATTTGTACATTACATGCTCAGAGGGTGTTGTAAGAGGTTATTTAACCAGGTTAGTCCCACAGAGATTAAGGATCAAATTAACAGGGAGACCTGGCCAAAACTACAGCAGGACATTTGGTCTCACCATCAAATCAATGTCAATCGAGTGCTATTGTTTCCCAGGGAACATAAAATTCCACAACACTGGAGGACATCATTGATTAATAGATAAAATGTGCTACTTCATCCAGAAAAAAAAAATGTTTTCAAAGGAACTATAAGTGTTATAAACTGCAGGTCAATCTCTGCATTAAAACTGGCACTGATTCATTTCAAATAGCAATACTGCATGTCATATTTAGTGCCTATCCACGAGTAATTAACTGCAGGAACAATGACTTTATGTTGAAAACACCATAATAATAAGACTTATGTTCTTCTTGTGGAAATTGTCTCTATTTCTCAAGAAAGTTGCATAAACTTTCCTGTTTGTCCTGGAGTGACACAGCTATGACATATATAGTATGAGTGAGAACCACTTTCACACGCCATGACCAAACAGTAGAATTACAGCACTATCTAGTGGTGAGCCAGCATTCGGTGCAGATATTCCATAAATACTTGGTTCTCCCAAAGAACATCAGTTTCCAGGGTGAAAAATGTCATGACCTCTGGAAAAGCGATCGGCACACTGCTACAGCTGCACCTGGCTGAGGAAACATTTTTGGATCTGTATTTAAAGAACTGACACAGTGGAGAAAAAAAAAGAAAATCGAGGGTTATGTTTTATAGGTATTAAACAGCGATCATGTTGACTGCTCTTCTAAAGATTCTTTGGGTTTTAGGCAAGCTGACTGCTATAAATCTTGGCTAAGAACTGCAATAACATCGGCCTATGGGTGCCTGACTGATTTTAAGGACTTCAACTCAGCATTTGATATAACTGAATTGGATTCAGAGTATTTTACAATTTTTTTTTATGTGACGCATTGACGAGATAAGATTAGGCTACAGGATTGTGTAGCTTTGATGGCTGTGTGCTTTTTAGAGGTGAAAGTTGTGGATTTAGTTAAAGAAAAACTGATTTAAAATGCATCCTGTCTGTATCTATGAGCAGATAGCCACAAAATATTCTAAAGTTTATCGTAAATTATACTTGCAGGTATTGTATGTGTCTCTACACAAATAAAAGATATTCAGAATTACACTTTGGGTATTTTTCCCTGTACAATCTGATATTAAAATAATGAGTCATAACCATTTAATAGTAGACAACTGAATTTGGAGTTACGAATGGGGTTGTCGGAAAGTGACAGACACGTGACGTCACAGATGAATATATAAATATCTAGGGTAGATTTCTCAAATGCTTTCTTTTTAAATATTTGTAATACATATACCGTTATTTCGGCTTGCCATATGCCATTTGTGTTTCAACACGCGAGCGGCAGTGACGTAGGCAGAGATCGACGTTTCCGTAGCAACAGGGGCCGGTCCGTTAACCGCAGCGGCTGCTGAGTACTACAGCTCCAGGAGTAGGGGGGGGGGGGGTTGTCGTCTGTAACCGGATACCACCTCTGTCTGCGGGGCGTAGAGACACGGGGGCGACGCAGATTTGAGGCGGCGACCCCGCGGGTCCGTACGGAGATGCTGAATATGTGGAAAGTCAGAGAGCTGGTGGACAAAGCGTGAGTACCGAGGAGGAGCAGGTGGAGCTGTGCGTCTTCGCTAAACCGCTAAGTGGCTACTAAGCTAACCGGCTAGGCGGCTATAGCCCGGCAGCATCAGCAGCTTTTACCGCTGACAGAGGAGAGGATACGATCTGTGACGTCACGGCCATAGTCCCTCAGCTGTTAGCTGTGACTAGCTGGCTAGCTGCCAATCTTCAACCTTGAGGCGTTCATAGAATTATGTGTTGAAATTGGCATCTTCAAATTGAGATTCAGCGACACTGGCACATACAGGCGTGAAAAATCCAACACTTCAAACTTTAAATGCATCTATTTCTGTACTAGCACCACAGCTACCCAGTTAGCTAATTCTACTAGCATTGCTAAACCAGGGTCGGTTCTATTAGATGTGCAAGTTTCCGATATTGCTGCTGCAGAATCACGCCCTGACCCACCCTGGTGATGCCTCTATTCCCATGATGTATTTACATAAAGATGATTAACTTTACGTGGACATATTAAAATTGATGCGCTGTCTAGCGGCAAAACAATAACAACAGCAACAAAAAAAACAGGATTGCTAGTAAGATTTCCACCACGTTTCACGTTGCAGCTAATGTACTCGCTCCAAACAAGGCCCATGCCCCCGTGTGAGGACAGGTCGACAACAATGCATGTGGCAAGCATGAACAACATAATGGAGCGGCCAATGCTGGAGTTACATCGTTCTCAGGACGCGTGCATGGGTCTGCGGGCGTTGACAAGATTTATTCCAGAAAAAATAAATAAATAAATAAATAAATGTAGTTGTATCTAAGAGGGGGAGTAAATAACTGCTTCCTGTGCTAGACAGGCTAATTTAGATGAATAACTGCAGTGTAAACACTCCCCCCCTCACATTTGGAAGATGCACCGATGTAAAGCACAAAATTAATCTTCTATGTATTTCCAAGTAAAGATTTAATAGAGATTATATCCGTGTTAAGAGGGCAAGGTTTGTGGTAACTGGATATAAAGTTTTAAATAGTCTGTGGCATGGCTGGACAAGAACACTGTCAATAACAATACAGACAAATAAAACTGACTCCATCACTTGTATCAGAATAGGACTTTTTTGGTTTGTTTCACTATTATGTACGTTTTTCATGACATTAGATAATTTCAGTTGCACCATCATTTTAATACATTGTTGGTTTTAACTGTGCAATAGTGCTTAACACGTGTGTCTTGGTGGTTGTGTTTTTTTAATGGAATTATCAGTTCATGAAGTACTGTTAAGTAAGTTAAAAAGAAGTACATGCACAGGATTCCTAAACATCTCAACAGATTTGTCTTCATGGCCTGACTGTGGTTTTACCACACTTCTGAAAAAAATCCATACTTAGCCTCCAAAGTTTGAAAATAAAAGTTTAAAAGAAGGAGAGAAAAATATCTTTTTTGGCAACAGGCCTTGAAATTTCTTTACAAATTTCATAATTTTAGGGTTTTTTCCTTGAACCCAGAAGAAAGGAACACGCAAATACACCCCTCCTCCTTCCCTCTACATTACAAAAGCACATCTAGATTGTCAAATGTGCGTGCTCGACTTAATGAGAACAGACAAATGTTGAAATGGACCACATCTGAAGCTCCGTGAAGAAGGAAGGAAATGCCTTTTTATTTTATGCCTCAGTGAGCGGTGACTTATTAACTTACCAGTCATTATTTGGCATCACTTTGGTTCTTAAATGTTGGACTTGTTGTAGCTCATGCAGAGGTGAATTATGAAGAGGAGAGAAAACTTCATTTGTATCAACGCTGGTGCAGCTTTCACTGGAATGCACAGTCCTGGTTTCTAATTGGATGTTTCTGATATGCAGCATACTGGTTAAAATGAAAAACAGGTTGATATAAGCAGGTTCACTAATGAAAATAAAGTGCATGGAGGAACAGGATTAGCTGCATGATTTGGTCCTTTAACATTTTCTCAGTGAGTATTGTGCTCATCTCATCAACAGCGTTGATCTTTACTCTCAAGTGCCATTAAGGGCGTGCATTCTAGCTCGTTGTGGGTTGCTTTTATTGTGCTTCAGCTTTCATGGTAACTGTGTTTGAACAACACCAAAACCCTTAAGAATATGTCATGGAATGTAAATGTCCCAATAATCGTATACTGGTTTGCCTACTTGTCCTAAATCTAGATTGGACATGGATATATTCTTATGTAAATTTTGCCTTTCAAATATTTCAGTATATAACTGTCTGATATAGTGAGATCATGGTGATGTTATACTCTTATAATTGCCAAGGGGGAAAGTGACCTTTGTTTTTGTTTTTTCAAATCACCTCCGTTTTTCCCACATTCGATTATTGAACAAAAGATTCCAGAAGGAAAAAAAAAACAGAGCAAGGCTGCTAGCATAAAAAAGAACATCACATTTGACATCGACTGCTCCTAGTTTGAGACTGTGTTCTCCTGTGGGCTCCACCAGGACCAATTATATTGATAGTGTGATGAGGAGAAACTACAGACAAGTTGTGTGAAGACAGAATAGAGTAAAACAACAGTAAATACCAAAAAAGCTCCTAAAACTGCAAGTGTGTAATATTAATATCCTTAACCTTAATGTTTAATATTTTTACAGCATTTATTTATTTTCTCATCAACCAATTTGTCTTTTAAATGTTAACTGTTTTGTTGTAAAGAATTAGGGGGGTGAAACATGGTTGTAATAAACAAACGTGTATAAATAAGGGTGTAAAAATGTATTATGAAGAAGTGGTGTTGACAAAGTTAGCAGAGCTTAGATGGAGTAATACACACCAGTTCAGCTGTTGGTTGTGCCTGGCTGGGCATGTTGAATACACCATTATTGATCTACCTCAACAGAGCTGGCAGCAGCAGCTCTGCTTTCCCTGCAGAGTAAGACCCACTGTAGTGGAGCTCTCGCTGTCTGACTCTATTATCTCCTGGAAAAACACAGTCACAGGCAGTGTCAGTAATTTACTGATGCTTCTTACTTTCCTTGTCCTGAAGAGAAATGAAGTGGAGGAGAAAGAAATGTGAGAAAGGCAGATGAGAGGAGACAGGGAGAAGAATGATAAGGTGGTGCAGGGGGACAGGGCGGTGGCACAGAGGAGGGAGAGAGTGTGTCAAGTTGCAGTCCTATGGATGGGATCTGTAGTCCAGACAAAAACAAGCATCATCATAGATTAAAGTAGACAAATTAGAGACAATTCAAAATAGATGCGTAGTTTCAGTGTAGTTAGTGCATGGATGTATGCAAGTGTTATGTGTCAGGGGAAACCGAAAAACAAGTGTAGAAAATGCTCTTGCCACTCCTCAGACTGTCTCCTACACAGGAACAGGGACCAAAAACACACACATGCGCATATACACACACACACACACACACACACACTACAGAATCTAACACAGCGGTAAACAAAAAGGGCAGGAAACGGACATTGCACATGGGGAGGTTTGGCTTCTTCTCTTTCAAACATAGACACACATTCACACACAAAAATAGTGATGCAGACCACGGCCACGTCACTGCCATTGTCTCATTGTGTGTTTTTGTGTATATATAGCAGATGCTTGAATATGTTATAATAAGTGTATGACCACTGAACATGTGATGAGGAGCACACTGGGATTTAGAGCGTGTGCTGACGATAAGCAGGAAACCTAGATTGTCAAGCAACAGTGGTTTTACCTTAGAAATGCTGATGTCTTCTCAGTCATGGCGCTTGATATGTATATTTATGAAAGATATTTGTGTCGACAGCACCAATGTGGTAATGAACTACTCCGAGATCGAGTCCAAGGTGAGAGAGGCCACCAATGATGACCCGTGGGGACCCTCTGGACAACTGATGGGAGAAATAGCCAAGTGCGTGTTCAACACACACACACACACACACACACACACACACACGCATGCATGCGCACGTTCCTACTGTTTATGGGTAACGTCATGCATGAGGTTATAGACTGTGTGTCTTTACAGACTTGTCAATGTATCACTGCTGTTTATGTACATAAAAATTGCAGTGAGACTGTGCAAACTTGGATGAATTCTTCACATCATGCAGAGTTTTGGGCTGCAAGCTGACAGCGTGAAGACAGAAAATAGCAACACAGATACACGTCTTTATGAATCTAACAGATGTAATGTGTGTGCATGTTTCTGTTCTTGTGCATACACTCTGTTATAGTCATGAGGTTTATGTCTCTGACCCCTGGTGTTTTATTGATGAGGAATAAAAGGTCATCTAGAAAAAAAAGTGAGGTTGTTTAATTAGACCTGTGTTTTGATCTGACGATGTTTGTGTGTAGATCTACCTTTATGTATGAGCAGTTCCCCGAAGTGATGAACATGCTGTGGACAAGGATGCTGAAAGACAACAAGAAGAACTGGAGACGAGTTTACAAGGTACAGTCCAACTCTCCATGCAGGTTTCTTTTAGTTGTTTCCTATCTGTGCCAGAAATAATTACTCTCTATTTCCATTTTAAGAACAAAAAAATGTTGAAAAAGCTGCTGTCAGACTGACTTTTATTTTTCATCATGCTCTGTGACTGTACATGTGAAGTGTAGCAATTTCAAAAGAAGCAGTGTTTCTAAGTTGATTCTGAGAGGTATTGAAGTTTCACGGTTTTCTTTGAAATGAATCCATTTATACATAGAGACATGTATAAATGCTGTATATGTTTAGTGCAAAGTTCAAAGCGGTGCATCTTAATTACATTCCCTTCCCTCATAATCATGGGAAAAGGATATTCAAATACTTTGCATTATTCAAGAGCCTTGGAGCCTAAGAAGTCTAGACCTGTTGAACAATCTGAATTTTCTGTTAATATTATTTTAGAATACATAATTTCTCACCTTGCAATGCTCTCCTTCATTTCTCTCAAGCTCTCGCTCAAGTGTTTTTTTTAATATTTCTCTGTCTCTCTCTCTGTCAGGCTTTACTGCTGCTGGCCTACCTGATCAGGAATGGATCTGAACGAGTTGTAACCAGTTCCAGAGAACACATCTATGACCTGCGATCGTTAGAAAACTATCACTTCATTGGTTAAGTTCTTCATTTTCCTGATCCTTTGTATTTTTCTATGTAAATTTTAGATGTCATTTGTGCAAATTAGATGCTACAGAAAAGATTGAAAGGTTAAACTCAGTAAACATTTATTCACAGCGAGCCTTGAATACCAATGCAAATTTCATGAAAAATCTGACATTTACTTTTCAAACGCTTTACTATTGACCAAAAGGCGACACAGGAGGAAAGGTCAGTGAGTCACTAAATGTCTGTGTGTGTTTACAGATGAGAATGGAAAGGATCAGGGTATCAATGTTCGTCAGAAAGTGAAAGAGATGGTGGAGTTCATCCAGGATGATGACAGACTGAGAGAAGAGAGGAAAAAAGCCAAGAAGAACAAAGATAAATATATCGGAGTCTCTTCAGACAGTATGGGGGGAGGAGGAGGAAGCTTCAAGAACTGTACGTAATTCACTGGGAGAAACAGAAGAAAATGGAGCATAAATAGTTCTGGGATCAGTATAGAAAAATGTACCTAACATTGAGTCGTACTTGCACCCCGACCTTTTTAAAGGTCAGAAGCTGTTTTAAATTTAGATAAGAATACTTTATTGGGCAAATCCAAAACTTCTGTCATCTGCAGTGTGAGGTTTACTGCTTTGAATTATTGTGCATTTAATATATTTGGATTTTGGACTTTTTATTCATCAAATTAAGATGATTTATACACAACAATTGATCCTTTTGTAGCTCTAAACTTAGTGTTGCTTGTGATGTCTTGCTTTGCTGTTGATCATTGCAAGTTTCTCAGCACAGCAGAGCTAAAAGCAGGTGGTTTAATCCACAGATATGTCTGTGTGTGTCATGTGGTGGATGTTAGTCAGTTTACAAAGACTCTATTCTCTTTTCTTCCTTCCAGCTAATGAGTTGGATCGGAATAAGTGGGATGAGGACTGGGATAAAAGCAGGGGAGCTTTCCCCTTTAGTGAGAAGCTCGGAGAGATCAGTGACAAAATAGGCAGCACCATCGACGACACACTCAACAAATTCAGGAAGAAAGAACGAGATGACTCCCCCGACAGAATCAGGTAAACTCAACAAATCTTAACACGCTCACTTACACAATGTGCTTCTTATAAAAAGTTCGAGAGTGTTTGCTGCTACATGCTTTATGCTGCTTGTTGGTATTTCATAGTTTAATTCAGACTCATTCAACAACAACAAAAAATGAAAGAGCACCACCCACTCATAGCATATCAGATGGTTTTTGGTCTCAATGTGTGTAAAATAATTTAGCCACTATGTCATGAATTATCCATTATGTAACACCATGACAATGATAAACAGAGACAACTGCATACACAGACATAGAATATTGGCTAGTAGCAAAACCTTCAATAGAATCATTTCCCAAGTGCTGCTTCTAATACATCCTTCGTATGGTTGCCATAGTGACAACGAGGACGACAGAGCATCAAGAAACGGTAGGCAGGATACACTTGAGTTCAAAGATGAGGAAGAAACTGTCACAACAAAGAGCATCCAGATTACACAGGCTACAGAAACCACAACCACCACCACACGGAAACGTAGCGGGGCAACAAGCAGCAAGACTATAGATCTGGGTGCTGCAGCCCACTACACTGGAGACAAGAGTCCTGAGGAGAAGGTAGACACACACACTCACACTTCTCTAAACTTTCAACAAGGTGGGTTTAACCAGGTGTAGTAGAAGAACTGAAATGAACTACGTTTCCATTTCTATTTCTGTTTCAAGTCATCTGTCAGGCAGTCCTCCGGTAGCGGGTTAGCAGACTTGCTAGAGATCGACCCCTCATCCAACCAGAGTGCCACAGCAGGTAACTACTAACCATTTCATAATTGTGTCGTCCTTGTTTGTAAAGACTTTTTTGTATAAATATGTGTATGTGTGTTTCCATTAGGTGGCAGCTCAGACCTCATTGCGGGCTTTGCTGACTTCTCCTCTCCAGCAGCGTCTGCCAGCCTCCCAACCTCCACTGGTACACTATTTCACTCTTTTTATGGTGTATGTTTTATTGTGATTGTGTTGTGTTTAGAAAGTAAATCTGAGTTGAAGCTAGGGTGAAGGAGAGGGTCAGCTTTGAAGGTTTCGGTCATAAATAAACATATCCCTCCTCTCTCATGACTAGCTGCTGCATCAGCCAATGGAAATGGAGAATTTGGTGACTGGAATGCCTTCGCCAATCCACCAACATCTTCTAGCTCTGGTGCCTCCCAGCCTGTCACGGATCTATTTGGCAATATCCAGCCGCCATCAGCTCCAGTGTCTAATGCTGCCACTGTACCACCTTCTGCTGAGCTTTTTGACCTAATGGGTGGGGTCAACCATCAAGTAACCAATCCACATACAACACTGAGTGCCTCTCAGAGTTTGACTTTCTCTCTGGGAGGGGCGACACCGGGACCATCTGTTGCTATGCCCACCATGCCCCTGTCTCGGTCCCAACAGGTAGGAACGGTACACGCCACCATTGGGTAACATTTAGCTCAAATACCATGAGAATTACACTGACAGACTAATATAGATACTTCAAATCTGTTGCACATATTCTAAATAACTATTTCAATAGATGAAATGTGTAAGTTAGGGCTTTAGAATACTTTCAGTTTTAGTGTTTGGGATTGTATTTTAGAACACAACGTTGTTCTTGATTATGTTTTTTGGGTAGCTTTTGCTTTTGCTGTTTTAGCTATTTTTGGGTCCTTTGATGTGTCTGATTTATACAGACATTTTGGTATTGAACAAAGTGTCTGTGTCTGTGTCTGTGTCTCAGAGCTTGGGAGGCATGATGTCTCAGCAGCCAGTAGGACAGAAGCAGAAGGTTGGGGTGGGAGTTCAGGGATCATTAGGGTCCACCTGGTCAGACCCGTCAGTTAACATCAGCCTGGACTTCTTATCAGCAGGTCTCAACCCCACCAAGTCACCGCCCACACTCAACAATATCATCCAGCAACAAGGTAACATTTTCGGTAACCTGATTCATATTCTGTGACTTTTGGTATCAGAGGACTTATTAGAACAACTCAGATTGGTCTAACACTCCCCTCCCCCCTCCCCTCCCTCCTGTGTGTACAGGAGTGCCTCCTGTCAATCTGTTGGCTCAGAACTTTGGAGGACTAAATCTCAGCTCTCCCCCTCATGTGACCCCCATCAGACCACCAGCCAGTCCCATGATTGCAAGCAATTCCATGACCATGGGAATGCCTACATCAATGGCAGTGGGCATGCCTCCTTCAATGACCACTGGGACCATGGGAATGGGCGGGGTGCCTGTAAACCAAGGTTTGGTGGGAGTGAACATGAGCATGAATATGGGCCTGGCTGCTCCCGTCATGATGGGCGGTATGACTGGCATGGGAGTGCCGGGAGTTGGTATGGGCCTCACCCCAGGCATTGTTCCACCCAAACAAGATGCCTTTGCTAACTTTGGCAATTTTGGAAAATGAAGGAGCCGAAATAATTGTGTGTAAGTTTGTGTGTGTGCATGTCAGAAAGGAGTAGGAGTGTGTGAACCACAGAAGGACTGCTGTACTTGAAGACAATTTTGCATGTATCTTCTCTCCGCTTCCGCGTGCTGGCACCAATCCCAGTCAGCTGACATGATTTGGAGGCATAGAAGAGCATCCACTGGTGACCCTAAATCAGTGGTCATTTGATGTGTGATGATGTCACTCTGAAGGACAAGGTGTTGTCAACCCATAGCCAACCATATATTCCCCTTCATTACACAAAGTTGATCAGAATTGCATCCCTGCCTTAATTTTGCACTGCAGCCTTTCATTTCATCAAAATCCAGTCACCCAATTAAAGCCAGTACATTAAAGTGAGGAGGGACATTTACTGACAGTTGTGTATGGAATATACAGAACCCATAGTGTAGTCCTCCAGCAGAGGGCTAGTGGATACATGTGGTGTAATAATATCATATTGTCATCAGGATGGATGCAGATCTTTTCCTTTCTACCCCCTTTTTTTCCCTCCTTCCACGGAGCCTGTAGCTGTTAACAATAGATGGACACACGGACACCTTGAGGGTGCAACGTGTAGCAGATTTCAACAGGCTAGTTCTTCATAGTTCACGTTCCAAATCAGTAGGGGGCAGCATATTGCCAGAAAGTAGGTGGCGTCTGCCCTCACAGTACAAAACAGAATTCACAATTTGCAATTGATTTGCAATTTAAATGCCACAACTCAACTATGTTTAATGAATGGAAGAGTGAGATGAGCGTCCTCCATAAATCACTGCTCACAAGCGCATCACCCCAAGGTCCCAGCTGCCACATGCTGAAGAGCTTTGGTGACAAACTTCAGAGAGAAAATGTCATAGAACCATGGATGCTTCTCTATAACCTTGAGGAATGAAGTTGTATTGCGAGACACGATGGTTGCTGGCTTGTAGAGGATCAAATTATCCCCTTATAAGCAGCGTATTTTATGCTTTGTTGATGAGGGTTTTTTTTGTTTTGTTTTGTTTTTTAGAACAACAGAGTGAATTCTTCTGCTTCTCAGGACAAATGTCCAAATACTGTAATTATGAAAATTCATCAGGTCTTCCTTCCCATTCCATTTTGAATGCATCTCAAATAAATGCCTAATGAAAGCATCAGTCAGTATTATGCTCAGAGTTCTAATCACTGTTACTGCTCCCACCCACCCATTCAGTCCCTTCAGACATTCTCTGGTAGGATACATCATGAAAGCACCATTTTCCAGCCCACACCAACTACTTTTATATATAGACAGTGTTAACTGGACAGTGCTACAAAATAATCAGTTTTCATCAAGATATCATGGACACAGGGAATGAGAGGAAAACAATCACTAACCATCACAATCCTTGTATTTTCTTCCATGGGGAAGGCAGTTTCATACAACAGAATTTTGGAGACAATCCAGCAATGTTCCTTTAATCGTTAAGTATTTCTGCCAGCAAACATTTCTCACTTTACGGCTCACTTTGTTAATATCTGTTCCTCACAAGCATTGGACCGCAAAATAACCCCTGTTAATTTTGGATGAGATAAACTCGTGAATTTGATGATTTATTTGAGTTACAATAAATGATTTCTTCTGTAGCTTATTGAGATTAATCCAGATGGTTCCGGGGTGTTGAGTGTATGTGTGGAAAAATGAGTGTATGTAGCTTTGTGTATGAGTATAGTTTACTTTGTTTGATGTGCAAACACAGCTAAGCAGAGCCTTTTGTCACTTTCTGAGGCAATGCACTCCAAATGACCAAATCTTTATTTTGTTACTCTCAGAAGGATAATTCCATAGCTTTTAGTTTAATATTTTATTAGTTTCCTTGTAAGGTTATGTCCATATGGGAGAGCTACTAATAATGTTTAGTTGATGGATTTTTTTTTTTTTAAGAACAGCTTCTTTCTTTTGATTGTACTCTATATTTTCTGTACGTCATTCTAAATTAAATTAAATTATAACATGAAAAATCCTGGATTATCATTTTATCCAAGTGAAGCCTAGACTGTATTCATGATGATACTTGTATCATACACATACAGTCGGGTCATTGTTGCCATATGACACAGATATCAGGTCTGTATTTTCTGAGGTTTGGGGAGTTTTATGGATTTAAGGAATTTTGGCTGATAAATGTATTAAAAATAAGTAATGAAGAGTGTTGGCTATTTCGACTCAATAATATTTTGAAATGGATAAATTGAAAGCCAACAGAGAATAAAAGAAGGGAGTTGTTTAGAAATGTTTAGCTAAAATAAAGGTTTTTGATTGTATATGTTGATATGTTTTTTTTTATATGGATAATATGGATCATAATATGGATTTTTTTTTATCAGTTTACTTTTTAAAGTGGTTTGTCATTTTCCCCCAGATTTTATATTATTCACATTCACTCAGAATTATGAATGTTGTGCATTTTCTCTAGTTTGGCCCATTTTCCTCCACGACAAATCATGACATTCAGTCATGGAACACTCCTCACCAGGTGTGTACATCATATTTCTCTTAAAAAAAAAAAAAAAGTACTAGTACTACAGCAACAGGGGAGACCCCTTTCTGGCAATGCTACAGTGTCAAAATGATGTGATCAAACAAAATCATTGTAGATTTAAAAACATAGTTAGTTGGGTTTCATACACAGATCAATAATGCTGAGTTAACATCGGTATTTTGGAAAATGAGCGTTAACTTTATACCTAAATTGATGCGTATTTCTCATTGACTGTACAATGCAGCTCACTTTGATATATGAAGTATTTGTCTTTATATCTAATATATCCCAACTTCCAAAACACTACTGCAATGCTGATGCTGGTCGCCTTTTTTTGTAAAAAAATTAAGACTGGGACTACTATTTTTGATTCATACAATTCTCCTGTTCTGAGATCTTCATTTCTTTCACCCTATCATCCACACGCTGCGTTCTGAATGAACAAAGACATATTTGCCCCAAACTGACCAACGAACGCTTTGCTAAGCCTTAGAGAGAAATGCTCATCGAATCAGAGCTCACATAACTGATTGTGTGTTATGATTGACGTTGTCATTGAACGAATAGAAAACGTAAAAACTACGGATGGGCGATTCCAGGAAGAAGCACGTTACTTGTTCCTGTAATGGCGGACCAGGGAGAGAGCGAGACGATCGGGTTCAGCGACAACAGGTCAGATAATAATGGATACAAGTGTTTAATTGAATAGCAGCAAAATTGGATATTGACCACAAGCCAGGGTTATACATATACGTTGTCTTTTCTCGTGAAGTTGTGATAAACAATGGCATTACTCATGAATGTTAGCCGCATTAGCTAAGTGGCTACTAGCTAACTAGTTAGCCTATGTTGCGAAGCGACTCGCGTTTGCTCTTCACTCGTGGCACGCGGTAAATACTGGCAGCCAGATCAACCAAAACCGGATGTTTTTCCATTTTACTGGGCTGAATAATTCACCAGGGGCTGAGTTTATGATATAAATATTTTGTAAATGCTAAATTGCTTGCTAATAGCGCTAAGAACTATTCCGCTAGTTAGCAGAGGTACGTAACATCAAGTCACTATAACTTCATGGCTTTTGTGTTTTGAAAGGACCAGCTCAAAATAACGGTTCATTGTTGTTGGACGAAGTTATTTGCCATTGTACAACTATCAGAACATCTCGCCGTCGAGTTTTAAGACCCGTGAAAATCTACACTGTAACCGCATGTTTCCCAGAAGAAAAATAGCCTCATAAAACAATAAATATTTATTGATTTCACTTGCCGTTAGTGAAAACCAGTACTGTATTCCTCTTTTTGTCTTGCAAGCTAAACCACTCCAGTTTACACTGGCGCTTCCTCCACATTGTCGTCAATTGCACGACTAATACGAAATATCGTGAAGTTTATAAGTGAAATCTATCTAATGTTGAGAGGTTTCGATCAGAACAATTGCAGAATCAGCCTGACAGAAGAACATCTGATGCACAACATTCAGTGTCCAATTTGAGTCATTGTTGCTTGCTTACCTGCTGGAGTGGTTTGGTAGAAAATGCATAGGGGCATACATTGGCTGTAATGTCCAAATACATTTTTTGTTCTAGAATGGCACAGCAGGCAGTGCGATTCCGTGGCACTGCACCTGTGCCCATGCCTGCACCTGCTCCCGCGCCAGCTCCCGCCCAGACCCCCGTATTACGTGGCCCTCCACCACTACTTAGACCACCACCCCCTCCTTTTGGGATGATGAGGGGACCTCCACCGCGACCCCCATTTGCACGTCCACCCTTTGACCCCAACATGCCACCTATTCCACCTCCAGGAGGCATGCCACCACCCATTGGACCTCCCCACCTTCAGGTGATTTGATTTTTGAGGATTAAGGACATTTGGTGTGTATTTGATTCCAAAACATCTCCTTTCTGCTTTATTCACCATTTTTCCTCTTCTTTTCCTTGCAGAGACCACCTTTCCTTCCCCCTCCCATCGGGAACCTTCCACCCCCTCCAGGGATGCTGTTTCCTCCAGGTATGCCCCCAGTTCCCTCATCTGGAAGCCCATCACTAAACCCTGCAGAGGAAATCTGGGTAGAAAACAAGACACCAGAGGGGAAGGTAAGCTTGAAGCACATAACCTGAAATACATGAAGAATTATTTGACCCATTTTCAATCTCTAGTACTGCATCTATGGACAGTAGCATGTTAAAATGAATTATTTAGTTCACTATATGCTTTTTAAGACTGCACTAATATTGCCATGTGATGTCATTTGAACTGAAAGGAAAATGGACCATTGTAGATTTGTGTTGATGTAGCCAAGACAAGATTACAGTGGTAGATGATCAAAGTGGTGATCCCTATCTTCCCATCCAAAGGCCTATTACTACAATGCCAGGACAAGAGAGTCATCATGGAGTAAACCAGATGGTGTGAAAATCATCCAGCAGTCTGAACTCAACCCTCTACTCGTCAGCGGGGCGGGGACTGCAGGGCCGGGTACAAGTGTTGGTGTGACTGCAGCTGCCAGTTCAAGCAGTGTCAACACTACAGCCAGCACAGCAGCAGCCTCCCCTACTCAGGCCCCGTCCACAACCCCTTCCCGCACACTCACCTCAAGTCCAGACTCCACGACCACCCTGTCCCCTACTGTGTCTATTGCAGGTTTGTTCTTTGTCTTGAATCAAGTGTACATAAACACTCCCTGAGCAGCTAAACAAAAATGTCTTTTTGTCCCCATCAGCCACAGTTGTAGCAGACCTGCCTCCTGTCGCCACAGTCACCTCAACTGTTGCTGTGTCTCCAGTCACGGTGGTCACTGTTTCCACGGTGCCGTCATCTGTTACGGCAGTGCAGACCGTACCATTGCTGCCTGCCGCCCTGCCTCACAGTGTGGCCCAGCCCACCGCAGCCATACCTGCCTTCCCCCCGGTCATGGTGCCGCCTTTCAGGGTGCCGTTGCCGGGCATGCACATCCCTCTTCCAGGTAAGAACCACATAGCTGCTTTTGCTATCATGTTTGATGATTATCTGTAGAAAAAGAGAGGCTTCTAAAGGGTGGTGGCTTTGCTGCTAATATATGTGGTATATTTGACAAAGCATCGAATGACCGGAAGGCTGATTTTGGTAATAAGGTCCATAAACTTGGGTTTAGTCTGACATGTAAAAAGGTAATGTTGATTCCCCCCCCCCCCCCCCCCCCATGAGCTGCCTTATGTTGGAGAACATAAAAAGCAAAGTAAGGGTGGCCAACGAATTCCATTTTTGCTCTCTCTAAAAGATCTTTTCTTCTGGTCATAGATAAATCTGTTTTGTTCTGTCGGAACCGATGTATTAGAGGTTCAAGGTGTTGATTGATGGTCACATGGTTTGAGAATATTGGCTTAATTTAGATATATTCTAAGGTATTGCAATGCTCATTTTAGTCCGTTGGCTGTCAAGGCCGTCTCTGTTGCTTCTTTCTTCTCATTGGTTCGTTCTTTTTCTCTGTCCTTCATTTTTGCATTATTTGATCAAAAAAGCTTGTCAGGTTTAGATATGCTGAGTTGATAGTGGGTTTTTTTTTTTTTTTTTGTCAGATTATGTGTGCAACAAAGACAAACATAACCAGACAGCATTGTGTCTATGTGATGGCTAATGGTTATTCAGCAGATAAACATCAGTCTAAGAGCATCTTGATTGAAAAAGATTTGTTTGTTTTGTTTTACCTCTCCAAATAAGTTTGTTTGCTTTTTACCTTATTTTCTTCTTATCAAAATTATTAAACTCTACATCATTGCCTCTAAATAAATCTGAGTTTGTTTGGATTTGGAGCTAAAAGTATGCTCAGCTCATTCCTAGCTTCTGTAAATACATCACAGGCTCATGAATATCAACAAGAATTATCATATCTCTTTGAACATGACAGTGATGCACAATCCCGAATTTGAGCGTGTGTATGTTTGAGTGGGGCCACACACACAAACTCTTACACACCATGGAAGCCGATGTCCAGTGTCCTGCTGTGTTCAACCAGATGCTTGCTTGTCCGTTGTTCTTACAGGTGTAGCAATGATGCAGATAGTAGGTGCACCCTGTGTAAAGGCAGGCCCCAGCGCCAACGGTAAACACCCAGCCGCTCGTCTCTCAAACTTACAGTAGATGGCATGGTAGTGAATGATGTCCACATGAGTCATATGGTATATATGGGAACCCTCAAACAATGGCATGATTTTGAATGCTGTGAACATGATCCATCCGGTGTACGATTTTTTTTCCCCCCATTTCAACAAACAGAAGATGATTATACAGCTTAATCGTGATTTACAGACTTCACAGGTTCAGTTTGGTGTATTTACGGAATTTTAAAGACAGATCTGTGTGACATACATTTTTATGGTCTGCAACTGAATTATCAAAGAATGTGCTTTCTAGCATTCTCTCATTACTGGATGCAAACATTCAGATTTTAGTAAATGATAAATGCACTTTGGTGTATGTTGTCCTCTGGAGTTGTCCCATGCACTACAAGATTGTTTCCCTGTGTGACTGGTAAAAATGGAGTCAGGTGTTAAAGCAATTAAAACGTTTGGTTGTGTCATTATTGGTCTTCATAAACTGTCAGTTTGAGGTTTTTGGCTGTTGACTTTAAATCAAAGAGACTGAAGTGGTCCGTGTCAGGAGGGTCTGAAACACTCAGTAATTCCAGTTGAGTCTGTAGTAAATCTCTAACAGTTTTCCCTGTGGTAATTCTGTAGAAGTAGTAGTAATAGTAGTAGTAGCAGTACCATCATTAGTAGTTGTAGTGTAGTTAAAGCTCCATGTTGTGGTCCTGTGGTTGTCTTCTTGTGTGGCATGGTTGTGTGCGTGTGGTCACTGCTTTCTTTGTTTGTGTATGTGGCCTGTGTTTGTTGTCACTCAGTTTTGTTTGTTCTGCGCATCTTTAGACGTGCATTTTCCCCCACAAAATGTTTCTTTTTATTCACTCATCTGGATGAACAGGCAAAACTTCAAAGGACACATATTTAAGTTGCAGTGTTTGCGTATAATGCCTCATTTCCTCAGAGATTTGTCAGGTGTCCACAAATCCATTTAATACACTCAAAGTCCATTTATTCTCGAAAGGTACCTCAGTTATCTGTGTTCTCCCCTCCTTTTTTCTCCTCCCAATTACATTGGAAACTGAAAGTTTGCTGCAGATTTCAGACTGTTTAGCAGAGTGCTAGCAAAAACACGCTGATAGGCTTTTTCTATTTCTGCAGTTGTCTCCATTCAGCTCTATGGGCATATTCTTCATGACTAAGTGGCAGAAAACAGACAAAATTAGTCTCTTATTACAGGCGAATCAGGCAACATTTTCATCCATCCAGAAATGCATTTCATTATGGGGGCATAATACGTATATTGTACATAATTGCAGATACCAGACAAATCTCAGTAGAAATAAGGTGCCATTCTATCAGTCAAGCTCCCTTCTGGTTTTGCTAATACATGTAACTAAAGTTGGTAGTACAAGGAAATAACATTTCACAAACTGATTCCTTTAAACAAATACCTTCTCTTAAGTATAGACCACTGCAGCTGTGGCACTATTCATGTTAAGTCTGAAAATAGCTCTCTGCCAATCACATTTTTGGTCTTTTTTCCCTCACTTACAGGTATGCTTCCTGGTATGGGCCCGCCTTTAGTTTCCATGATGCACCCTCAGCTTGCTCTCTCGGCAGCTCCTGCCTCCCTGGCGGGCTCTTTGCAGCTCCCTGAGTGGTCCGAGTATAAAACAGCCGATGGGAAAACATACTACTATAATAACCGAACACTGGAGTCCACTTGGGAGAAACCGCAGGCCCTGGTGGAGAAAGGTAAGCCTAACTTAATCTCTCACTCACACATAAGAACACACACAGAAATTTTGCCATGCCTGACATGGTGAGACAACCCTCTTTGCTTTTAGTGTGTGTTGCAACGTAATTTTATTTGGTGGATGATTTTAATCCCAAGTGTCATGTCTGTATGACAGGTATGAATGCTAGGCTTGGAGCTGTTTTCAAGTACTACCAATATCTAAAGATTCATCCCGTTTCAACACTGTCATTTGTCGTAAAATTTACCAATATCACCTGCAGGTATGACACCTTATAAACAGCAGATTTAAGCCCTTTTAAATCAAGTGAATATGTAACTCTGGAAGAATTGTTGACAAGTTTTATTTGTAGAGGTAAAAGACATCACATTTAGTTTACCTGTGCATGTGTTCCTCCACTCTGTCCCTAGAAAAAGAAGCAGAAAGGGCCAGGGAGCGTCTTGCACAGGAGGAAGCTGAAGCAATGGAGATGGAGGATGAAGAGAACAAACTAGAAAATGCTAATAATGAGAAGGAGGTATTTGAAAGCCAGAATGAACAACCACAGTTTTGTCCTGGTGAATACGTACAATACTGCCACTGCATGTTGTAATACTTTTCACTAAAAATATCTCAGACATATGAACAACTGGTTTGCACACGATATTCACTGTTTGAACCTCATAGCTCAATTGGTACCAAATATCTATATTAAGTCAGAAAGGACAAATATTGTTTAATCCAAATGCAAACAGAATTATGCACTTTTGAGGGACATAGTTTGCAGTTGGAGGGAGTGATAATGACAAGATTTGGTGTTTAGTTTTTTTTTTTGCTTTATCAAGGAGCCTAAAGAAGTGGAATTGACAGAAGAGGAAAAAGCAGCACAGAAAGCCCGACCAATAGCCACCAACCCCATTCCTGGTACACCCTGGTATGCTAATGCATAACGGCTGATGATATCTCTCCTCTCTGCTCAGTTACAATGAATGTAATTTAATGTCTCCCCTCCTCACTGTTTCGCCTCTTGATGGATGTGTGTGTCACTCAGGTGTGTGGTGTGGACTGGTGATGATCGCGTGTTCTTTTACAACCCAACAACACGACTGTCCATGTGGGACCGGCCTGAGGAGCTGGTTGGTCGAGCTGATGTTGACAAACACATCCAGGAGCCACCGCACAAGAGAGGCTCCGAGGACAGCAAGAAAACAGGTGATTGACACACACTCCACTGCATTTATAGATATAGGGAACACAGAACTGGAGGTGTTTGTGATTGAACAGATTTAAGGTTATTGATCGCATGGCAGCATCGATTGCTTAAATGTTCAAAATAACACAAAAACAGTTTCCAGACATTTTTACACTCACACAGCTTGGCATTTTTATATTTTGTGTCATCAAAGGCATTTCCAGATGAAAACTAAGATCATAACATATGGTTGCTGCTACCACTGTGTGTCTTGCATTCATTTTTTATGTTTGTTTATATACAGGGATCAGTAAGGAGGAGCCAGAATTAGCCATCGCTACTGAAGAGAATCTGGATGAGGAGCCAACCAAAGCCAAAAAAAGGAAGTAAGTCGTGTGTGTTTTAAGTCATTGTACGTCAAAACCTTCAAGAATTGCCCTTTCGGGAACTTCCCTTTGTTATTCCTTTATTGTTTTCTGAAATGTTTGATCCTGTTTTCTACCTCAGTCCCCATTTATCTTTCTCTCACCTTTTGCGACCTTTGTGGTTTCACTCAAACAGGAAGGAGGACATGAAGGAGCCAGACTCCGAGAAGGAAGCTGCGATGGAGGCTGAGCTCAGAGCTGCCAGAGAAAGAGCTATTGTGCCGCTAGAGGCCCGCATGACCCAGTTCAGAGAAATGCTCCTGGAGAGAGGGGTAAGGCCAAATCTTTAAATTGACAGCACATGTTTTAACAAATAATTCCTCCATTTTTGGACACCTCATTCCACAAAAGAGTGTTATTTAAATGCTACAATGTAACTGCATAGCTGTTTGTGTGATGGCCTTGTAGGTTTCTGCCTTCTCAACTTGGGACAAAGAGCTGCACAAGATTGTGTTCGACCCTCGTTACCTCCTGCTCAACCCTAAAGAGAGGAAACAGGTGTAGTTCCTCTCTATTATTGTGTATTTTTCCTGCAACATTACTCAAGCACACCTCCCACACTATTGTTAGTCACAGACAATTTTTTTTGAAAATAATTTAGCCTTAGTTTAATTCATGTGTATGTTTCAGGTGTTTGATCAGTATGTGAAAACACGAGCAGAGGAGGAGAGGAAGGAGAAGAAGAACAAGCTGATGCAGGCCAAAGACGAGTTCAGGAGGATGATGGAGGAGGCAAAGCTCACGCCCAGGTAAAGTGCTACTTTTCTGAAATGATCACGGTTATTAATTTGATAGATATTGCAGCATTTCTATTCCAGTCTCATCAGAAAAAATACAGTAAGTTAAGTAAGATAAGTTATTGTCATTATTTGAAAATAATACTTGATTTAATTGTGTTCTTGGGTCTACTGCAAAAACATCATGCCCCATGCCCTACAATTTCCAAATGTTGTTTCAACGCGTTGACAGGACAACATTTAGTGAGTTTGCAGTCAAGCATGGCCGAGACCCGAGGTTCAAGACCATAGAGAAGATGAAGGACAGAGAAGCTATCTTCATCGAATTCATGACAGCTCTAAGGAAGAGAGAGAAAGAAGACTCCAAGTCGAGAGGAGAGAAGGTATCACTCATTCAATTCAACCATCTTGGGGGGGGGGGGGTGTTATTGATTAATTGATTAATGACCTCAGATGGTTTTTATTGCAGTCGTCTTCTGTCTTGAGCATTGAATTAGTCATTAAATTATTCACCTGTAGTTGTAGAGACAATAGCTGATGTGTGTGTGTGTGTGTGTGTGTGTGTGTGTGTGTGTGTGTGTGTGTGTGTGTGTGTGCGCAGGTGAAACTTGACTTCTTTGATCTTCTGAGTGAGCAACATATAGAGGGGGGCCAGCGGTGGAGCAAGGTGAAGGAGAGGCTGGAGACCGACCCCAGATATAAGGCTGTGGAGAGCTCTGCACTCAGAGAAGAACTTTTCAAACAGTACATGGAGAAACAGGCCAAGGTAGGACCTGCTGTGTTTGAAACATTGCTGAAATGACTTGAGTCAAGTGTGAGAGGAAGAGCAGCTGAGGAGTTGTTGCTGTATTATGTTGAGTTCTCATGTGGCTGCACAGGATGCCAACACAGACTTGATAAATGTTACATATTTTCATCTTTGGGGGTTTTCATCCTGATTTATTTGAAATGGAAGGAAAGGCATTGTTCAGAGGTTCTCGGCACAATTATTTAATCTGATTCGAAGCTTTAGTGTAAAGCCACAAACAAAACAAAAACCCTGTGACTCTGTGCCTCATCCCCTACAGAGTGTGGACATTGAGAAGGAGCGAGAGATGGAGCGGCAGGCTCGCATTGAAGCCAGTCTCCGAGAGAGGGAGCGGGAGGTGCAGAAGGCCCGTTCAGAACAGACCAAAGAGATTGACCGAGAAAGGGAGCAGCACAAGAGGGAGGAGGCCATCCAGCATTTCAAAGCTCTCATGTCTGATATGGTGAGAATGGTGGTCTGAAGCTCTTTATTTCGCCCTGAAGGTTTGAATGAAGCGGTCATCATTTTTCAGTAAGTCATAATTTGTTTGTGTCCACAAAAAAAAATCAAAAACCTTGTTAGCATATACTCTTTCAAATAAATAGGTCACAAAGACCACTATGGGATTCTTGACAGATATTACCGAACTTCTTTAGGAGACCGCATTGTGTAATGTGAACCTCATTTTTTTAAAATAATTCTCATTATACAGCGTACCTAAAACTGCCAGCATCCCATTTGTGCTTGTATTTAGGGAACTCACTGACCTTAATTTAAATTCAGGCTCAGAGGGTTGCGAGTGCAGTCTGACAGGCCAGATTTAACCCAGACAAAAAACAGTGCCCTTTATTCTAGTGCTGAACCATTTATCAGATCGCGGTTTCAGTCTGTGTAATTATATAACCACCCCACAAACAAAAAGCAATCATTTTTTTTGTACAGCCCTGTACAAGTGTTGAGGAAATATCTGTATGTATCTGAATGCTATATAATTTTGTAAGAGATTGTTCTTTTGAAAACAGCAGTGTTTATTATTTATTTATATATATAGATATATATGTGTGTATATATATAGATATAGATATATATATGTGTGTGTGTGTATATATAGATATATATATGTGTGTATAGATATAGATATATATAGATATATATATGTGTGTATATATAGATATAGATATATATGTGTGTGTGTGTGTGTGTGTGTATATATATAGATATATATATGTGTATATATATATATAGATATATATATATATAGATATAGATATAGATATATATATATATAGATATATATATATATAGATATAGATATAGATATATATATATAATCACAGCACACCTTTTATATGAACGCTTGGAACATGGATGCTGTTTGCCTGAAACTTTGGTTGATGAAGAGACTCGTGCGAATGCACAAATTGAAAACGGAGACCTTTGAATTCTGATAATGATTTACAGCACAGAATGTGATTGCTTGGTTTCTCACACAGGAACTTGTCAAACATTTGAGATGACGTTGCACATGCACAGGATTTACAGGTGTAATTATTTATTGAATTTGCACCAGAAACTTAGCATGTTTTTTTGTTGTTAAATCTTAGGTACGTTCTTCAGATGCAACATGGTCAGACACACGTCGTAACCTGCGGAAGGACCACCGCTGGGAGTCTGCGTCCCTCTTAGAGAGAGAGGAGAAAGAGAAGCTGTTCAATGAACACGTAGAAGCACTGGCCAAGAAGAAGAAGGAACATTTTAGGCAGCTACTGGATGAGACCAGCATGGTGAGAAATAATATGCACATCCAAAACTGGGACAGTGATTTATCTCTGGAAGCACGTGACTGATTGATTTTACAGGCTGTCTTGATGGATTTTATATTTATGTTGTAGATCACTCTGACGACTACATGGAAGGAGGTGAAAAAGGTCATTAAGGAGGACCCTCGCTGTATTAAGTTCTCCTCCAGTGACAGAGTAAGGCTGCTGGTTTCTTAGAATTCTAGAATCTTCTGTATAATTAGGAAAGGATACTTCCATGAGATATTTTGCGACTACCGTGTCAGGCGAGGCTGTGCTGTATTTTCATCCAAAAAAATGTTCAACAAAATGATGGGGAAAAACGCCAAACATAGCAACTGGAGACTAGAAGCTTAATATCGTCTTTATTCTTTGTGAGGGACTCAGTTATTTTTGTAGGGGTTGCTGAACATGTAGAAACAAAAACAGAATGTGTTTAAAAAAAAAAAAAAAAAGACGGGTTTTTAGAAAATAAGAATAATTGTTGCGACATCTGTTCGTAATGTATTTATTCTCATTTTTACTGACACCTTCTAATAACTTAGTACTGCCAGAAGATGGTGCTAATATGCACAAAATGTTGGCACACCAATTTAAACGAACGGGTTGCCGCTAACAGAATTTCGGCTGCGGTGGAATAACATGTCAGTGTTAGCTCCTCCTTCTTGATCTGCTGTGTGTGAAGTTCCCTGATAGAAATTTGCGGGGATAGCTGATGTTGAGGTGTTATGGTATCTTTTTAATTATGCTGTCTAATGTGAGATGCATGTAGGTGTTACATGACTTTTGCTGTGCGATGTGTTTGTAGAAGAGGCAGCGGGAGTTTGAAGACTACATCAAAGACAAGTACATCACAGCCAAAGCTGACTTCAGAACCCTGCTGAAGGAGACAAAGTTCATCACATACAGGTCTGTACACTTAGACCAGGGGCTCCCCACATCAAGGGTGAGACGCAGATGGGAGATTGCAAGATGATTTCCTGAAGTCAAAAAAGATTTTAAAAATCATGAATATAGCTGTAATACTTTCGAAAGAAAAAAATGGTTGTACAAATACTACTTGAGTGTTGAAATCTACTTAACTTTGGATGTTGTCAGATAGGCTTGTTAGTACTTAAGTATGTTTCAATTTTTTTTTTATTTTTGGGAACCCCTGCACTAGATTTTCAAAATGTATCACTAACCTCACAAACAGTTACAACAATTTTATGTACTTCACCTGATGGATCTGTAACACAAGTTTTAAGGTTCTACACTCTTATGTGACTCAAGTATCTGAGTAACTACTTCAGACACAGTTTGAGTTCATCATTGACGAAGTCAAGCCACTCACATGCATTGGTGAAATACCTCCCTGTAGTCTTCATAATTTTGAAGAAAAGAAGTTTAATTTTGAGACAGACTGAGCTGCAGACACTGATGGCGGGATGTGATCAACTGTCATCTCATCTGGCAGGTCAAGAAAGTTGATCCAGGAGTCAGAGCAGCACCTGAAGGATGTGGAGAAAATCCTGCAGAATGATAAGCGCTACCTTGTTCTGGAGTGTGTCCCCGAGGAGCGCAGGAAGCTCATCATGTTCTATATTGAAGACCTTGACCGCCGTGGGCCCCCTCCTCCTCCCACGGCCTCTGAGCCCACCAGGCGCTCTACCAAGTGACCAATCAAATCTCCTTCTCAGCCAGTGCCCTACTCCTCCTTGCCCTCCTTTGGCCAGAGCATGACCTCCCCCTGACACCTCCAGAATCCCACCCTCCAGGCCCACGGCTGGCCTCGCAGTGTTATCGCTGGGAGTTATGTTGCTTACAGATATACCATAGAGATGAACGGTTAAGGTCTCTGTGTTATGTCACATCTTAGTTCTGAAATAGCCCAGCATCCAAGTGCAGGGAACTAAGGTTACCTGATATCAAGGTGACCCTTGACCCCTTCCCTCTAACTGACCACATTCGAGGGCGAGGGCTAATGATGAGGCTGCAGTCCAAGCAGCCACAGATGTGTAAGATAGCCGATGTAAATGAATTTGTGTGTGTGTGTGTGTCTGTGAGAAAGAGAGAGAGAGAGAGTATGCGTGTGGTAGAGTGTCTGTGTGGTATGTGTGTGCATGTGTCTGAGGCGTTCTTAAAGCCTTACAGCTCCACTGTGCCAGTCGATGTTTCAGCGGCTCAGTGTGAATGTTAGTTTCTGCTCAGTGGTTTCTCCAATGTCGCAGCAGTTTCTCTGTTGACCGAAATAAAGGCAACTTCCACTGTTTTTCAATCTGTTGTCCTGTGGATTTTATTTACGAATGAACACACATCAGGCATTTAACATGAACATTATTAGAGGAAACTATGGTTCAGAGTAATAACTTACATGATGTGACTTTTTTTTAACAGATGTTAGTTTTATTCGGACATTGTCATGCTTGATATCCATACACAACGGCGAGACGTCATCTGCTCATACTGCTTTGATTGGTCGTCGCGCGCCAGTCTCGGGTCACGTGATATTGCCGGATGTAGCGGTGACCGAGCGTCCTCGAGTGAACAGTGCGGCATCAGCAGCGACAACCCACCCTTTGTTCAGTATTACTCGCCTTTTAAAATATATATTCCTCCTCATGAATTTACAAACGTTCCACTGTCTCTTCACCTGTTCTCTGAATATGCTCACCGCTTAGATCCGCTGTCTGTGTCGCCGGTTAACGAATATTAGCATCTCCTCGCTCCCCCGGACATTTCCGCCCCGGCGCCGTTATGAGCGGCCCTCTGCAACCTCTGCTCGCTCTCCTGCTGTCAGTGTGGTCGGCCACCGGAGACCCAACGGGATCTGCTCATGTTGACGGAGCTCCGCCTTCTAAAATAGGTGTGTGGAAACAACTTTGGGTCATGCTAATGTTAGCCTGCACTCAGAGAATAAATTATCTTTTTTCTTTTCTTGTCTTTTTGAGTTAATAAGCTATCTTGTTTGCATCTAGTTCTGGTGAGCTGACACGTTATTTGAGCTATTTATCCATCCTCAGGAGCATCGTCGCTAATAAACTAGCGTACACGCTAATGGGAAAAGAGGAAGCAGAAGTTGCATTACTTGACATATTTTGTGAATGTAGGGGGAAATCGCTGTTGTAATCCTGGTATAAAACCATATTTTGAATGTGTATATAATCATGTTGTCACTAAGACCTCCTACACACAGGCATGAAATGAGTCGAGATTTTATCAGGACAATAATTTTTACAGGAATAAGCCAACAGTAATTTTACTGAAGGTAAATTCTTTGCAGCACCTTTAGACTTTAATAATTTAGTTTCAAATTCCTTGCCTAATAAAGGATATTTCAAAAAGATTTAATATTGATCAAGGTGCTTAAAGAATGTGTGTGTGTGGGGGGGGGGGGGTGTTGCCAGGAATGTTTCAATTGTTGGTCATAGCTCTCAAACACACACACACACGCACACACACAAGACAGTGCCCACATAAATGAATAACCGTCTTTTTTTTTTGTCTGTCATTAACATGTGGGAGCAACAGTTACGAGAGAGGATTTAATGAAGATCCTACTCAACCTTGCATTGGTGAACTTGGCTTGAAGGTGGAAATTCCTTCCTCAGTCATTTAGACCAGACGAGCTGGTATTGTGATGACAGCACAACCTGTGCAAAAGAGGCAAAATGATAAGCAAGAATGCTAAACATTTAACACTCAGATGTGATTCTTTCTTTATGTTTCGAGGGAGTTTTTTCTGTAGTTAAATCTTGATAAAATACAGAACTGCATGTCAGTGATGACCGTCTCAATCCTCCCCTGTGATTCCAGCGGTGGTCGGGGCGGGGATAGGCGGCAGCGCCACTGCACATTTCCTGCGCCAGCACTTCGGCCCTGAGGTCCACATTGACGTATATGAGAAGGGTGAGGTTGGAGGTCGCCTCGCCACGGTAACAGTCAACCATCATGACTATGAGTCTGGAGGCTCCATCATTCACTCCCTCAACCTCCATATGCAGGAGTTTGTTAAACAGTTGGGTGAGTTTACATACACACACACACAACTTGTGTTTACATTGTGTGGCTGTATGTGCTGTTGATGAATATAAAAATGTGGATGTCTTGTGCTGGCTCCTCAAGGTTTGAAGTATCGCCGCAGCGTGGCCGGAAAGACGGCTGTGTTCAACAATGAGGAAGTGATTCTGGAGGAGACGGACTGGTATCTGCTGGACTTGTTCCGGCTGTGGTGGCGCTATGGCATAAGCTTCATACGCCTGCAGATGTGGGTGGAGGAAATCATGGAGAAATTCATGAGGTAAGCCAGAAATATGTGTGTTTTGAAGGAAGTTTCCTGGCTTGGTATGCTGGGCTTTAATTGTAGCTACAATGCAGCTAAGACCTGATTTATTACATGACCTGTGTGTGTGGGTTTGTTGAGGGGCCAAGCTTTCGTTAGAATGTCCCCAACACTTGAAAATAAAGTGTTACCCGTGTATTCAGGCCTGCAAAAGGCATTTACAGTGTACCCCACCTTCGCCACTGTAGTTCTCTCTATATTGCACAGCGAATTAAATACTTAAAAACAATCAATTCATGTGTGGAATGAGTGTTTCAGTAAATGGATAAATGGGCCTTTGCTGAGCTTTTTAGGTTTTCCAAAATGATTGACATCTGCTGCTGTAATCACTGCGAAACCTCAACAGAATGTTTGAATTCCCGAGCATAAGTCCTGGGAAAGTACTGCGCTTATGCGGGAAGTTTCAAATACTGCTGTAATAAAATATCAGCACGCTTAATCCTCCAACAGCAAAATAAAATACAGAATGACAACAGAGTTAATGCTGCATTTCCAGCTAATCCTGCTGTGAACGTCAGCTGGTGCAACCATTCTCAAATATCAGTTGTGTTGTCTTGACTCAGTTCCTCAGAAACCAGCCTCTTCACGCCGTTACTGCTCTTGGTTTTATGAGTTTTCCCAGTATCACTTTCTTTGCTTCTCTGTACCTCGGTGACATTGATAGGTTGAAATAGATTCTTGATCCCACAAAAGGGACACTGACACATTACAGAGTGACGCATCGAACATGTAAAAATAAAATAAGTTATAAAGGACCAGCGTATAGAATATGTGTACTCAAAAGCTATAGAAAAAGTATAGACAATTAGATGCATCCAGTACCAGAGCATTTTCCCTTGAATTTTACTATTACTGCTGCTTTGAGTGTAAAGTTTTCTTGCCATCCTTTATAATATAATATTGCACATATATGACCTGATGTGTGTGTGTGTGTATTGTAGGATCTATAAGTACCAGGCCCACGGCTATGCCTTCAGTTCAGTGGAGGAGCTGCTGGACTCTCTGGGTGGAAGTGGCTTCATCAACATGACCCGGAGGCCACTCTCCGATTCGCTGCTTGAGCTGGGCGTGTCCCAGCGTTTCATCGACGAGGTCATCGCACCCATCATGAGAGTCAACTACGGGCAAAACGTCAGCATCCCTGCCTTCGTAGGTCAGATGAGAGTGAAGAAATGGAAGGGTGGAATAAGGAAGGGGGAGGAGGGGAAGTGGTGTTCGAGCAGTGTAGAAGCCAACACTAGCGTCCTTGCAGATGCTGGGTCAGGAGAGAGGAAGAGGAAGGAAAAGAAAAGTGATATGGGAGATGAGGAAGGGAGGAGGTAAGAGTCGAGAATAGAAGATAGGAAAGCAAGGTGAGACGACAGAGAGGCCTGTGGGAGCCAGAGAACAGGAAAGTGTGTGGGCAGCTGATAATTGGTTCATAGCACTTGGCACTGTCTGTTGCTAGTGTGTGTGTGTGTGTGTGTGTGTGTGTGTGTGTGTGTGTGTGTGTGTGTGTGTGTGTGTGTGTGTGTGTGTGTGTGTGTGTGTGTGTGTGTGTGTGTGTGTGCGTGCGTGCGTGCGTGCGTGCGTGCGTGTGCATTTGTGTGTGTTCTTTCAGGCGCTGTGTCTTTAGCTGGTGCCCAGAACAACCTGTGGGCGGTGGAAGGAGGCAACAAGCTGGTGTGTTCTGGCCTTCTGAAGATAGCCAACGCCAACCTGCTGCAAGCACAAGTCTCCTCCATCTCCCCGGTCTACTCTGGTACTCCACCCTGATGTTGCCTTCATGGCAACATAAGGACTTGCTTTTTCATGTTAATTCGGTTTTACAATTCAAAATTTTTTTAAAAAAAATTTTCTGCTTAACTTTCCTACTTTCCTTGTTGACAACAATGATTCAGTTCAATTGGGCCCGCCCTAAGCAGAACATGAGCAATTTCCACTTCATGAACTAAATACCCTCTTATCACCTGGTTTACTGCCAGCTGTTCCTGATAGTTTACAGACGTGGGGGCTGTGGATATTTGCCAGTACGTAGGTGAAGTGTAGCACCACTGGATCAAGAGTTAACTATCTACTTCTGCTTTTTTTTCCACTATGCAAAGATCCTCTTCCATTGAAAATCTTGAAGTTGTTCCATCCCATGTTGGGAGAGAAGTTTTGAAAGTGTTTATTATTCTTCTTTCGACGTCCACCCATAGATACCCTGTGAGCCAGTAGAGGTGGATTTGTACCGACTTACTGACCCTGATCAGGTGTTTTTGCTCAGCAGGTGAGGTTCTCCAGTACCAGCTGAGCTTCATCAAAGCAGCAGGGACAGGATCTGATCTGTATGACATCGTCGTGCTCGCGACGCCGCTCCAGGCCAGTGTCAGGTCTGGAGTCACTTTCCAAGGTTTCACACCTCCCTTTGACCAGCTCAGCGGCAACTATCACAGCACTGTTGCCACCATTGTCCACGGCTACCTCAACACCTCTTTCTTTGGCTTCCCGGACCCCCGTCTGTTCCCCTTCGCTAGCATCTTGACAACTGAGACGCCTGATCTGTTCTTCAACAGCGTGGCGAGTGTTTGTCCCGTCAACATCTCGGTGGGCTTCCGGCGGAAGCAGCCTCAAGAGGCTGGGGTCTACAAAGTGTTTTCACCACAGCCGCTGAGCAAGGCTCAGCTCAAAACACTCTTCAGGTTAGCAATTCCTCCCTGCGCTCCTTTATCATGATATTAATCAGGGCTGTAACTAACTTATCGCCACAGCCAGTTGATGTGCTGAATATTTCCACAGTTAGTCGTTTGGTCTGTAAATGGAATGCTGCAGTTGCTTAATTTGTCAAAACCCAAAGACACTCAGTTTTGTCTAATTTAAGATCTAAAAGAAATACTACGTTGCGGTTCTATGCTTCATGAAGTCAGCCTGTGACCTTGATCTTTTACCACTCAATTTTTAGTTCATTCTCAAGTTTCAGTGTGTGACAAATTCAAGGAAGTACCTGGTATTGTTCTAAAGAAAATGGGAAGGGCAACTCTAAAATGTCTCTGGCCCATTACTGTCGCTAATGCGGAGGTATTAAAAAAAAGAAGTATTTATGCTTTAAAATAAAGTAATTATTAGTAGTTTTGTTTAAATAATGACAATGATTTAGTAGTCACTTTATGTTATTGCAAAGTTATTTTCCTCAATACATTGCCTGTCGACACATCAAGTTTAGATTATCCTCCAGTGTGTGTGTGTGTGTGGGGGGGGGGGTTGTCACTGTTGCCTCGTAAGCAGTTGTTAAAAAGCTGATGTCCACAAAGCCAATCACATCTGATGGCATCGCTGCACCACAACTCTGCTACAATAGGAATGTTCCCTCATTAATGTCCCTCTCGACTGTAGGTCGTACTACTCGGTGCAGGTGACGGAGTGGCAGGCCTACCCCTGCTACAGCAGCAGTCAGGGTCTACCCCCTGTGGAGCTTCACTCCAATCTCTACTACCTCAATGGCATAGAGTGGGCCGGCAGTGCCATGGAGATGAGCTCAGTGGCCGCTAAGAACATCGCCCTGCTGGCGTACCACCGCTGGAACCGACAGACGGACATGGTGGACCAGAAAGACCTGATGCACAGGATCAAGACCGAACTATGACCCGATCAACTGAAAAATCTCCAAATAAGCTCGAGCAAAGTTTTTTTCTGTGTTCATTTGTTCGAGTTGGGACGCAGAAAAACAAGTGTGGGTGATCGCAGTTAAGGCTGCATCACAAAATAATATTGCACATTCATATTTTTAACTGCATATTAAGTATTTATCCTGCTGAAGTCTTGAGCCAGAAAATAGCCCAAATTTTCATACTAACCTGAAAGAACAAACAAATACGGAACAAACAAGACTAGACAAACTTTAATAGCTGCACTAAAGACAGTTATGTATTATTCAAAGCCCAGTTAAGATTGCAGATGGTTGCTATACTTTTAGGGAGTGAGTGCAGATGCTACTTGATGGTTCCATCCAAATATTCAGCTGCCAGTAGACTTTTTGTTTTGCCAAGAAATAAGGAAACCAAGAGGTCATGGAAAACGTCCGTTAATATTCATCTGAGTATAAAGTGGATGAGCTGTTGAGCGGCCAGGGGTGTGCTGGTCTACCATCACCGACAGCAGCTGGGACAGTGACATGCCTATAATGAAGGAAAGCTATCACAACCAAGTCAAAAACCGTAGTGACGTTCAAGGATTCCAAATTTCACAGAAAAAAATTTGACACTTTGAAATGTTCAACTCAAGCGGCTCATAAACCAGCTGCAGCGTCGCTATCACTGGCAATAAATCTCTCTCTGCTGTTAGCGTCGGCTTCAACGAGAAGATCTCATTAAAGCAATCTAAGTAGGATTTTCGTAAATTAATAAAATCATTATTCGATGACTCGTGGTAGTGGCCCCTGGTGAGATGCTCTATTACCCTTTTCATCAGACCATTTCATTATCTCCGCTTCCTGTGGCTTTTGTTGCATAATCAGCGGAAAGATTTTTTTTTCAGGGAATGGAGCCAACAAGCTTCCACACTGGACTGAATAAAAGCAGAGGATAGATCGGCTGAGCTTCTGGTGGTAATGATGACGTCTTTTCCTCTTCTCTCGAGCCCTAAAACCTTGTTTAGATCCTGTTCCTTTTAAAGCACTGTATTCATGGGTAAACATATGAGGACAAAGTTGGACAGGTTTATCAAGAAACAGCGAAAATGAAAGACTGTGTTTATACAAGAAGAAAATATTAACTTTTGACAGAGGAAATGCTTTCTAATATTGTATTTGGACCAGGGCACATTTTTGGATCTGGGAAAAAGCTGAACTGAAATTCTTGTGATTCCAAATGCTCCAGTTGCTTAATAGTAACATCGTGTGGAGTGATGAGAAAACGCAAACTGTTTTTATCTGATGACCCCATAACGGTGTCAGAAGTGGTGGCAGTTGAGCTGTAATGATGCATGTTTGGATTTTTAAATTCAGTATTTTCTCTCATCATCTGGTTTCAGTTGTTTCTCTGTAAAACTCTGACTTTATGCTTATGAATCGCTGGACTGACGAAACACCTCAAGATTTACTTACTAGATTTCTGGACTGTATAATGTGCATCTTCATCACCAGATGGGAGTCTCCTCTGTTGTCATGGAGATAAACCTGCTGACCATCCCACACTGTAGCATCTGTTGGATTAAAGTGATACTTCATCTAAAAAAAAAAGACAATTGGCCTATCTGTTATACACTTTTAGATGTTTTTTTTTATTCATAGTTTTTTTTGTTTTTTTTTTACATATGCATGACTTCTTGGTGAATCCATTCAGAAAACACTTGTCACATACGTGTTAACAAGTAAAACTACACAAAAAGTCTGTTTGCAAACTGTCAAACACACAATCCAAGTTTCTTTATCCAGTCAACTGCTCAATACTTAAAAATACATCGCTGAAGTCCCGGGCCAACTAGGATGAGGGATTTCAACTGTGTATGTGTTGAAGAATGTAAACCAGAACAGTGTTATGTTTTGGGTTTTTTTTTTAATCTCAAATCAAGGTGAAGGGTCACAAATACAGCTGGATAAAGAAACTTGGACTATACTGGACAATGCATTTCAGAGTTTTGAAACTTCAAAAAAAAAATTGTTTTGCCATTAACTCCGAAAGTATGAGGCTCGCGTTTTCTGAAGGTCCACAGAGAAGTCGTGCAGGGGACAAAAATCTTTATGAATTAAAGACGTCTAACGGTAGTTAATCGATAAAAGATGATCATTTTTATAAATTAAAGAAAACTTTCCCTGTTTAGTTGAAATAGCACACTTTACCTCCCTGGATTTTTAGGTAAACTAATGCAGTACATTGTGTTGTTTGAAACTTCTTCAGGTTTCTGAGGAGGATTATCTTGAGAACTACAAATGTTCCAGAACGTGCTTTTCTTACTTTAATTGTACTAGGAAAGCTGATTATTATTATTATTATACTTGGATGGTTTGACAACAATACTTTAATGATGTTACTGACTCTCAAAGTGTGAAAGGCAATTCTTGATGAAACACCGTAGTTTGACAAAACATAATTAAGTTTTCTCTTTTAAACTTTTGGACTTGATTTGACAGCTGCGCTGTAGTGGGAGACGGGACGAGTGCCCCCAAGATGTTCAACTCTAAAAGCAAAGGTTCACTGACCTGTCAGCTGCATCTCACAGACAGTCCAGACTCCCTCCGCCGATAAAAATCATGAAATGGAATAATCGGCTGTGGCAAGACTTAGTAAGGTGACTGATTATCTGATGAAGCTGTTGATTTCCTGGTACGACTGTTGCTCCAAGTACAGCGCATAACCTACGAGTATCATCTGCTAGTTACAGCCATTATAATGAATGGTGTGTATTCTTTTGACTGTTGATAGAATAAAAGATTGACTTGTTTGCCTTGATTTTTTTACAGTTTTTTTTTTTTTTCTTAAACGTTCCACCTCTGATGTTCCCCGGGCATTTGGATTTCATTTCCTGTCCATTAATAATTGCACAATGGAAAAATTACTTTTTGAAGAATCTACCTCTGAGCGCTGAAAATAATTCACATTTTCTTGCTTGACCTCATTTTGCAGTAGGATTCAGTGACTTGAAGTTTAAATTTCTTTTTCTTTTTTTGGGGGGGGAATAGGCAGAAAGCAAAGCGTTAACTTAATAGAATCATATGTCCGTTTAATGAAATGAAACTGTAGTTGAGGTTTTCTTGCCTACAATTATGAGATTGGCGAATAATTATTCATTTTAGTGATCAAAGACAAACTTCCACAAGTCACTGTGACTAATAAGGTCACACACTTTGATGTAAAGAGTCCCGGCATTGTAGTTATCAGGATTAACTCCGTTTCTGTGAGTATTGGCCCAGGCCCACTAAATGAGACTTTTTAAATTTGCTGTATTTTGACAGTTTTCAAACTCAAAGTAGTCTTTAATATAACTATGTTACAACAAAGTCTCCTGTCTCTTACAATGTAAAAAATTGACTTAATAGCAGTAGCAGCCTTTGAGTGATAAGCCACAGATTGAGCAGTGTCTCCACGCTGAATCCTGTTCTCACTCAGTAGAAACTCGGCAGTTAACAAATCTTCTTTTTTCACACTCTGTAGTCACTATTAAATAGCCGTTACCACTAGCAGGAGAGGCTACATAGTGCTGACAGCCAACCAGGGTCTTGGACTAAAATTTACCTCTGAGTTTGCTAGCCTATGCAACCACATCAGAAAAGGAAGACTGAGCGCCCTGTTGGAAAGGGGATCTGTTGTACCTCATCAACAAGACTGTAGGTACACCACTGGTGAAGAGGCAGACCAGCATATTGGCTGATTTATATTTAATAAATCAGTTTGCCTTTGCTGTAGTCTTTGTGTGCCTAATCTGTGCTCTTATTAGCATTCTTACCAGTGCCCTGGCTGTGCTGTGCTGTTCACCGATGAATCTCTAGTTGGCAGCAGAGATTCTATGCTGCTGTGTTGGATTTTTTAAATTTTTTTTTGTATTTCTTCAGCAGCATGTTGCCAGTGCCACCATGGACACCCCCATGTGTCTGCCCCGGGGCCTACCTCTCTCAAGACCCAAATCTCAGGTGGCTGATTGTGATCAGGGGAAACAGGCAGCAGGGGAGAGGGAGTTCGTTAGTGACGGGTGTTTCAAGGTGGGTGCCAAGGCAGAGCCTAACGTGAAGGGTAAATCAATAGCAAGCCTTTTAGAGGGCGAAGCACATACATCTGCTGTAATAATGATGGCACTGTTGTATTTCAAACTCATGATGCTTTGGATTTCAACAGATTCCCTGAGTTTAATTTCTCTAGAAGCTGAAAAATTCCTGAGTGCTCAAACTCACCTACACACACACACACACACACACACACACACGCTCACTCACACTCACACACAGTCCGTATTTCATTCTCTTCTCTCTGATCCTCTCCCATCCTTGCCAATCTGGCAGAGCTCTCTCTGCAGGCCGTTTGATATGTGTGTGATCCGTTTAGTCAGAGACTGTTTGATCATTGCAGTGGAAGCCTGTGGGGCTGCTGTGTTCCCACTGCCACCAGCACAAGACATTACCCTCCACAGACAGACAGGAGGATGTACGTGTTTCCTCCACTTTTGATTTTAGAGAAAGATTTGGGATTTTAATTGATGGCTGCATGACGGAGGTCACAGGTTATTTTGGAAGTCCCCTGTGTATAGTGATCTTAATTTCTTTCACTGACATTATTGTGGCTGTTTACCCTGCAAAAGTGCAGCTTTAGCCCCCAAGAAGTGCTCATGCTCATGTATTTCTAGTGTCATACTGAACCTGAATGATGTTTCAGCATTGTATGAGACCATTGTTGTTCAAATGATTTCAGATTACTATTTGTAAGAATAACGTGCTGGTTTAGTGTGTTTATTTATGTATTTTGTTATCACACTGTACTCATGTTTAACATTTGGTATTAATCATGATTGGAGCCACATGTTTTCTTTCCAGTGAGAGAGGGGTTGGAGCTGCCTGGAACTCTCCTCAAAAAAACCTGAGGGAGCACGTCATTGGTGACGCGATGTACAAGCAGCCAAAGCAGCAAAACCACCGACAGGTGCTGTATTGAGTATAATAACATAACCCTGAACTAAACACAACCCCCCCGAACACACACACACACACACACGCACGCACGCACGCGCAGAGACACACACACACAGTCACACACACATACATCTCAATTCATCTAATTGGAATGGGCAGAATATTAGATACACCTATCAGTAAAAACATAGTAAAATTTAAAGCACTACAAACTCTAACATTCAAAATAACCATTCAAATAAATTAACTCCTCCCAAAAACAGAAAATAAAAACTGAAAGTTATAATCCTCATGGGGGGATTTTTTGCTGTTATTGTGGTTTTAATGCTTTGGCTGATCAGTGTATATAAAAATTAAACACAGAAAATGCAGGCAACAGAATTTTGTTTTTGAATTCATGGGAAAGAAAAGTTAGATCAGTTTTATTAAAACACCATCTGTCCATAAACCATGATATATTCAATATCTGTTGTCAAGATGTGGATGCCATGGTGCTTGCAATGTTGTTGCATTGGGCTTCTGGGTTTTTTTTTAGTTTTTTTTCTTGTTTTATTATTTTTTTTTGTTAAAAAACAATAAAATACAAGTGTTAAAATGAGAAAATCGTTTTGTAGTTTAGGCTGAATGAGTGTGGGAGGCGTGGGTTGTTGTTTGATCACAATATTACTATTAAAAAGGCAGTGATGACATAAAGTGCTGCAAGATTACATAGATATTAGTGATAGTGAAATATTGAATCAACCAGCCCCGAGCTCTCCTCCTATTGGCCCCGAGGCTTACCACGTGGCCAAGCAGTCACGCGCTTTCCAGGAACCCGTCAGGAAGAAGAAAAACAAAACAAACCCGAGAGAGCTGTAACAGCGTGTGGACTCCATTGAAACGGGGGCCTATCTCCGACACGGGAACCTACACGAGGTCCAACACGAAGCGAGACGTATGCATGGACGTCCTAAAAGTGAGTGTGATTGTTATTGGTTGGTTTGGAGGAACTTTACCTAGCAGTGAGTCGGTTGTTTCACCGTGGCGGAGGATTAGCTCCGAAGCTAACGGCAGCTTGGTTGTTGTTGTGTGTCGGGCTTCAGCTGGGATGAGGAAGGGGGCGGACGGACGGAGGCCATACTGACTGTCAGCTACGGCTGAAAGGGAAGCAAGACTCTCCAGTTCCGCACTAAAAGACACATTTAGAGGCGAGTAAACACGATTAGCTTGTTGCTTGTCGTGTGTTTTAGCTTATTGCTGGAAGAGTTTGCGTGCAGTTCTAGCTATGGCTTCAGGGTGAGCGGGTATACATTTCGGTCACTGTCAAATGTCAGTCAGCTAAACCGGTTAAAAATAACACTCCAATCGTTTTCTTAATCGTATCCACGTAATATTAATTCCTCTTCACATGAGGAGTGTCTTGTTACGGGCTGGTTATGAACTGGATTTATGTAAGAGGATAGGTTTGTTACTTTTAAACTACCCAAACCAAGCTCTGCGTTATTTCAACAGAACCACAATAAATATTCCTGGTGTAATTGTTCGTCCTAACTGAACACATCGCTGTATATGGGCCAGTGAAACGCTCCCTCGGACTTCTTGCAGCAGCCGGAGCTCTCAGCAGGTACACGCCCCCCAACACCAAACACTCCTGCTCAAACCTCGACACAGCCTCGCTCTGTGTTTATGTTAGAAAGTCAATAACACACCCGATATCCACTGAGAAGATCGTCTGAGTTGTGTTGTCACTCGATTTTGGATTACTTTAGGTTTTTCATGAACAACCTGCTGTTTATCCGCCGATTTGCGTAGATTAACTCTGGTGTTTCGTGGACGCTATAAATGCTAACAAATGTCACGGCGAGTCGTGTAAGCCTCTCCTGCCTCCACGTTTTGCGGATGAGTGTCAGATTTTACTCTATCTATCTTTTAAATAAATCTATCTAGGCCACGGATATGTAGGCCTTCAACTTGTTTATCTTCTGCCTCAACCTAGATTGAAACGGGATGTTTATTATGAAGCAGTAGCAGAGATTGACAGTTTTGGCGGCCATATATAAAAGCCTGGAGGCGGGACGTTGTTTGCTTTTGGCCAATAGGAAAGAGGGATTACGTGGGTGTTGGTCCTTTGGGTTAGATTGAGGTTTGTTTTGCCTTGCTGAGGATCTGTGATGAGTGCAGGGTCTGAGAACAATGAAGACATTTATGAATTTACAGTCTCCTGTAATTTTGATTTGTTAACAGAGTACTTTAGTAGACATGCAGGGATATGATATGAAGTGCTTTTTTAGTAGATCAGGATATAATCATGTAATATTGCCAATAACCTTTGTGGGGACTCTTTGTGTCTTTTGTTTGCAGTGTAATGGTGGGCTTTCATTAGCAGTTGCAGCATCCCTGCTTGAGTTGCAGATTGATCATTATTTTGTACATTTAACAAATAAAGTCACCATGCATCAAATTTAAGACATTTTTCACATCTTTTACCCCACTTATAGTAATAAAAAAAAAATCAAAATTATTTGGAATTATGCATGCTTATAGCAGCGGTTGAACTGTGGGAACCAGATTATATCAAATCCCTAACAATAGTGGAGAAGACACATAGAGCAAACCCTGAATTAGGCCTGGGCGATACAGTTGAAAAATACATCACAATAAAGTGTTTTTATTTCAGTTTAAATCTTAAAGAATAGATTTTTAAAAAAAATGTCCTTCCCTTTCATTTTTAACATCCTGTTATAATAAAAGTTAGAGATGGAATCCAATCACTTTATTTACCAAACAGACGAGGCTGTTTGTGTGCTATTCATAATGCACTCTATTATCATATGGGCCTTCCTATGAGATAGAGAGAGAGCATGCAGCGGGTTTGTTTGTGCAACCTAATTTTTGTTTTTCAGAGTATGCTGTCATGGTGGTTTGAATTTGAATTAGAGGTTAGCAGTGTGACCAAAATCCCCTCTCACAGTATATGTAATTATATCTAATGTAAACAGTATATATATCACAAAACAGGAATTTTTCTTACATGAATTCACTTAAGAGATGGTTCACAATAACGCTACTGTAACTTCATCACGTTACTCACATTCTAACTTAATTCTCTTTGTAGCTTCTTTCCAAGCAAAGACAACAGCAAAAGAACATGATGTTCTCTGTTGTCTTGGGATAAGTAGGATGCTTCTTTCCACTTTGCATTTACAATTTCAATCTCCTCCATGTCTGCTCAAAACATCCTGACCTTATGAGGTAGCTGAATTGACAAGATCACGTCAGAATGCAGCTCTGATTTGATAGATTGTGCCACAGTAGAAAAATTATTGCAAAACTTTGTATTAAAGAGCTTTCTTATTGCTATTGATTGCGATGGCTCCATCACACAGTCCTACACTGAATCATACCGAATAACATAATCAAGAACAAGAGATGTTTGTCTCTTTTCTCTTATGCATGACAGGCTCTTTCATATTTTGTTCTCTCTACCTATCGATGTTCATTTGCTATTTATGTGAATGTTTCTAATATGAATCCCACTAGCCGTGCTGGCGTCATAGAAGATGAATCAGATAAATTGACCTTTTTCACAGAAGACATTTTGACCTGTGAAAGCAGAAAAAGCACAGGTGGTGCTAATGATATTAGCACTGCCTTTGTTCAGTAAATAAGGCAATGCTGCAAGTCATTATGTTATTTTTCACACATTTATTTGGCAAGTTGAAATCTTTGTCGTGTGAATATATAAAAAAAACAAAACAAAATAAAAACTATACCCCAGTGTGGCTTGCAGCCCAGTTTGGACGTCAATGACAGCACAGCATGTTGTTATTTAGATGAATTAGATAATGACACCTGGAATGAAGGCTGCAGCAGTGAGTGATTATCTGTCCATTGTGGTTTTACATTTAATGGTTATTTATCAAAAACAAATCAAAGAGGTACTGAAGGCTTTGTGTTTTAGAATGCATTTGATTTAGGGTAATTAGTGAAGCACAAATATCTACAAATAATCCAGCAAAGTAGTAAACTCACCACATTTTGTTTGGCTTGTTTTAAGCCACATACCCACAGCAGATTTGCTCCCTGAAGAGTTGTATAGTGAGTATTGCAGTGGACAGAGCAAAATGTTCTCACTTGTGGTGAACTTGGTGACTTGTGTACTTAGAGCTGTCCACTTGTGATGGGATCACTCAGGATGCATCCTAATGCCATGTCTGAACTGAACAGGGCCTCCGTGAGCTCCCACCAGAGCCACTAGCGGCTTGCTGAGGGATGCAAGTTATCCCTTTTCTCAATCATTTCTGTTTTGTTATTGCTGTGAACATTGTCGTGATATATTCAAATATTTCTAATATTATGTATTGTTCAGCATTGTATAAGCAGAGTGACATTTCATATGATTATGAAGATAATGCCATCATAAACCATTATAGGACTCCACTGTCAGTCAATACATGATAATATGGATTTATAAGCTGTATTGCCTGCTGTCTGTTTATATCACCGAAAAATAAAATAACACATGACTGAATAATTAAAAGCCCAGACCTGAGCACCACATTGGCTGCTTGTCAATATCCGTATTCTTTTGAAACACTATGTGGGCACGCGCGCGCGCACACACACACACACACACACACACACACACACACACACACACACACACACACACACACACACACACACACACACACACACACACACTTTGGATTATTGACATGTCATGATTGAAGAGATTCTCTCACATGTTCTGTTTTAAGATCTCTGAAGGGATCAGGAACTGGCTGGTATCAGTAGGCAACTCATTCCAAATAAGGCACTGGTGATTGGCCTACTTGGATCACTTCCAGTGTTTTGAGGCAGAGAATGTGGGCTGTTTGCATGATAGTGGAATTATGATTTGAGTGCAGCACAGTCATAACTAAACTCCTCCTTGTAATAAGACCTGAACAGACAGAATTGGAAGGAAGCACTGAAGTTTGATGTAGAAAATGTCTTTTTTCCTTTTTTTATTGTTATTTTTAGATACGATTGCATGCAAAGATGGAAAGTTGTGATACAAGACAGATATAATGAGGCATATATCATTATTTTGAATACTAATTTATATGTATTATATTTATATGTATTTTCCAAATGACAGTTTTTAAGACAGAAATATCTTTAAATGTTCAGAGAAAGTTGCTGGAAAAAAAGAAACCAAATCTTTAGCTTTCTCTGGTGTAATCCATCAATCTTTGGAATTTCATAATCAATCTAAACTCGTAATTTTCACAGGGCAGTCAATTTTTTTTCTGTCACTTGGCTAATTGGTCTGTTGGCTTAGACCGCGTCCTGGCTGATGCTTGTTTCTAAAGCATAGAAACAAAGAGGACGCGGAGAGAGCTATTTTTGGAGTCCATTTTGAGATTATGGTAGCTTGCTGCATGTGTCAGGCTGACATTGACTCAGGAAACTCTTTATTTGTAGAGTGCATTGAGACTCACGTGTCAAATGGAATTTCCAGTGAATTCTATAAAGAACAAACACATACGTTTTGTGAGAAGAGATTTGATATGTCTGTGTTAGGTGCAGTGGTAGAGAATGGTGAGGCCACAGTTTAACATAATGGTATAATCTAAAGTCAATCAAATTACTGAGAGCGAGAATGTTATTTCCTGAGCTAAGTGGACAAAAGCTGGCCGTCCCTTTCAGACTCAAGTAAAACTGTTTATCCCCTTTGCTGTTCTGAGATGTCAGCATGATGCTGCAAAAATTCTGTACTGTTGAGCAATGTCCCTCTTCATCAGTTCATTTTACCTGTCGTGCTGTATGTTTAAGGTTTTTGTTTTGGCCTCTGTCTCGCCTTTGATAGGAAAACAGAAAGGTCTTATTCAGTACGCCTGGAGAAAATATGAAATCAGAACCCTGTACAAGAACCTGGACTTAAGTCCAAAGATCCTGTTGTGACCCTAAACCCTGTGAAATCCCAACCTATAAGGGCTAAAGGAGAAGTTCTAAGATCAACGATTGCTGAACTAAGTCTGACCAAGGCTTGAAAGAGAAATTCAGCTCAGGCCTTGTGGGGCTTGCCAGACTTGGTCATAAATATCCACCTCTGCATCACTGGCTGTGTCAGCTACTGAACACTGAGTTGAATTATATAAATTTCTGCTACTGGAAAATGTTCTGTGCAGCTTTAACTGCAAAGGTGAGGAGCGTTGTGACTCTGCACGTTTCCTTCAGTGATATAAAACAGAGCCTAGATTAATGCTGGTGTTGCGGTCTGACTATTTGTTTCTTCTTTCTCTTTCTGCTACAAGTGAAACAAGACACAGCTGCCCAGGAAGGAAACTTGCACTGAGATGTGATAATCATCTTCATTTGTATTTTAGAGCTGCCAAAACTACAAATATGTTGTGGAATGATAGTGTTTATTTGTTTTTGCATGCATAATTATACTTGCACGTTCTTTGGAATTTGTTGGTCTTGCATTTGTAATTGCAAGGCACACAATGTACATCTTTGTGATTTCTGCCACTTCCTGTTGCCTCATAAAGTGACTTTGCACGCTGGGGACCGATCTCAGGGGTGAGAAGTTCATTTGAGTCAGTCAGCACCCTCTGAGAGAGGAAGTGATGTCGTCCACTGACCTAAGAGGAGTGAGATTGTTTTATGTCTGTGAGCATGTCAGCTGTTCTCTGCGGGGGTCATGTGTCTGTGCAGATTTTCATTTATTTGCTATGCAAAAGCAGTGGAGGGACAAAGATTCAGCCTCAGCATTGCAGGCAGTAGGTGGTGCACGGAAGTGAAAGAGTGACAAATAAATTTGAAGAGGGGAATCCATGATCAAATTATGAAGCTGAGTCTTAGCGCGATGCTGCTTGACCCAGAGAAGATACAGTGTGACTGTTAGAAAAACCTGCGAGCAAGGCTACTTGTGATCGGTAGAGTTTCTGAACATATAATTTGGGCAACAGTTGGAATGCACACACTCAGTTGGCAGAGCTGGTGTGCGTCATGAGCTCTTTGCTAATGGACTGGTGTTGTTGGGGACTGGACAATAGGACAATGATGGCCATTGTGCACGTTAAATGCACACAGACAAATATGTACACACAAACTCATTACCAGACACTCTGTCTATGCAGCGAGAGTGCTATTAACAATACTCTGGTTTCTATTCGTATCATATCATCCTCGTGTAATTGCTGATACAGTCTTGTGTCTGGCAGGGAAAACCAGAAACCGTCCTGTTATGTCAAAACTGCTCACACCTTCAATGTTTTCATGAGAGGTGTTTCAGTAAACTCTCAGAGGCCTGTATCATGAAGTAGGTTCAACTGTAGGTCACCTGGTTTCACTGATCCATGAAGCTGGTAAACACGTGGCTTTATTAGCTCTGTGTTTGCTAAGCTAACTGTGAGCACGTTCCCACAATCGTCTGAAACACAAATGGAATAAATGATATAACATGAGATGAGAGAATGTGCACAAGTGTATAAGGATGCAGCTGTAAATCTTTGGATGTTTTTTTTTTTTTTGCCATGGCACAGGTGGTTTCCTATTATTGTCATGAGAGGAAAGGAATTTTACTGACTTATAAAATACTGTGCTGTTGCTCTTAATAAATTCTGATTTTATTGTTAACTCATGGTGGTGATCTGATTAGTTAGTTTACAGGATTGACCTCAACTTAAACTGCACTCAGGCATTGGTTGCTGTTATGAGGAAGCTTTATGATACTAGAATCCCAGAACTGAGCCTACAGACAGCAGGCTAACAGACTGCTTAGCTGCTTTCTCTGTGACGCCAGAACATTACAGCATATTTAGGTGTCAAGACTGTTATGTTAAAGTAGTCGTGAAGAAAATAAAGGGGAGGAAAATAAGAGATTATTAGCCTAGCATGGATCAGTGCCGTAATGCACTAGAGAGGGAGACAGAAGGCAACATAGAGGCAAACAGAGGCCTGCAGGCTACATGGAAGCATTTTTAGAAGCAGTAGGACAGTGTTTCTCATGATGCGTCCCTTTAAAGATACAGAGACAATTTATGAGACAAAGGTCTGCCTCGCTGTCGTCATAGTTGAGAGGGCCCAGTATATGGAGGATAGGGTCATGACCAGTTAACAACATCTGAAGTCCATCAGTGACCTAGAAACAGAAATTAGCTCATTAGACATGTAAAATAGCGAGGCTCCTGATGAGAGGGGAGGGGAATTGATCCCTGTTTTTGTAAGTATCGAATTCTAATATACTGGTTTATACAAGCACAACAAAAAATAAAAACCACAGAGAACGATTGATGGAAGAACATTTAGAGTAATGTCAATAAGGTGCATGATGAAAAGGATGTAAACTGCTGTTAAACTGTTAGTTTTTGCATCTTAACTCTGCAACTGTGACTCCTGTTCAACACTGAAACCAGATTGTCAATACCAATTTGATACCACTATAAAAACCCAATGTATGTACTTGGTGACAGACAATTAGTCCAGAAAGATTTATTTAAAAGGCTGATGTATTTTTATGACATACTGTCAGGGCAGTAACCTATTAGTTCAAACGACTTCACCAATACCTTTGTCTGAGACAGTGGGTATTGCTGTGCAGCCAACTGCTTTGCATACACTGCTTGCAAGTGTAATGTCTGAAAAGTTTGATGCTGTCATTTGCTCGATAGTTGATGTGGAGTAGGATTATTAATCCCTGATGATCTTCCTTGAGCTAGAACTGCAGAAGTCAAAGTAAATCGCTTAAATCCTAGTGTTTGTGGATTATTGAGCATACAGCTGGATAAAGAGGACCTGGGTGATTTTGGACGATGTATTTAAGAGTTTGTAAGACATTGCAGACAGTTTTTGTTGTTATAAGCTGGCCTTCATTATGGTCAAGATCAACATAAATGGTTCCATTTCTCTGAAATCTGGAGCCATCAGGAACTCATAAAGGGGGAAAACTGCGTGTGAGATTTCACCCAAAAGTGAATATTTGAAAGACAGTTTACAGTTTTGGTGTGAAATATCACTTTAATCAGAAGTGACAGAGACTGGTGATCAGTCTCAGATGTGAGCGGTCCTGCCCTGGTCATTTACAAGCGATGGGTTATGACATGCACCGAGTAACACAGATGCAGCAGCATTGCAGACCATACATGCTAGAATACAGTCAGTGTCTAGGTACTGTAGTAAGTTTGCAATGCTATTTCTCATCATTCTTTTAAGTGATACTTGGCCCAGTATGCATATTTTACTTCAGGTGCTCAGATAGGGATCTTGAGCTCAGATAGACATTTCATGAACAAACACTGAACTGGAAATGATACATTTTGTTTGTTTTTAGCTCAAATCAAGTGTTTGTTCCTTCATATTTCACTGTGACACAGTGCCGTCTGTTCTGCTTTGTTTGCAGACTTGTCAGTACATCACATCTCACTCTCAGTTTAGTGGTATTGTAAACAAACTGGTTACAACCTGTTGAGGACTTGTTTGTTTCCACCTCATCTGATCCTAATCTCTTATGGGCACTTTCTCTGTTTTCCTCTTTTTATCACAGACCTGAAGCATACTGAGAACCACACCAGATCACATCAGACAAGACCAAGTTCCGCCCAGTTACTGACCCCCCCACCCCCACCCATCCATCTCCCCATTCCCCCAGCACTGCTGGCTGCATCCACCCACATTCTGCCTTTGTGACTTATTGTGCTGATCAGACAACCCCACTCACACCACTGGGACTGGACAGGAGGCCCAGAGGTTCCCCCGCTGGAGCTCTAAGCTGTGCCTGGCAATGCCTCAGGTAAGACGGACCATGAAGGGAGAAAATATCATCATCCGCACACAAGAAAAGAGGAAAGTGTGGGGAAAAGATCAGATTCCAGCTGATGCCTATTTATGAAATCAGCTCTGAAAGTATGAAAAAACATGATATTTTTGAACCATCATAATGTGGGCTTTTACAGTGATTGTACTATCGTTTACTTTTTAAAGCAAAATTGACTGTTGAGTCTGTCAAGGGAAATAAAAACCAAATCTGCAAAATCAGAGAACAAACAAGACCTTATTAGAAACCAGAGGTTATCATAGATATAAAATGAGATGAAGGAGGAGAGTGACTGACCCTGGTTCAGTGTGACGTCTGAAGATGCTGCACGAGGGGGGGGGGGACGGTTTGGCTGCAGTGCACTCTGTTACTGCAGCTAATGAGTGAGTGACTGAATATGAGCAAGAAACTCTCTGGATCCTAAAAATATATGTATGAAATGACGCAGTGTGTTTGGAGGATACATTTTTGATTCTATTTTTTTTAATTCCCCATGGTGCTAACTTAATAGAATCATTACACAATCAGTCACAAGAGAACATGATCTGTGTCCCTGAAGGGTTTTTCCCTTTCAAATGATGGTTCTCTTTTCTGCAGTCAGCTCTGTGTTGGATCACATTATAGTCATATTAGACACTACAGAGACCTAAAACACAATTACTCAGCAATACAATTCCTGACTCCTCTTCAGATATCTGGTAATATGAATTTAAAAGATGATGGTTAAGTAAATCCCCGTCCTTTTACCAGCTTTGCTATAAAGATGGAGTATCAAGTCTGGATTCTTCTGTGATTCACTGACTGAGGGACTTCATTCACATATCTGATATTGGGATGGTGGTGCTGATCCCAATACTGATCCAGATCCTTTCTATAGTTTGTACTGGATTATGAGCCCACAGTAACAAAACATGAGACTTTAAATAGTTGGAATACATCTCAGTTCCGTGCGGTTGCGTTCTGTGGGTTACAACAGCCTGATAATGAAACCTTAAACCAGGGGTGTCCAAACTGGTCCAGCAAAGGGCCGTGTGGCTGCAGGTTTTCATTCCGACCGAGCAAAAGCAACACCTGAATCTACTTAAATCAACTAAGCTGTGTCCTCACAGCTCATTTGTTGGATCAGGTGTTGCTTTTGCTCGGTTGGAATGAAAACCTGCAGCCACACGGCCCTTTGCTGGACCAGTTTGGACACCCCTGCCTTAAACATAATGCCACCAAACCAATGATAATTATCCCCCTGCTCCTTACTTCCTGTTTGTTTCCTTTAGAATAAAGGAAACATGCTAAACAATTTGTAAGCAAATCAACGATGAGTTTGTGGTCAAATGCCTGATATGAGGCCCTTGGCTATTTTTTTCAATGGCATAAAACATGGGGGAGTCAAGAGTCAAGAGTGTTTTATTTGTTCGGGGAAATTACCAGACTAGTGAATATCAAAGCTTTTTACAGGTTTTACAACAGATGGTTGCTAACAAGTAGCCGAACAACATTGCAGAGGTTGTCATGGCCGTTAAACATCATCGTGCTGAAAGGGGAAGAAGCTAACTGTGGTCACTTTGAAGTGTAGTTGCTTAGTTTTGACTTGAAGCATTTGCATATATGCTTTAAAAATCCTGTGGCATTCATATGTTGGACGATTATCTTGCTGAACAAAGCATCTCATAATCTTTTTTTCCCACAATGGTCACTGTGAAAATCTCAGCAGCTTTTGGTCAAGGGAACCCATAGCGATACTAACTTTCCAGTTGGCTTACAAAAGTTATGCAATATTAATAACATGTTTCTCCAAAGTGCTTTGTCATGTTATATATGATAAAAAAAAGCAATCTCAGGCTCCTTTTAAGCAGCTTGAATATTATAACAACCCTTCTCCTTTGTCAAACAATATTGACAATCATAAGGATCGGGATCAGTTACGTCCTCGTCCCTCCTCCTCACATCCTGCAGTCATCTTTTCCTCTCTTTGAGGAGCACAGCCCATATTACTCATGTGCTGCTAATCTCAACGTGGACCCCAGGAGGAGCCGTTGTTGCCAAGGCAACAAGTAATGAAAATGCTGGTAATCACAGCATGTTCTATCAACAACAGATACCAAACTACTTGTGCATAATTCCAAAGAATTATAATCTAACCTGAAAAGAAGTCTATTTGAATGTAGTACAGAGCAGAAGAAAGGGAGTTCTGGTTAACCCTTCAAACACACTCACACACTTGTTGCTTACGGTTCAGGTTTATTGAGAAAATCTTGGCGGAGCTGAAACATTTTTTGTGTGTTAGACACCTCTTGAGAGCAAGAGGAATTAAACATAATAAACATATAATTGTGGTAGATAGGAAACTTATCTAATGTCAAATCAAAAAAAGTGATAGAAGAGATAAAAATAATATGGTACTCCTCTGAAACTAGGAGCAAAACGAAGCAGGGCAACACAAGACAACAGGAAAACTTGATTTATCAACCTTGTTCCGTTACTGTGTGTTTACCTCCGGGGTTATTTATTTTCTGTCGTGTTGTAGCCCAGCGTCAGTGGGATGGAGCCTCCCTTTGGGGACGACTTTCAGAACTACTCGTTTGCTGACCAGGCCCTGACCAGCACTGAGCTGCTCGCCAACAGCTCTGACCCAGATTTCATGTACGAACTGGTAAGTGGCTGCACACACACATGCGCGCACACACACAAACACGCACAAATCAGACCACACAGAATTGTTAAACCTTGTATAAGATTACAGGCCTGATTAATAGTTGTGTTTACAACTCTTTCTATCACCTCCAGTGTATACAAAAATACGTTTGCTCACACACATTCATTTCTCACCAAGGCTGTGCTACACACAGGCAGCAGGCCTTGCCCACCATCCTTTGAGCCTGGCTTCTTTTCAAATCCGTCACAGCTGCTCAGGCTGCCTGTCACTGAGTAGCATTCGAATGGAGGATCCAAGTTAAAAGGTCGCCAGGCAAAATTTAATTTCCTCATGCATCACTCCGATTATAGTCTTCTCAGTGCATCTTTATGTGAAAAATCAATAAAGAGCTTGCTGATTATTGTTTTGGCTAGTTTGAGCATGATTTAGAAACAGTTATCTTAACTGGAGTTCATATCCAGACACTGCTTGGAATGAAGGATTAAACATGATGTTTGTCAGCCTCTTCAGTGGCATCTGTCTGTGCTTCTTTGGTGATCGCAGCTCAGCTATTTTTATTTGTGTGGAGCCAAAAAAGAGCAAATCATTACTAAAGAAGCTTGCTGTGTGTCAGACAAAAGAACAAGAACACATGTAGAGCTGGTTTGGGCTGCCTTTTCCCTTGATACAGTTTAGTCAACTTTAATCATGTACAGTCACAAACAGTTGTGTTGATCCTCATACTTTGCTTATGTTATTATCAAAGTAACAGTGTTTCTCCGATAATCGATATATTTCCCAACCTCTAATTAATGATACATCACAATATCTGTGTAACATAAAAAAGAACACACAAAGTAAGCAGGAATTGTGTGTTAAACATGGCGTTGGGCTGTTAGTGTCACAGAATTTGGAAACGTAAAAGAAAAATTGAAAGCGTATTATCTTAGCTTCTTTAACACAAATTAAACTTCTTCAAATGGAAACAGAGGAATCGGTTGATAATGTCACCTGTTTTAATTATTAATGCTAGAGTAATGGTGTTGTATCACAGGAGGACGTATCACTTTATATTGTGATAGCAATATTTGAAGTTGTGTTAAAATAATCTTTTCCTGCTGGAAAAAAGGGTTTTTATTGTAAAGCAGCTACAGTGTTTTTGTTGTTGTTGTTTTTTTAACTCTGCTATTCTTCTCTAACAAGTTATGTATGAACTCTTTAGTCAGTTTCATCACCTTTTACTGTTAGTTACATTACCATTAGGATTGTATCACATGTGTTTTTAAACGTTATACTGTCATATATACCATGTCCATTTACTTAGTGGGAGTGAAAGCAATGACACCAGGCAGAGAATCTCCCCTGGATGTTCACGACTCCTCTCCTCCTCAACCCAATTGGGATTCTTTATTACACACGTGGGGAAAAAATGGTTTCAAGTTTCAATAATTGAAAAATAGTAGATAAACGTTCGCCTGCAGTCACCTCATCTGCCGGGAGGCATTTAAAGCAGAGAGGCTGGAGCTTCCCTGCATGACATTTTCCAGGCACGCAGGCAGGTGATATGAAGTGGCTTTAAACACAAAGCTCACCTGTCACCACTCAGGCTGCTTCACTCAATTTACTGCCCACAGTAGACTAAACAATGTTGAGTCACTGTTGTGCTCCCCATTTCTTGCATCGCAGTAACACATTAATGGAATGAGCAGGAGTTGTATGGCCTGTCATCTTTGTTTCCACCCTCCAGTTTTTACTCCAGCCGGCCGAGGATGTTACCTTCTTTGTGTAAAATTAAAGCTTTTTTTCACAGGATCTTTGGTTTGAGATGTGTGCTACGTCTGTCGTACCGTTACGTTTGGTTAACACCGGGAAGGGATATGATCATAAATCTGCATTGACATTCACCCTCTCATTTTCATTTTCCGTTTGATCAGTCTGCTTCCCTCTTTTTTGAATGTGATATTTGCCATAACGGGTATAAAGTATTGAGTTACCGGTCCAAACAAATGTGATAATCTGCAATCACATCACAACTTTGGTTGATTAAATGGGATTTAAACTTTACACTTTTCACATATTCAAGTATTTCTCATATATATTCAGTTTTTATAATCTTCAATGCACCTAAATCCTCCGTATAAATACAAACAATCTGTAGAAATATCCAGGAATCCACCATCTGCTTGTCATGCCTACAGGACAGAGATATGACCCACCGGCAGAGCCCCTATGGGGAGAGCGTGGTGGGGGTCGGGGACGGAGGCAAGGAGTTGGAGGGCAGTGTGGACCAGCTCATGGGTCTGGGGGAATGCGAGACAATCTACAGCAGCTCAGCCTTCGAACAGTGGGACTCCTACTGGGAAGACCTCACCAGGTACTCCATCGTTTATTTATGAGCTGTGCAGCTTATTCTTAGATCTAAATACCTGCAAAGTATACTCTCTGTCGTAAAAACTGTTCTGTAAAGAACAGTAACAGGGTTTCTGCACTTGAGAACAAGCTGTTGAAAGAAATAGTCGTGTGTGTGTGTGTGTGTGTGTGTGTGTGTGTGTGTGTGTGTGTGTGTGTGTGTGTGTGTGTGTGTGTGGCCAAAACACACCAAGACAAGAATTTAAAGCCTTTAGAATTTCAGATAGCTCAGTAATTAGATGGCACTCAACTTTAAACGGACATCTTTTTTTTTTTTTTTTTTTTTTTACACAGTATCACATTCTACATTTTAGAGCCTGTTTCATTTGCTTTTTTTGTCATTCACCTTTTAGTTTTAAAATGTCAGAAAATACCTCCCACGGTTTCCCAGAGGCAGCGACGGAGGTTTGTTTCATCTCGCCAACAGTCTAAATCTTTGAAGATTCCATTTGATATCAAACACACATTAGTGGCACAGGTCTGTATTTGAGAAGCTGGAGCAAATTTTTTTTTCTTTTTAACTTAACTGATAATTAATAAACTAGTTTTAGCCAATTATTAAACTAATCTAACTGGTTTCTTGACAATTTTTATCAGCAGTAGCTCAAGTCAGTGAAGTGAGTCATGTTCTCCTGAGCTTCCCCTGCATCATGAGGGCTCAGTCTAACTGACGTTATCAGACTGGACAGATACCTAAAGGTCTTTCTGGCAGAACCACCGATTTACCATGACTGGCTGGTAATCGTCAAGGCAGTTCATCATGTTCTGATGCAGGCATGATAGATGATTTCAAACAGGTAGTGGCTTTGCTTGTGGGCAGGAAGGGGTTTGAGAGTCAAGTGAATAACAAAACAGCCGGCCGCCCAGGTCTGCTGGGATCTCAGGTGATGCTCCGTCTGTCCTGCAGCTATTCTGAAGCTTTGCTGCCAAAATAGTACTTGTACTTTCTCCCCCGTGATGTTGAGTGGCAGCTGAGGGTAAACAACAGTCTCTGAAGGCTGGGGTGGAGAAGTGCTGGCTGCTCCAGCATTCAGAGAGAAACTACTCCTAATAAAGAAAGTTGATTGAGGTTGTGTGTCAGAGCTACAGAGGTTAATAAATTGACTATGACTGTCCAGTTAATACGCTGCTAATTTTAGATATACCCTCAGCTCTGAGATCAAAAGTCTGTGTTAGTCCTACTGAGAGATCTTCATCTCACCCACTTACATGGATTCGATATGCAGAAAAAATAGAACACAGTACCAGCAATGGTCATTCCTTGGTGCAGAAAACTGATATAATTCGTGCTGGATTCATTGATTTATTTAAAAGTGTCTGTTGGAATTGATGTGGCTGTATTTTGCATATTAATCTGCATGGATAATTCTTTCCATATCTGGTTTTAGTTGTTTTATTCTTCTTTAAAGTAGTTGATTGGGCACTTTGGCATCATACGAAGTCAAAGAAAATCATACTAATTTTGGTCTTTTTGGTTGACAGTGACACCAAACTCAAATCCTCACATTTAAAAGACCGGAAACAGTCTTTTCATTTGCCATTTTAACAAATAATTAATCTTTTAATTATCAAAGCTTCTTTTACATTAATATATTTTGTGATTGTTTAATTATTACTTGAGGAGCTTTGTAAATATTTAGAGGAATATTCTCTCCCCAAGGGTTAAAAAGATTGCATAATTTAAGATGCATCACCGTTCTTCTTTATAAACAAAGCAATATTCCAACCTGCATATGCAGAGTTAGCATAAAAAATGGGGCACTGCGAAGGTGATGAAAGCTCAGGTCATATTTCACTGCACGTCTCTCTGCAGATACACACGGCTGGCCAGCTGTGACATCTGGGGCACCAAAGAGGTCGACTTTCTGGGATTGGATGACTTCTCTAGCCCTTACCAGGACGAGGAAGTTATTGGTCGAACGCCAACGCTGGCTCAGCTCAACAGTGAGGATTCCCAGCCTGTGTGTGAGGCGCTCTACCCTCCCTCTGACCTGACCATGCCGGCCCCCCAGCCTCAACCGCCCCAGCTTCCCTGTCATAGTAAGAGACCCCTCATCCCCGGCCAGCTATTGGGCCCTGGAATTGCACGCCCCTCACCAAGTTCCACATCCTCCTCTCGACCTTCTCGCAACCTTCTCCCAGACTTCCCCGAGGGCTCCCAGAAAGCCACTAGGCCTGTGCCTTCTAGCACTGAGACTATGGCCAAGACCCAGAACCACTTCAGTGCCACCTCGGACCAGACCCAAGTTCAAATCAAGACCCAGGGGCGGGGAGCCAAGATGGCGGCTCCAGCCTCCAACTGCTCTGACTTTGTCCGAAAGGCTAAAGTACGTGTGAGTGCTGTGCCTAAATGTCAACCTGACATGCCCCACCAGACTGATTTTGAGAGGTCAGATCCTCCTCTGCCTCTCTCCCACACACAAGATGAGAAGGCCTCGACTTCAGCGAGTGCCACCCTGGTGGCACTACCTGGTGCAGCAGCTGGTGGCTCTGGCAGCTTTGAGAGGAGGGCAGAGGGGCCAGCGAGGAGAGAGATGCCTGTGACGTGGTCTGCCGCCGTACCACAACTGGTGGAGGCGAGCCAGGCCATGGAGGGCTACACCTCTGGACTGGCGAGCAGTGGTGATAGTGTGGCGGGGGCTAGTGGCGGTGGCGGCGTTCTGGTCATTGAAGGCACAGAGAAGAGCAAGGAAGAGGAACACAACTACTCTCTGTTCCTGACCCGCAGCCGACTGGCTGGCAGAACCCACTCCCAGCTGGAAGAGGATGACGAAGAGGAGGAGGAGGAGGAGGAAGAAGAGGTGGAGGAGGAGGAGGAGGACGGTGATGGGCTGGAACTAGACGACGAAGACCACGATGAGGGTTTTGGCAGCGAGCATGAGCTGTCTGAGAATGAGGAGGAGGAGGAAGAGGAGGAGGATGAAGACTATGAGGCAGACAAGGACGATGACATGAGTGATGCCTTCTCAGAGCCAGGTACAACCTGACACTATTATTCTAATGGGAAAAAAATATGAGGCTAATCGTGTCTTTATTTTAAATTTATGTTGCTATTATGCTAAGTCGCTCTCTTCGTCTCCCCGCTCTGTGCTCTCTCTTTCCCCAGGCTGTGATGTTGAGCTGATGGATGACATTAAAGGCCTGACAGCAGGAGTCTCAAGCCGGAAGAGAGGCAAGCGCCGCTACTTCTGGGAGTACAGCGAGCAGCTCACCCCCTCCAAACAGGAACGTATGCTAAAGCCGTCTGAGTGGGACAGACATACGCTGCCTAGCAACCTGTACCAGAAGAACGGGCCTCTCCATGGTATACATACACACTCAGATAAACTCTACTGCTCAGAAAAATAGATCCGTGATCTGGACTAGTAACTTGCTGGGTTGGGCTGTAATAATGATCAAAAGAAATTATCTTCTCTTGCAGTCATTTATCTATTAGAGGCATTTGTTTTGAATTTCATTCAGTTGCTGAGGGTGAATGGTGATGTATTTTTTCACTCTGACAGTTTTTATTTGCTTGATTATTGAAGTCTGACCTGCCATCAGAGGGTGTCACGAAACGAAGAGTTCTTCTGACAGCAGTGAGATCAAGTTCACATTGTCTGAATGGCGTCCTGACAGAAATATTCAGGATCAATCTCTTAATAAAGAGTGAAAAATGGAAATTGCTCAAGGAATCAAAAACAGGCTGACATTTTTTATTAGATAAACACTCATTTTGAGCTGTAGTTGCCCAGTGACATGCTGCTGGTGTTTCATAATGTGCCTGCTTGAACATTAACATTGATATCACAAAGTTGTCTTTCAACTTCTTTTGGCTGTCTATTCATACAGGAAAGTACATGCTGAAGAAGTCTCGCCGCACAGACGTGGAAGACCTTACACCCAATCCACGGAAGCTGCTGCAGATTGGCACTGAGCTACGGAAACTAAACAAGGTGATCAGCGACTTGACTCCCGTAAGCGAGCTACCGCTCACCGCACGACCCTGGTCTCGCAAGGAGAAGAACAAGCTGGCATCCAGGTAAAAAAATAACAAATCCAAACATTTTTAGTCATGCACACAACATGAATGCAGTTGACAGACGTAGGTGTCAGAAATAGGTGTCAGAGGAGGGTGTCAGTTGCTGTTTCATAAAAAGAAGTGTCTTCTCAACAGAGCCTGCCGTTTAAAAAAGAAGGCCCAGTACGAAGCAAACAAGGTGAAGCTGTGGGGGCTCAGCACAGAATACGGTATGTGGCGTATGACACCACACACAGGTTCCTCCACCTCTGCTTCCAAATGTTTTCCATGACTTCGAGGGTTTCTCCTTGGAAAGTCACTATAAATGTAATGATCATGATTGGATTTTACTTCACCAAGTGTCTCTTGTTAAACTGCGTCACATTTAAATTCGACTATCTGATCATTTGTACTGTTCCTAGAATCAAATATTCTTCTTCAATTTCTTTGATGTTGAAATTCTTGAAGATTAAGACTTGCAGATATTTTGTGTTGAAACTAGTGCACGTGTTTGTCTTCCTGTAGATCGTCTGCTCTTCGTGATCAACGCCATCAAGGAGGAGATAGTGGTGCGCGTGGAGGACGCTTCTCCTCGTCCAACCAACATGAGTGACACCCTGGACAGGCTCATCCAGGAAACGCTTGGTGAGAATTACATGAAGGTTCATTGTCAGTCGATCAAAGTCAGATTAGAAGTAGAATAAAGTAAAATCAGTGTCAGTAAAATGTGTTAAAACATCTGTAAAAAGAATAGGTGGCAGTTTTTGTTCCAGATAACAAAAGGTGTCAGACCTGAAAGCTGCATTGTTGGAACGTGTGTATGCTAATAGTCACTGGATTATAACAGCAGACTGATTGCTGCTGCGGAGGAGGGAAGTCTATTTTATTTTCCTGTCTTAAAGATGCAGCCAGTAGGTTTGAGCTGGTGAAGGAAATACCAGACATCACGCCAGTGTACCAGATTTTACCACTAGGTGTCATTATTGACTCAGCAGCTGCTCTTGAGTGGAACATTTGAGACTGAGAATGTAACCACTTCAATCCTCTTGGTGACAGCAGGTACTGCAGCTTCGTAGGCTTCAAAAAAACTTAGAAAATTGACACATTTTATTTTTCTTTGATACTAAAATATTTTGTCAGCACTTTGAAGGAAACAAACACACCATAAGCTGTACGCGTCTTGTACTAACATTTGATCTCCTTCATGTTGCCTTCTCGGCTCACCAGTAAAACGTGCACGGCCTGTCATCCGCGAGGATCTGATCATCGGTTTATAAATATAACAGAATGTAACATTATTTGAATGATGTTGTCTTGTGTTGTGATCCTGTCAGGTACAATTATCTGATATAAGTTATTTGCCAAAACTTCCTATATTGCTGATCGTATGTTCAGCCAGTTTGCATAAAATCAGATTGGCTTTAATTCCCTCTGAAAGTAGAACCAACTGTGAACAGCCAGTCCTGCTAATCTAATTAGCTCTGATATAATCTGTTCCCAGAAATAATCTTGTGAGGAGTAGAGAAAAAAAATCTCCTGTTAAGTTTTTCATTCAGTCGCTGATTGAACAGCATCAGAATGCTGTCGTACTCATACTTCCTCACGTTAGTCTGTCCTCATGTGGGATTACACGTGCTTACACATCCAAAAGGCTCCTCTTCAACCAATGTTGAGCAGATCTCGAAACAGTTTCTCTGAATCAGTCAAATATGAAAATGACTGCTGTCTGTCACAGGGTTAGCAACTAACTAAAGTTAGATAAGTTGCAGAGAAAAAAAATAATTGCATAAATGAAGCCTACTTTTTTTCAACAGAAATTGACAAAATGTTTTTTTCATTGGCTAAAATTGGACTAAAATGAACAAGAATCGCATAACTAAAATGAGATTATTTGGCATTTTAGTCAAATGACTTGAAGAGACATATCAGATCACCACAAAGAAATCTAGGTCAGTTTTCATTGACTACATCTAGACTGAAATAGTTATCTTTTACTGAGATGAGACAAAAATGCTCCAACATTTGGGCATCTGAAACCTGACCAAAAAATAACAGGATGAGGATGACTAATTTATTTAGAAAATGCCAAAAATCAACAATATATAAAAGTCTTTAGCTACTCTAATTGGAAATTGACTAATTAAAGTGTGTGTGTGTGTGTGTGTGTGTGTGTGTGTGCGTGTGTGTGTGTGTGCTTGTGCGTGTGTGCGTGCAGTGGCGCCACCTGTTGCTGGACAGACTTCCGACTTTGTCAACAAGATCTTGGAGAACACAGGACATGGAGATCCCACCGGCGGACTGGTTGGCCTGAGAGTCCCCACCTCCAAAATCTAGTCAAACAGTGGTCCACTGAGAGGAGTGGACTAAATATTACCACCGTGCTGTCCCATTGTAACTATGCTCCCTCTGCATGCCCCTCCCACCCAGAGTACATGCACATTTTTAGTCACACAAACACACATACCACTCCCTGTGTGTACGTATGTGTGCTTGTTTTAGCCATGCACCTGTATGGCGTACACCCTAGCTTTCTGTCTCTGCACACCTGCGTGCAGGGACAGCACGTCACTGTCTCCCAACCCATCATGAGCGTGTGTTGGGGAAAGCGTCTCTAAAGGCAAGTGATGGTTATGTATAGCTAACGGCACGTCCTAGATCCAATGGTGATTGGAATGGTGATTAACTGAGCATTGCGTGGGATGGGTCCTATCGGAGGTCTGCTTCCTGCAGAGCCCGTCCAGGGCTGAGACTGAGACAGTCACACGAGTGTAACCACTGGAATACTTTAACACCAGAATCGTTACAAGGCAGAAAACATCAGGTTGGAAAAGTTCCAGCTATGTGTTGGAAGAGGCTCTCACCTCCCTTTGTAACAAATTAAAATTCCAGGATATTAAATTGACACAGTTAAAGCACTTTGATGGCAATGGTTGCCAAGGCAGCTGCAGAGAAACAAAGCAGCTTGCTTCAATGGCGTTACGGGGTGGCTGGAAATATTTTGTATTGAAGGCCTAAATATGTTCATGCCATCCCCTGTCAGGCAGTCAGCTCTGCTGCTGTTACCACTCAGCATCAGTAATGCTCCGGACAAAAGCATCAGGAAATTCCTGATATACGTTTGACAGGAAATGGCTAAATATGACAATGTTAACTTAAGCAACAGGAAGTAGTTGACTGTGTGGAGAGGAAGCGCACATAGTTCGGTGCTTTTTGGCCTTATGCTGGTTATAACTGGACTGGGTGAAGTGGGCATTTTGCCAGTGTGGGAGCAGACAGTGAGGAAGATGATGATGGAGGTGGTGACATTGATGAAGATGGCACAGGCGGCGATCCATCTCCTCTAGGAACTGTACATACAAGTGTCTCCCATTGACAAACGGCACCGGCTCCCCTTTTTGTACAGTAGAGATGACCAGGCTTGGTGTGTTCATACTAGTGTTTGATCAGAGTTCTATTCATTGTGCCTTGTGTATGTGTGCGTGTGTGTGTGTCTGTGTGTGTGTGCGCGCGCGCAAGTGTGTCTGAGTGAGCGTGTGTGACTGAGTGAGCGTGTGTGTGCGCGTGTGTTTGAGAGGGGTTGAGAGAGAAGAGATGATTAGTCCCCGAGGTCCAGCCAAGGAGAGGACTACTTTACACTGAGTGAGACGCCTGTGAGGTTTGTTGTGTATTTCAGTTGTTTAAAGATATTCTGAATGTACATAAAAATGGAAGCTCTCATTGCGTGATGCCACAGAGTCTGTGTATATAGGAGGGCTCTGCAATAGATTCCTTATGGTTTTTGGTACTCTGTCTTTGGGGATCCGGGGTGGGTTAACAAGATATTTTTTGTTTAGAGTTACAAAAAAAAATATTTGCACACTATATTTTGATTGTTTTTTGTACCAAAGACACATGCAACAAAATGGCAACCAGCCAGTTAAAGTAAGGTTTTGCACAGCTTACCTGACGCCGTATTGAATGTAAGAAATGTGGGAGGGTCAGGGAACTTAATAGAACTGTGAAATTAGCTTGGGTCCAATTCTGTACAGAAAAGGAACATTCATTCACTTATTTTTTGTTCATAAATCGAAAAATTAACCCCATCTGTGGGCTTCTCCAGTAGATTTGTTGCTTTGGAAGCACTTCATTCCTAAACTGATTCCTCCCTCCACAAGCTAATTGTGTTTATAGCGCTATCTAGGACAGAAAACCAAGAGCGCTAGTAGATAAGCTATGTTACATTTTTGCTTGTATGTCAAAATGTCACCAAGAATAACCAAAATGTTATGTTCCTTTGTATAATTTCTGTATGTAGACAAGGTCAAGTTCATCAACAAATTTATTAACTGAATTGTGTTTAAGTACTGTATATAGAAGCATTAATGATATATCTACCAATGGTCAAATGCCACTTTTCATGACAACTGATTCATTTTCAAGCATGACACATTTCTTGCGTAGAGAAAAAAAAAAAAAAACACAAAAAAATTGAGAAAAAAAGAATCTTGTTATATTTTTGTATTTTAGCTGCCTGCTAGCTTGGTGGATTGGAAGTCGTAATTGGTCAGATTCTCCAAATACAGAGGTGAAAGGTTAAATCCCAGTCTGTTGGCTTGACCCCTCTGGTCTCCTTCCTGGAGTGAAGTGGAGTGAAAATACACAGAATCGGGACTGGTTTTATTTAGAGCACACAATGCAGTGAAGCCATGACCTTCACAGGGAGTGAGGACATGGACGGTTGCAGGAAAATGTCTTTAGATGCAAGGATGCAAGGATACAGCTGCAGCGTTGTTGCAAGTGTTGTGTCAGAAAGCCATTTGACCTGGACGGCGCGCATTTTCATTGAGGTTTTCTCACATGAATCATGAAATCGGTTGAATTTAATCTTCCATTGGATTGACATCGCTGCCTTTGAGGCCTCTCCTGATGTTCAACTCCCATCCCTCTCGATTGGTCACTGACAAACAGGACGCAAATTGGCAGTTTTTCAAAACGTGCATGATGCTTGTGTGCTTGCCTCCCTACTGCCTCCTCAGAGGGAACGCTGTCATTCCTGGGAATTTGCAAATTCAGCTGCTCGTTCTGCAGAGTTTGAGGAGGCTGAATCGGTTTGAGGTGGCGAATGAACTCTGATCTCTGATGTGGTTTTCCTGTATCGTGTGATTGAATAACAGCTAGTTCTACATACACACACACACACACACACACACACACACACACACAGATATATACTGTATATAAACTAATATATACACTGATATATATACACAGATATATACATGTGTGTATATATATACACGTATATATGTGTGTGTCTGTATACACACACACACACACATACATATTTTTACTGATTTCTTTCCGTCTATAAAAGGGAGAAATGGTGCTTTTTTCTGAAACTCGAATGATCCATGATTCTTGTTTGACTTTTTAGTCTCGTCGTAGCCTAATGACTTGCTCCCGTCCATAGCTATTTTCTTAGTAGTGATACATTTTTGTAAATAGACTATAAGTTAATATGTATCCTCTAAATGTTATAGATATATGTAAAGTATACTCTTATCTTATATGTTTAAAAACAAAAGCACTTTGTCCAAAAAAGAAAAAAAAAAGAAAAGCATTTTTTTTCTTCCATTTGCTGCTAAAAGGCCTGGTGTGAATGCTGCAAGTGTACTTGACGACTACTTGCTAGGGCCGGTCTATTACCTGACATGGCTAGGTGTATAGACTAGCAAGGACTAGGTCTACGGCCTGATGAGCGTTAGGTCTACATGTTTCCAGAGCCATGCAGTAATACGAGGTGTTGCATGCAAGTGTGTATCGTTGCATGGCTTTGGAAAGCCCTGTGTCTTGGATATGCCTGTTTCTGTGACAGGATAGGTCTATGTCCTGGTTAAGGGTCATGTGGATAATCTGTTTGTGGTCTTAAAAAAAAAAGAAAAAAAAAAAAAGAGGGTTTTGATTCCAGGGCCCCTACATTGATCTTGATGCTGATCCCCCTTGGCATCATGATTCATTTGCCTTCAGTAGAGGTTTCCTATGGAAAAACTGATTCTGCTTTGACTTCCTCTTCAGGGTGATGTACAGTGTAGACACATTTCTCCAGAGAGCTATATTGTTATCATTTGTAAACTGATTTCTACTTGTGACTTAATGCGGAGGGGTTTAGCCTGGGGCGGCCAGGAAGAGCCAGTTTAAAAGATGTTGTTCCCGGCCGCCTTGGGGGAAGTTACTATATCACTGTACTGTATGGCAAGCCAATTACAAATGAAGACTCAATCTGGACACTTAATGCCTTCTTAAATAACTTCTCACAGCCACAAAAATAAAAACATGGCAGATATGTCAGTCGCTGAGGGGTGTGCCCGAGGTTTACGACATTGCTTTGCCAATATACCAACAAAACCATTCAGCCTGAGTGGCTCAAAACAACCTTGACTGAAGTAGCAGACAGAGAAAATACAGCTTCACATCTTTGAAGCATTTTTTTGGGCTGTAATTTTGCCCAGATCTGTAGGGGTCATCAGTGGATAAAGGGCCGCTGGTTGACTGACAGTGGACTGGCGCACAAGAGAAGTGTTGGTGTGTGTGTGCGTGCGTGTGCGTTTTCTTGTCGTTCACGAGGCTGGTTCAAGAAAGAGCCCTTGCAGGATTTTACTTATAAACACGAGAGGCGCAAAGCTGTGCAACTTTACATTCAAACCAGGAGACTCTGTGGCATTTTAACAGTCATGAAAATGAGTGAAAATCAACGCCAGTAAAACTATTCCGTATTGTTTTTATTTCTGGTGACATAAATCCTATACAGTCAAATAATTAAGCTAATAGAGTGTGTAACTTTGTGCTACTCTTGTCCAATAAAAACTAAGTGGATCCATAAAGCTCTTCTTCAGCAAATCAGGGTAATATCGTTCTTCTATCTGACGTGTGATGAAATATAAAATCAGAAGAAAATATATTTATGTATTCCAATTATTGTCGCCATTCTTTACTCTGTACAAAATATTGTGTGTGTATGTATGTGTGTGTGTGTGTGTGTGTGTGTGTGTGTTTTGAACTATCAATGTCAATCAGTATGTTGCAATGCTCTGTACGCAAACGAGGCCAACAGGCTAGTCACAAGAATTCACAAAAAAAAACATTTCCGCCCTCTGCCAACTCGATATTCCGAAATACCACGCAACAGATTTGATTCCCAGACGTGATCCCGCGCGGGTTTGTCACATGGTGCTGATTGTTTGTCATTATCCAAGAAATAATCCAAGAATTAAACTGGCTTCTGTATTCAGAGCAACTCGTAAAATCCCTTTGTCCATGTGATTATTGTTATCTCAATAACCATCGTCATTTTTCATTGATTGTAACCGTCCCCGCCGGACCAATCAGAGGAAGATCCACACAGACTCTCATCTCTGTGTTGTTGACCTGTGTGATCATTATTGTAAAGCAAACCTTTGTAAAAGCAAAGACTCATTGCATGTGATAACAGTGGGCCAGAGTCAAAGAGGAACAAAAATCATTTTGATTCGCTGATATCAGCGAGTAGAAATCACTTTGATTTTAAATTGTACAGATAAAATATCTCCAGAAGAATTACTCGGTAACGCTTTGATTTTACAAGCCCATCCTCTCCCTGAGTTTTCCTCAAAAGAACTCCGTGCACTATGACTAATTTCTGTTAAATGGCAGCAGTTTTCAATCGTCGTATTCCAAGAAGCAAAACCTGCAGGGTTATTTTTTTCTCCTGTGGTTCAAAATAAGTCAGTAGAGAAAAGTTTCCAGGCTTCATGAAAAACCTGGGAAGTTATAATTTGAAAATAACAATTTCCAGGGCTGGACAAGTTTTTGAAAGCGAAATAAAATCTGAAAATTTTGGAAAAGTCATGGAAACGAACTTCAGAAATACCTAAATATTAGAGTGTTAAGATTGGCCCGAGAGGAATCTCTCGAATCAAATTAAATGACTTCCATTCATGAGTATCTAACCACAAAATTTTAATTTCTGTTAAATATTTGCTGGTAAATTTGGATTTTTCTTTCAATGACAATGTGGTGCGGAACAATAATGGGAATTGGTTAAAAAAAAAAATCTGTTATGAACCTTTTGGTTTACTATTTCACAATTTTTCAGTCCAGTTAATAACTTCAAATAGTTTTCTCTTGAAAACTGCCCAATGTTTTCAAAGAAGAAAAGTTCAACTCAGTGAAAATGGAAAAATAATCTACATTGCAGAGTTTATAAAAGGGCCGTTTTTTTTTATGGATCAGCAAAGTGACATTTAAGGAGCTTTAATCAATTATTTCCTCATTAATAAAATGGTTAAAATGAATTGTTAGTGTCAAAAAGGAGAAATTTCAACTCCTGTTCTCTATCTTGTCACCTGCCCTCCAGAGACTGATGAACGAATTCATGTGTCCACCTTCACTGGAAATTCCCAGATAGTATCTCTGGTTTCTCCCTGGAAACTGTTGAAAGTTATTTGGAAATGACTCTCTTGTAAAATTAGCTTTATCGGACAATCTGGACTCATTTGGAGCTCTGAGAAAGGAGTTGACCTCGGCTCCTGCAGGCTGTGTTGTCACATCTCTTTGAGTTTTGCTTTGAGTTTTCTTCCAAGGTCTTTCAAATGTTTCCTGTCTTGTTGGCCCTCGCGAGGGTCGCCATTGTTGCTTGTAAGATCACCTCATCTTTGGAGGCTGTATGCTTTACTGTCCTCACCGTGTTTCCTGATGTAAAATTAGAACCAGACATGTTCTGTGTGTGGAGAACACGGCGGGAATCCTCTACTTGCATGCCGATTCCCCGAGAGTTTCGAGTGACGTCTCGAGGTTCTCATAGTCTGAGAATCAATTTGACCAATCATCAGAAACGTCATCCATGTGTTGTTGCAAATTCTTTTTTTGTTTTGTTTTGTTTTTTTGGGCTCACTGCTCGAATGAATTCACATTTGCTGCTATCGAATGAGCACAAAGAGTTGTAGGACGTCCATGACAATAACAATATAATTACCACACACCCCTACTGTATCACACCTTCCTTCCTGCGATGGTGACACACCGTTCCTCACCTCGCTCTTGGTTTTTACATAAACAAGGAGGAAAACAATATTTTGAATATGATGCCTGCTGAACCAGGTGCCTTAATCAAATATATGAGAACACAAATCTGCACCTTCTGTCAGTCTGGAGGGGGTTTCCCCACAGGAATTAAGGGGCTGGGTTTCCCAAAACCTAAACCGGAAGCATAGAAAGAGTCAGAAAACCTTATTTTAACCCCAGGTGGATGCATTTTGTACAAGTCAACCTCTAACAGCAGATCTGAGCTGTTGGCGGCTCCGTGTCTGACAGGAGCAAGAACATAATCGGCAACCTGGCAAATGTGTTGATGTTTTGGGAAACCTGGTTCTGTTTTGAACTCTTTCTCTGCCCACTATGCCACGTTATCGTGTTTTCTGTATCGGCTGCTGCTGCTGTGTCCGAGTAAACGAGAGAACTTCCACTGTGTCTAAGGCAGAGGGAGACTTGGCCCTCCAAACATTTTCAAGAAAGAAAAACACAAAAAGAAAAACTTTTCCGTTTCTTAACTTTGCTATTATGAAGTGCCAGACCCTCCTGAAGTCAGTGTTGGCACGAATGAGGCGACAAACTGAGCATGGAGGTTAACTGTGGTGCTAATCTGACAGTGGCTGGGTGCTAACATGGCTACACTAAAAAGCTGTATTAGCCATATTATTCCTTGTGTTGATGACTGCGGTCAACCGTGTGTTTGTGACTGCTGTATGCTGACATAGCGAGGTATAACTGCTGCTGCTGCTGCTGCTTTGCTGATGAATGTAGACTAGTCTTCCTCAGCAGGATCGTACAGACAGACGCGATGGAGAGTTCTGTCGTTCAGACTTTGCTGGCAGGCTCACAGAGGGAGACTCTTGTCATCAGGATCCAGAAAGATCATGAATGTTGTATCTTTGTATGGCTTCCGTCCTGCTTTGTATGTTCAAATCCTTTTTTTTTTAATTATTAATATTATGGTTTGATATTTATGCTTTGAAATGTTGCACATTAGAACCTTGTTTTTTCTAAATTATATTTTCTTGCCTTTTATTTTCCTTCTCTGGTCCCAGTGTGCACACCGGTTTATTTGATATTTATTTCTTTCGTCCAGTAAACGACTGCGTAGAAGAGGCAATAAGTTGAGTCTCCACTCCATAACTGAAGAAGGCTTCACCAGTCGCTCTCAGTCACAGTGAAATCTGAAATGACTCTTTCACACCATACTTGACGATTCCTGCCAAAAATGACACGTCACATCACACTTGGAGACTTTTACAACGAGTGCACAGTGTTCCTTGCATTATTGAATAGAATTTTTTTTTTTTTTTTTAGGTTTCATTGCAGTAGAACCGTGATGTCACTGCGTTACATATTAATGGACATAAATACGAATCCAACCGCCAAAACCGTCTCAGATGTTCGTAAATTCTGCCACAATAAACAAATAAATGGCTGACAAGAGGCTTTGGAAATCATGCAAACTGATAAAGGTATTGAATTATGACATCGACAGGAAAACAAATATGAAATTTGAGGAAAAAGATCACACTTTAGATACACAAAAATAATCTGCTATCTTATTTTCCAGCACGGAATGCAGTCTAATGTCGCTTTGTGCAGGAAAACAAAACCCCAAAAACTCATTAAGAAAAGAAAACAGGAAGTTTGTGTCCCTCTGACGGTTGAATTCATGGAAACGGAAAAATAAAACATGAGATCAGTAAACATTATCGCAAGGGCCCATAAATGCGAGCAGTTTTGGAAAATCAACCCCTATAAATATCAGCACGCTATTCAAGTCTTTCAGTTCGATTTCTTAACTGTGGATCTCTGCCGAGTCGGCACCCTTTCCCAGTAGTGCTGAGTGGCAGAATTTCCAGTTTTTTGTTTTTGTTTTTGTTTTTTTTACGGGATCTGCGTACTGCCAGTGATTTAATTTTAGCAACATTTGTCATGAGAAATATTACATTTTTAATCCTCGATTCTCCAGATGGGAGCCACGAGTCACGTTTACCAGAAAGGTGGAAATCTAATCATTTGTTTTTCAAGCAAACACATTTCAAACCCAACAGGCTGTTTCCAGACCATTTTAAGAATGGTGTGAGTTAGCGAGACAGATTGAACCCCGGATCATCTCGTTATCCCTGTAGCGTCATACATTTTCTTCCCGCCTGCCTAAAATAGGTCTTCCAGATCACTGGTCCAGAGCACGATCCATACCATCCTCTGGTGATTGTCCTGATTATTTATTAACATGCTGCCATTTTTCAGACCTACTGACCATCATGAAAACAAGGTTTTGGAACTGCAGATCCAGAATGTAATCAAGATGATTTCTGGAAGCTGAAACATTTGTATAAACTCAAGGAATTTTAACAAAATTTGTCCAGCGTGTCCAGAAAACCACCGCTAACAGCTGTCTGCTGCCAATGACCCGTGACCCGATTCCCTCCAGCTCCCCTCCGAAGGTTGAACACTTGCTCCTTGTCAATATCACCTATCTTTTCCACCAAGTTCCATCGGAATCCGTCCATCTGTTTCTGTCTGTATCCTGCTGACAGACACGTCGGTGACCTATTTGATGTGATCGAGTAGATCTCAACGGAGTGGCTCTCTGTGGTTTCACTGTGACTTGAAGTGGTGGTGGTGGTGAAGCCCGTGAAGCGTTCTGTCATCGGAGGTTTGAGGCAGCCAGACGGGGGCAGCAGCAAACACCTTGACACAACTCTTCTTTTATCTGGCCTCTACGCGGAGGTTCTGACCTTCCACGTTCTTGGAGCTGGGTTCAGAGTTCGCTCGCCTGCTTTCACTCAAATTTTAGTAGAGACTTTTTTTCTTTGTGTTAAAGATCAGTTTTCAGGGAGAACTTCCCCGCTGCACCGGAGATGTTTCTTTAGTCTCAGAAGAGCTTTGGTTTGTCTCGTCAGGGAGCTCCTGAGGTTAACCGGGGTCACTAAAGGCTGGTGGGCAGAGACCCCTCACCCTCCCCTGAGATGAATAATCAGAGGGCGGGGGATTTATCTCCTCTTCTGTAGACTGATTTTACTAAAGCAAACAACAACAACAACACACCCTCGATAATAAAAACAACCCCCACCCCGTCTCTACTCACACAACTCTTCATCCAACACTGCAATGACTTACATCTCCTTCCAGACTTGCCAGAATGCACGGAGACATTCGACAACAAGAAATAGCATCGGTTCAGTTTTGTTTTTCAAAAAGAACGGCGGCATGGCGTACAAGTCCTACCATGTAGAGGATGTGTGACGTACCGGCCATCCTGAGCTCCACATGCCATTGTTATGATGCTTCTGGTCTTGTAATGGTAACTTCTGGGACTCGATCAACAGCATGGGATCTCTCTGTAGTTAGTCCTGTGTGTGCTCCTCTTCCCGGTCTCAGTAGGAAGGCTGTACTTCATTGCTAAGTGCTCTATAATAGATCCCTTGGTGATTTTAGTTTCATTAAGAAGCAAAACCTGCAGAAAGTGTATCCTGCTGAAACTAACTTGATCCTCTCCTTAGCAATGACGTCTATATTTGTAGTTCACATATATGCCTGTTCGAATACAATATCTTGACAGTTGTTCTATTTATGTTGTGTAATAAATGTCGTGCTGGGTTTATACTATTGTTTTTTGTTTTGACATTGTACACTTTATTTTCATGGAGGCACAGTGGGTGGCTTTATGCACAGGCATGGAAATCTAATGTTTTCTTTTTATTAGGGTTGTGCTGTAACAACTCTTCTGTTTCAGAGTTTTTGTGTCTGGCTGCTCGGCATCTTGCGGACACCTTTTTTTTTTTTTTTTTTTTTTTTTTTTTTGGTGCCTCATTTCTTATTTTTTAAAAAAATCATTCTTTCTCTGTTGTATCAGCCAGGAGTTGGTACCACAGCTCTGCTTGTAACCACAATAGTCTGATTATGTTTATTGATTTTAATATCAAAATAATAAAACCATTAGCACCCCACTTTGACTCTCGGATGATTCATTCCTCAGTGCGTGATGTTAGTTTTGTGTTCTTGTGAAGAGTTTTTTCAGGTTATCCTTGAGTCCCGGTGGATGTTTGCCAAACTTGGTTAAATACCTTCGTTCCTGAGATGCTGTCCAGTCTTCACTAGAATGGAAAAGGCAGATGAACAGTTCTGCTCACCCTCCACCACTGTTGGATTTCTCCAAAAATGGAATCTATTACTGATCCTTTAAAAAGTAAAATGCCAACTTATAACAGTATGCATGATGCTACGTTCTACCCCACAAATAGAATGTGAATTACAGCTTCAAACTCACCATCTTTACCCCTTTGTGCCAGTGACAGGAGGCATGATGTGTTCACACTGTTTTTATGTTGCATTGTTCTTGAAGCAATATCTCAGGAACAACTTCAGAGAATTTCTTCAAATGTTCCCTCGGATTCAGAGATGAGCTGGAGAGATTTTGCCGATTAAAGTTAAAGTTCAGCATTGTGGAAGTTGAAGTTCTAATTCATAAGAAGACCAGATGGTTCTCAGGTTTAGCTGCACTGCTGGAAGAAGCAGCCCTCAGGGGACCAGAGCAAGGTGGAAAACAAAGGGAGTGCCACTTCAACTGTCACCTGACTGGACTCTCCACTGTCATTTGAGCTGTTGTCTACACACACACACACACACACACACACACACACACATGCTGGTATGGACAAACAGTTTCACTTTCAACTGCAATCCAAACTTCGAGTCCTGTATGTGAATTGCAGTGTCTGCGTAACAGCGATGTATCACTGTTAGGCATTAATCGAAACAGTTCCAATAAAAAATGTTAATATCATTACAGTTATTGCCCAAAATTGACTCTAATATTATCCTGATTAATTTGAGTATTATTTAAATTTTATTTATTTAATCATTACTTTATTAATATGTATGTTTTTCACGAGCAGAAATATTTTATTGATCCCTTAAACGTTACCACAACCCCATGAAGTTAAACCCTCGCCAGTTTTTCTTTTTATTTCATAGCACTTCAATGAAGTCTCTTGTTTTCTTTGCTTATTGCTGTGAGGAGGCTGCTTGTGAGCGTGCTGTAGGCTACATGACTATCATGTACCATACTTAGAGAAAACTACATTCAGAGACGTTTACCTTGATTTTTCTTCCCTTTTTTTAATTTTTAAGAGGACGGAGACAGTATTTGAGGAATTGAGATTTTTCCCTCTTAACTGCTGACTGTCTTGTGTGTTTAAGCGATATGTTGGTTTTCATGCCTCAAAGGGAACAAGTTTAATGTTCCTTCAGAAGTAATTAAACGCGTTCTGAAGGGGAACGTCGCTCAGCGTCTGCCTAGAAGTCATCTTTTGGGCTTTCAACTTGCCGTAGGAAAACAAACATGGCGTCTTCAGGAGACGTCCACGTCCGAATTTGTGCCCAGGAAATTATAAAATATGACCTGGAAATAAAGGCTATCATTCAGGTAACGACTGGGAAAATGTGCCTTATGTCTTGATTAATGTTTTTTTTCCCTGCTTTAGCTCCGTTTGGTAGAAGAATGTAATTCTCACAACAGACGAAACAATGTCCAAGTGAGGCTAACGCTAGCTTATACGTGTCACTAAACCCGCACACCGTGTATGTTCACTGATGCTAATATTAGCCTAACCAACAATGCCGAGCTGAAGCCAATTTGCTGGTCATGTTTGATATAAGTCGGTGTGTGTGTGTGTGTGTGTGTGTGTGTGTGTGTGTGTGTGTGTGTGTGTGTGTGTGTGTTCTTGCACCTGCAGGACATTAGAGATTGCCCTGGTCCTGAGTCTTCTCTCATGGAACTCAACTCTCAGGTCAAAGAGAAGTTCAACCAGCTGAGACTCCGAATCCAGGTCAGACAAGTTCTCATGTGTTGCATCTGATTGATTTCTTCCTGAATCTGACATGTTTATGCCATGTTGTCATTGTTGTTGCTGTTGTTGTCAGGACCTGGATCAGATGGCCAGAGAGCAGGACAGAGAGTCGGACAGACTGGCCATCCAGGCGGAAACGGAGAGCCAGCGAAGGCAAATGATCAGGTGACATGATGTCATCATTCCACCCTTGAATCTTGAATGCCAGTGTCCAGCCACCATTAACCCAGGCCTCTGGGTGACTCACATAACATTTCTCACTTAACAGACACCTCAGTTTTGGTTCTCTGTCACTCTGATTCAATGGGCTGTTGAGAGATGGCGGCCTCCTCTTCTCGTTTCTAGTAACAATAATAATTAATTTTTTTATGTATTCCTAATTATTTTTCTGGTCCTGTTCTTTTTGGATTCCAGTAACCAGACAGCATGGAGGAAAGCTAACCTGGCTTGTAAACTGTCCATAGACAACATGGAGAAGGACGAGCTGCTGCGTGGGCCAGAGACCCAGAGCACCAGACAGAGGTCAGTGTGTTCATTAAACCCCAGCGGATTTATGCGGAAAAAAAAAACTCCTGGGCTGATTTTCAGAAACGTGAGGGAGAAAAAGGAAGTACAAAACAAGTTGGCGGGCAGATCCAGAAATGTCTTTGCCATTGAGAGAAAGGACTTCTTAATTTCTTTTTACTTTTTAATTCATTTTTATTCACATTGTTTGGGCCTGTATAGAAAAATTAAGGAGAAAATTCAAATACTTTTTGAAACATGTGCAAACAACAGTGATGGTTCCTGATAAAGAAGATCGGACTCATTTTTCGGCGGAGGTCTTTACTCCTGAATGTTCTCCTCCTACTGGACTGTCCAACACACTGCTCTGCTAAACTGACAGCAGCCTGGTCTGATATTTGTCTTTTTGTGACAGGAAGGCGACCAAAGAAAGCTTAGTGGAAACCAGCAGCAACATCACGGAGAGTCTGATGTCCATCAGCAGGATGATGTCTGAGCAGGTGAAGCAGAGCGAGGACTGCATCGGCACGCTCGGTGAGAGAAACACGCGTTTGTATGCTTTTGCGGTGGTTGTATCATATTTGTACCAACGGTGAAATCAGTGTACACATACATTATCTTCACTTTCGTCTCCACCTGCTTTGGCATATTTCTCATAACCACCCTTTTCTTCACCGCAGCCACCTCCTCCCGGACAGTACAGGAAACTAACGAGGAGTTTAAGAACATGACCGGAACCATCCACCTGGGAAGGAAACTGATCCTCAAGTACAATCGGCGGGAGTTGACAGACAAGCTGCTGATCTTCCTGGCTCTGGCGCTCTTCTTGGCCACCGTGCTGTACATTCTCAAGAAACGCCTCTTCCCCTTCATTTAACCGGTCGGGTTTTGCTCCTCTTCAAGGAGAATGTTCCAGTTGTTCTTCTCAGCTGGACGTGAAAGGGTGTGACACACCATGGAGCATTGAGACTGGACTGTCACACAGTGGATGTGAGCTTTGAAAGGTTCAGCAGCCAATGGAAGAACACAGAAAGCAGAAAGAGAATCCTGACTAAAACTGACACAATGACCACGTGTACATGACGGCAATACTCTGATATCCGCCCTTATTACTGCCAGAGTGTAAACAGCTTTCTCTATTACCTGAGCCTCAGTCAGGTCACGGGACTGGAAACTAACCCTGGACACGTTGCCAGTCCACCACAGGGTTGTCTAATAGGGACAGAGAACCATTATTTAAAGCCTCCAGTTAACTAAAGAAACTGGAGCACCTGGGGAGAACCCACACGGGCACAGAGAGAACGTGTTCCTCACAGGCTGTCCAGCTGATGGATTTGAACCCGAAACCTCCTTGCCACGAGGCTAATCAATCTGTCAGAAATATTGTCTTAATTCGAATCAGGTCAGTAGTTGTCTTATTGCAGTCCATGTGAACCTAATCATTGAGATTTCACGGAACCACAGAGATGTTAAGCAAGCAGCTGCTTCCAGCAAGCTTGTTCAACCAGGTGTGAGCGCAAACACTGTTACTCTTGTTGGCTGAATGGCTGCCAGAGCCTCGTCTCACAGAAGTCAGCGGCTCCGCGTGACTTTGTGCTCACAGCGTGACGAACTACATCAGTGTAGGTAAGTGTGAACGCCGTCTCATCTCCAACACGCTCACACCTCAGGCTCCGCGTGAGGCGGGTGTGATTGTCTGCACGTTTGGAACATGACAAAATTTGTTTGAAGCATTTCTATGTTTGTTACCGCAGCAACCAAGGTCAGAACTATGTTTACTTTTGTTTTTGAATTACAGAGTGTGTGACTTAGAAGTCATGTGTGTATGTGCTGTTACAGTAATGGAATAGTTTACCGTGTGCCTTCCCTCATTACTGTTCAGCTCTTGGAATACTGGACTAAAATGTGAGTAGCTGAGTTAACTGACTTGAGTCTTAAACTGGGTGTATGCTGAATTTACGTTTGAATAATGTTAGGAGGTGGCAAAATACTCCACATTCGCGTCTGTTCATTTATTACTAGCCATCTCTCTGTCCTGTATTATCATCGTAGTTTATTTAGTTTCAATCAAAATTGCTTATAAATGTATTTTCACAGTAATTCAAATAAAAACTTACAAAACATAGCTTGAAACCTGGGGTGTGTATGACAAAAGAGAACATCAAGAAAACACATATTTATAATATAACTTAAGAGTGCTTCTCCCCTGCAGACTGCACTCGCACCGTCTCCAAGGTTACGTTGGATAGTGTCTCATACTGTATGATGCTTAATATAACATACCTCATAATTAAAAAAAAAAAAACAGTCTTAAATAGTTGGCACACTGACCAGCCCTTTTGACTTTACGTATGTGTGTGTGTGTGTCCTTTGCTGAGGCCACTGTAGTTTACTGTGAGGTAGATTATTGAGTTTCATCCATGTAAATTCGGTTGTAAAGAGAAATATTAACATAAATGCTAAACAGCAATACTACACTGATAAAAGTACTACTTCTATACTAAATCTGTTATTACAATCGGAGTAAGTGCACGTTCTGTGGATCTTCATACAACCTGCCTGCATTGTCTCTAAGACTCCTAAGTGTCTATGAAGACGTCACGTTAGACTCGGCAGACGCGGGGAGCCAAGGGTCGGTTGCATTCCTGTCCTCTGGCGTGGCCCATCTGGTTGGCTGCTGCAGGGGTTCTTCCGCAGTGACTGGTCGGGGCGAGACGGGAGTTGAGGCGGTGATGTGCTGCGGGGCGTCCGGTTGGCTGGGAGAACAGTTGTCGCTGAAGCTGCTGCACAGCGCCCCCCAGTGCTGCTCACACTGACCCTGTAGGCGCCGGCTGACCCACAATCTGACCTCATCGCCACACTTCAACAGGAAGTTCATCAGCTCGACATACGGCCTGGTAGGATACATGAGAAAAAAGCAACGATGTGACACTGTTGTACACTCTTTGTACAAATGTTGGTTGATACACTGATCAGTCCTTCATTTCCCATGATCAGGCCTGTCACGATGACGGTTTTATGGTCGTTCTGTGAGATTGTGTTTTACTTTGCATAAATGTGGTGCATGATAAAGCAAGAAAGACACATCTCATGCGTGCGCGTGTGTGTGCATGTGCGCCCTTCTCTCACCCTGGCGGGAACAACAGGTGGAACTGGACTAAGTTTCCCATGGTGTCCATGTGGTCCCTGAGAGCCAGGCAGAGCTGGTGTTTGGAGTAACACTCTCTCTGGAGCGAGAACACCAGCTCCTTCACCGCTGAACACCGGCGGCTAACACAGCTGAAGCGCTGTCGCAGTCCCAGCGCCATACATCGCAACGCGTCCTTCACAAACGACTTACCCTGAGAGGAAGAGGAAGGGGAGGAAGGCCGGCATTAGTAGGATGTTTCTGGCGTCTCAGTTAGGGAAGGTGTGTGCACTGTTCCATCACAATAGCAAACCTGGCTCTATCACAGCCATTTAAGACTGAAAAGTGATACTGTGTAGGACTTCTCTTAGTGCAGAAAAATCAATGAGTATAACAACTATGTATTTATTCATGTACAATCAGCTGAAACTAAGCATTGGGATTTCTTCAGTAGAGACTGAGCCCTTTCAACCTACGTAAGGAGCTGGTCCAAGCACTGCAGCAGGAGGATTTTAGGTTTGTCTTTATTAAAGCACTCTGATCATTAAATCTGCGAGGGAAGAGAATCTACTCTTGTTTTTCATCCTTTTTCAACTAAAATAATCTAGAATGAGCAGTGGAATTTGAAGAGATGCATTCCCAGTTCATAAACTTTGGTAAACCAAAAGCTGAAGGTATTCACATTTTATTATTATTAATATTTATAGTTATTTTAAGGTGTGTATAGTGTATTTTGCTTTTCAAGTACTCACAAAGACCAGTTTTCCCTCCTGCATCACTTCTTCCGACTCCAAAATGCAGAAAAATACCCACATACTGTACATTTAGCTCGAAGCTAATAGGGCACCACAGCTACCAACGACAAACAACAGCCAAAATGTCTGTTTACAAACTGTCAAGCGCATCATCCGGTATAAACTACATCTTCTTTATCCAGCCGTATGCTCAGTTTACCTAAAACACTTTGAAATTCCAAACAAATTCCAACACCAAACCACCAAATTGTCTTTTAACACACAACAGTTCTAAGGATTATTAATGTTTCCATGGTAACATGTACATTTAACAGACACCTCTCAACCAGACACAGATAAATACCCTCTGTGCACATGAAATTAGACGTTATAGTTCCTCTTCCTCACGCTGGCATCCCTCACTCATACACTTCTATTCCAGTAGACAAGCGGTTCCCTCTCTCATTTCTTAGTTTGTTGTGTAACCAGTGCGAACATGCAAAGCTATACTCTCCTTATACAGAGAGCATTCCTCACAAATTACTGTTGTCGACTGAGGGGATTAAATAAAAAGAACATTACATGTATTTCAATGTGTCATCTAAGCTGGTTCTAAGTTGCTGTTGTCAGTTATTACAAATCAACATTTTTTTGAAACGATGCTGAGTTTGTTTCCGTGTGTGTTTGATGAAGTCGGACTCTTCTCTCCCCCCCCCCCTCCCCCCCCCCCCCCCCCACCTGCGAGTCGAAGCGCCCGGCGTTGTGCAGCAGAGTGAGACAGATGTGGTGCAGCCCTTGGATTTCACAGGAGTTGTTGTTAAAACACTGGAACGTCCCACAGCCGACATCCCCTGAACTCACCAGGCAGCTCTGGATCTCCACTGAGGGTTAGACAAAGACGGACCAGACAGGAGACGTCAACTCATGATCCAAGTCTGACCACCTGGTTCTCTCAATTAAAAACATTGAATCAATTGTTCCTCATCCTATATCCTACCAGATTTGATCAAAATCCATTCAGAACTTTTAAAATTATCATGCTGACAAAAACAAACAATCACTTCACCCATTTTGAGGAGGTAAAAAAATGTTTTTGATTGTGTGTGTGTGAGAAAAAAGTACAAGGGGGTCCTGCATTTGTGCTGTTTTCTCAGTGGTGTCTATGCATGTCACTGTGCCACTTTGTGTGTGTGTGTGTGTGTGAGAGAGAGAGATGGGGGTACTCAAACATTAAACTGGTCATGGTTACTCTGGCCTAGTCCTCTTGTTAAAATGTTGTTAAAACTCTCTCCTATCACAGCCTCTCACGTGGTGCAGGGGGAGGAGAGGAGGGGGAGACGTCAGCCATGGACAAGCACGTCTTTGCTCTGAGGAAAGCAGCACCTGTACTGGACCATCGTTTTGTGAGGAGATGTCTCTGGATGGGAGGATTACTGCTGTAAACCACCATGCATTCTGAACATTGTGACTTGAAAATAAAGCAGTTGCTGCTGCCGTTGCTGGTGTTCTGCCTGCAGGTCAGCTCCTGGTCGGAGGAGCCGTCATGCACAGCTCGGCTGCTACGGAGGGAATGTAGCGGAGCTGCGCATTGAATTTCAGCCAGGGACGGAGCGGGAGAGCTCAGAGGCGCACTCCGGTGCCCTGCAGCCCCGTGACACAGGCGGGGCAACATAGACGATTATTGGACCTTGCAATGCAGATTACTGTTTCATTTTACGAAAAAATGAAGCAGCAGAACTACGTGAGTATAAATGTCTATAGACTTACATGTCAACATTACAGTCAAACTCATAGCAACCCACGTGTCATCAACCGAAGACGCTCCAACCCCAAAGTATAGCAGACAGACCCGAAAACAATGTAACAGTAACACATTTCATGGGGCTCAATGAAAGCTACAATAATTTAATGCAAACTGGACACTTAAATCCACCGAAACCATAGCAACCACAGCAGAAGCATCATCCAGGAGGTGCCTTTTTACTTTTTTAAAGAATGAGACGACCAGAAAGCACACCTGATATTTCCCCAGAGTTCACCTGAACGCGAACAGCAGCTCCCAAAGTTGACCGGGCGGTGCAGCTCACCTGTGCTCTGGAGAGAGAGGCGCCTTTTCGCCGGAGTCACTTGTTTCTCCGGGACGTCATGCAGATCTACGGTCAGCGCTCGAGGGCAGGCCGGGAACAGGAGCAGGACAAGCAGCACCGCGGGTGAGTTCATGTCTGAGACCGAAGCTGCCTGGGTTGCAATTTCTAATGTGCGTGTGTTTGTGTGTGTGTGTGTGTGTGTGTGTGTGGGTGTGGGTGTGGGTGTGGGTGTGTGTGTGTGTGTGTGTGTTGTGGCAGCAGGAGTTTAGCCGCGGATCAGAGGAGTTTCCACTACAGTGTGTAAAAGCGTACATATATAAGAACCGCGCGTGCACGACGGCTGGAGTGAAGGGAACTTGTGCGTCCACCAATCACATCGGAGCCCCGTGCATGCGCGCCGGAGCAAAAAAAAAAGAAAAAAAGTTCGCCATTGACGAGAGAAAAAGCCTGAAAGTTTAACTCGTGTGGAGGGGCGCGAGTGATAAAGTGCTCTTATAAGGTTCTGTTCCCGCGGAGTCGGCGGGGGCACGCGGGGGTCAGCCACTCAAGACATCCACACTCAATTAACCCGCCTGCCAGCCGCGCGCCTGTGTGTTTGACGCCGGCATTCCTCATGTTGTGGGGACATACGGCTCTTAACTGCCACATGGAAGGGGACTCGACACCCACTTTTCGAGACAAAAACCAGGCCTGCAACAACAAGTCCTCGCGTTCAGGGTGAGGACTCGGGTCCTGGCTCGTGTGGCATTCGCAGGGTAAGAATCCCTGAAACCAAGGCGAGCCAGCGTGTCCTCTGAAGCGATGGAAACGCGACTGCGTGTGGGAGAGAGAGCGGGAGAGAGTTTGAGGGTTAGCAGCTGCTTGCTTGGCAAGGAGCCGTGCAGCGAGAAACGTATCTGAAGCACCCAGAGTGAAAGAGAGAGCTTGAGATCGTCAAACGTGTGATCCATGTTGTCGGAGTGCCGCAGTTCCTCACACATAACTTTTACTAAACTCCAATGTTTCCTGAGATGCGGTGGGCCTCTCCTTCCACAAAGCCTGGGACAAGACGCCTCTCTTCCCCCCCTTTACAGGACTTACAGTTTAGTTGGATTTCTTCCATTTGTAGCAGAGGTCGTTAAAATGCCTCAATATATCACGATCTTTTTATTTTATTTCTTACATCACTTGCATCAAATTGACGTCCTGTGCAACGTCATTCTGAATTAGGTAATGAAAATAAAAATCAGGAATCCTGAGACAGAAAAAAGGAAACTGTGATTTACGTATTAAAAAGTCTTTGTTGTTAGTACTTTTATACTATTCTGTTTTTTTTTTTTTATCTTTTACATTTGTCTGGCTAAATGTAGCCAACAAGCCGCCTCCTGCTATACAGGATAATTGTCATGTTGATTCATCCCATACACACCCCACTGCTGAATCAAGCTAATATTCAGAATAGATCAAATACACAAGAACACTCCATCCTGATTCTTTTACCAATTACAGAGTGGGAAACTTAATGTCCCTTAAAGTGTGGGACACCGTTAGCATATCAAAATGTGATACTTTCATTAAAATCTAAAAATCTGCATATTGTGTTATCATATGCAGAGTGACCGCCCTCTTATGGTTGAAGTCCAGCTATCGCTATTGAATTTTGCTATTGGCTCATCTGGTGACAATTCAGAAATACTTGTTCAAAACTGTAAAAGTGGTGTCGATTGGTGAAGGGGAAGAAATCCTTTGAATGTGTTTTATTTTACCGGAGCAGAAACTCCACGCTGCGCCTTTCAAAAAGTCAGCAGGTTAAATCAGAACTACCGGACACCACTAAGGCGCATTTTTAAAATATGTTATTGGAACCAGTATTTTATTAGTGGAAGCGTTTACATCGGTTATGAGGCGCTGTTTCGTACATGACAGCGGCTGAACGGCCACATCAAAGAGATCTTTATCAGTATTTTATTCATGGACCTTCTAGCTCATGTTTTCCTGAATGCTGCTTGTAAAATGTTTGTCTTTGGGAGTCCAAGGTAAGTTTTTTTCTGTAAATGTTCAAAGCTCATCGCCTCATTGTTGTGGTTGCATGTTTTGACCGTGATGGCCGTGACTTCTGACCCTTGACATCCAGAAACCGCTAGGTGACAGTCATGTGACACCATGACATCAGTGTCTCCCTGTGAGCCAAACAAACACCTCAAATCCTCCTCTTGGTTATCAACGCTCCATCCAGGAGGCCTCAAGTGATTGAGAGTCAGTGGGTATTTTGGTGCTGTGGGCGGTCAAGGTAACAGGACAGGGTGTGTGTGTGTGTGTGGGGGGGGGGGGGGGTCCTGCAGGGGCCCGTTTAGAGAAGGCACACACGCTTGGGGGGCTTGTGTTTATAGGACTTTTCCCCTCGAGCCTTTCCCGTTTGTCTCATCCTGCTTCAAAACAACATCCCACCGCTTCCTTCACACAACCTGACCACCTCCCACACAGTGACCCTTCACCTCCAACACACACACACACACACACACACACACACACACACACACACACAGGTGCACATTCAAATTGGTACACAATGTACATAGACACCTCTCAGCAAATATGCAAGACCCTGTTGTACTTTTTCTCTCACATGATCCTGTTGTAAACAACAGGCTGTCTGCCTGTGTGTGCGTGCGTGTGGATGTGTGTGTGTGTGTGTGTGTGTGTGTGTGTGTGTGTGTGTGTGTGTGTGTGTGATGTGTGCATCGTTAGATGAATATATTCAATAATTAACTATCATCCAAGAAGTCAGTTTAATACTTTATAGTGTCGTCATGTTTCAGTTTGTCTACATTGGAGTGTGAACATGAGATTTCACGCAGGGCAAAACAAACAGTCGCTAGAAGCAACATGCGGCGCAGTTTTCAGTCAAAAACAAGCGGCTGCAACAGTGAAGTCACACAGGCCATAAACACACAAACACGCCAAAGGGACTGACAGAGGACCTGTGTAGCTTAGCATCGATAAGCTGCACAGGTTCTTCACATAAGGAAATTAACAAGTCTGCATGCCAAATGCATGCTGGGACTTTATAGAAATTATGATTTTTTTTTTTTGCAAATTTATGACTCATAAAACATAAATAATAGGCATTTTAAAAAAACATCTAGGTTTTCCATCTAACTCAGAGGCGTGGCTTCCTTTGTATCACTGGCTGCAATGCATTTTGAACATTCACTTTTTTAAAAACATACTTTTGTGTTTTTGTTCAATCTTGATATATATTGTAAATTTCTATGGACATTTTTGCCTGTCAAATCATGATTTTTTTTTTTAAACTTCTCTTAAAAGTCTGTGAACCAGGCTGCTCTTGCAGCACCGGTGCACTGCAGAGAAAGAAAAAGAAAAAGCCAGGAGAAACCACCCTGCAGGTCTCTGACTTTTGTTTTTGTGATTCGTCTGAGGGTCAGCGAAAAGGTTTTACAAGTCAAGATATATTTAATTCATTGTAATAACCCACTATTGTCCTGTTTACTGTGGAGCTATGACACTTAATCCAGGTGTTTGAATCAGGGGTGTTCTGCTATAAAAGGAACCTACTAATGAATAACGGAGCAGCTACCCCACCTGGTGGCGCTGTTACTGTTCCAGTGATAGGACAATGGTGGGCTGGGCTTCATTGTGAGTGGGCCTGCTAGAAGCTAGAGGGGCTATAAACACACCCAGCTACAAGACAGCCTAGTTTAGGAAGTTCAGCTTTATGCCGATGAGCCATTCTCCTCCGAGACAACCAGGCCTGTCAATAACAAGCCACAGCATGAAGGAACCCGCCATGGTTGCTGTGACCCTCCATCACAGATCATCTGTCCAATCCGGACAGAGTATGTTAATTATAGGTGCTAAAAACAGATTGAGACTTTCTACTGTGCTGTATGTGTGAATGTGGCATGTGACTGCAGAAACTTGCACAAGTTTCTATCACTCAGGGAAATGGAATGTTGCTTTTTTCTATGCCGCTACAGCAGAAACCCACAGTGTGAGCAGCAGCAGCCTCTGCTGATACCAAGTGGTAAAAGACTGAGGTGAAGTTGGTTTTAGGTTTTGAATTCATTAACAGCTATTTTTGCATTAAAATATTAACATCATATAAACAAAACAATAAAATCCAATATTACTTCCAGTATAGAAAGAAAATCTGATGGCGACTGGGAGACACAGAGCTTACTGAATTATTTTGGGATTTAAAACAAAAAAAGGCCATACATTGCCCTCATAATTGGGTGTCATATTTGTACGTATTTATTCTCCCCACAGATCACACTTGATAGGCAGTGCCTCATTATCACATTAAGGAGAAGTTTGCCCTGAAGGCTTTCTGATTGTCAGAAAGATGCTGGGTTCAGAGTAATGTGGTGGTTCAGGTTAAAATAGACATTTTCACAAGCAAATTCTGTGAAAAAGACTGGCAGAAATCCTTCAGGGCAAATTTCTCCCTTGTTCTCCAATACTTCTTTAGCTTCAAAGCGGTATTTTGAGATGTGACGGACTGGCACCGTGCTAACTGCTTGTTGGTTTTTATTTTGGAAAGTTTCAACTAAAGTACTTACATACAGCAGCGTTAACGTATCTTCTCTGAAACGGCTGTGTGTGACAGACACACACCACAGCAGCATACAAACATAATGCAGTATCTCTCACTGAATGGTTGCTCTTCCTTTTTTAATTTTCCAGTTTTTACATGAACTTATGTAGGAAGAAGCCAAAGGAAAGAACAGCTTATTGATACGTAATCTAGAATTGGTGGACAGAAGTTGCAAGCTGGCGGCACGGTGGTGCAGTGGTTAGCACTGTCGCCTCACAGCAAGAAGGTTCCAGGTTCGAGCCCAGGCTCCAGCACAGGATCCTTCTGTGTGGAGTCTCCATGTTCTCCCTGTTCCTGTGTGGGTTCTCTCTGGTACTCCAGCTTCCTCTCACAGTCCAAAGACATCAAGAGGGGACGAGGCTGATTGATACTCTAAATTGACTGTAGGTGTGACTGTGAGTGTGAATGGTTGTCTGTCTCTATGTGTTGGTCCTGTGATGGACTGGTGACCTGTCCAGGGTGAACCCCGCCTCTTGCCCAAACGCTGCTGGGATAGGCTCCAGCCCCCATGACCCTAAGCAGGATAAGCAGTAGAAAATGGATGGATGGACGGAAGTTGCAAGCTCAAAATATTTTTGGTCAGTAGGATCAGCAGGAAACTGTCATCATCTCTGTCGAGGTTAACGTGAGCTACGCAATGTCGGTTTGTCTTTTAGCAGAAGAGCTAAACAAAAAAGTTGTGGATGTGTTTTGATGACATTGGATAGAAAGACAGAATTTAGGAGAAATAACTGGTTAGATTATGGAGTTATGCAACTTCCAGTTTTACTCCAACAAACGGGAATTACATAATACACAACATTTCAATTTATTCAGCTTATTTCACACATAACAAAATCGGTCTCTAGAAAAAGAAACAAAAAAAAAACTTTCGAGGTGATAATCCAGGTTTGTCTGTCTCACAGGGTGGCCTGTGCACCGTTGGGCGCACTGCTCAGAATTGCCCAACTTCTCCAGCAGCCTTGTGCAGCTCAGATGGGCAACAAATCAATGTCTCCACTGAACACTGTGAACGCAGACACAAGTCCTCTCTTCTTATCTAAAGTCACAACTTTTGAAAGCCTAAACGGTGCCACTGGACCCTGTATGGACCAGCGTAACAGCCCGATAGACCACACCAGAGAAAGAACAGATCTCTCCCGCTTAGACTGCAACCCAGTTTTGCAACAGACTTCAAGGGGTTTTGGGACCAGAGGTGGGCGGGACCTCTGGTGGTTCTGTCTGTTCTGACAGTGCTGCAGCGTTAGAGGTCGTGATGTTATCCTCCTTCCTCTCCCCCGACAGGAAATCATGTATGGCGGTCTCTATGTTTGGTCGAAAAGTGTGGTTCATCTTTGGGTCCACAACTTGAGCGATGATCCTGTCCACGCCTGACTCCAGCATACCGGATCTGAGTCACAGAACAGACCACAGGCATTAAAGATGTGTCAAGGACACACGTTCCAAGTATTAATGAGAATTAGCCAGCACTCAATTAAGATTATTTGGATTAATAAACACTCATGAAGTTCGTTTCAATTTTCATATTGATCGCTTATTAAAGTTAAAAAATAAATACAGGGGACACTCACTGAACAACAGTGTGTCTCAGTCCGTTCCTCATCTGGTTCTTGTTGATTGACGGATTCCAGTCCTGAGCGCTCAGGTGCGATGTGACGAAGTTGTCAACCTTCTGTCGCAAGTTCTGGTAGGCAGGCTGACAACAACAACGACAACAATTTGAATACAGCACGTCAGACAAATATACCCAGAACTGGTCAAGGCTGGCCGTCATTAGTTTAAGTGCCACAGTTATCAACTGAGACCTCCAAGTAACTCTGTTAGCTCCCAAGTTAGCGTTAGCTGATACCTTCGTATCGACGTCCGCGAGACAGTCCCGGCGGAATTCGTCAAACAGTCCCCGGCTCTTCAGATGCTCCACGATCATAGCGATGAGTTGAGGGTCTCCCGGAGGCAGGTTAACCGGGCTAACGTTACCGCTGCCTTCCGCCATGCCAAAGCAAAGTAACGATTTGGTCAAATTAAGACAACATTGGGCTAAAGCGCAATGTACTGGAGTTGTGTGTGCTTGCTATGTTCACAAATCACAAGCGGAGTGATACATCATTGTAGTCAGCGTTCGAAGTGAGCCTGCAGCGCTATCCAAGCCAAAAATCGAGCGCACCACCTCCATGTCATACGCATGCGTAAAACGAATCTGACCTCGGAAGTAAATCATTCAATCTGCCGCCGCGGAGTGAAGGCTAAGGCTAAACATTAGCAGGCCCGAGTCGAATTTGTAGTCAATTGATGAAATATAGGACATTTACACCACCAATGCCAAGTGTTTTGGGGGTTCCAGTTTGAGAGAGTTTGTTTCGTTAACTGTCGCAACTACCAACTCTTTATTTGCCTGGACTACACTTGTGAAAGGTAACGCTAGCTAGCTAGCTACGGTGTGCGTGTGCGTGTGTGCAACCTCAACTGACTCAGTATCAGCAAGTTACCCTCAAGCACAAATACCACCACATATGCATCATTAAATGAAATGGATAAACATGTTTTTTGTCTAGTGTAGCTCGGTGATTACACGTCAGCTCATGTTGATTTTTAAGAATAATTCAGTGTGAATTGTTGGAACTTGATTGTCTAATTTGCAAGCTACATAGGGATATATTTCAAGGTAATTGAAGTTGTGAATTACTTTTTGAGTCCTTATCCAGCTATGACATCGAACGTTTACTAGTTTTTTTAGCAACCGTTGTTGAATCACGCAGCTGAATTTAGAAGGAAGGATGCAATCAATTAAATCAATACGATTTGAATGTGTAGTGGCGGATTACATCATGAGCAGTTGCACTTGTAATGTTGCGACCGGCTAACTTGTGATTTGACCTAACATGTTGATGCAGATGAGCGGTGAAACAAGTGCCAACAAAGAGTTTGAGGAGCAGTTACGGATGCAGGAACTCTACGGTCAGAGAAATGAAGATGGTTCTGACCCGTTCACCTACACAGATCCAGAGGACGGCACTGTATATGACTGGGACCACGAGAAGAAAGCCTGGTTCCCTAAAGTATAAGATTTTGCTGTTACATTCCTTGCTACTGTCTTTGGGGTTGTATCTGTTCTTGTGATCTCTTGTGTCCTTGTTTTCGTACCCATACAATCTGAAACTTTGCAGTTTCCTGTTTTATTACATCATGGGACTTCTTGAGAGGACAGTAAAGCGCAAACACACATTCAGATAAATTGAACGACATTGATTATGAGTATTGCTTACTATGTATTTAAAAGAGACTGCCGGCCACACAATACTTTCTTTCTTTAGCTGCAGTCACTGTTACCTGAACATAAAACTCCAATGTAAATATGAAAATTTAATCTCAAAAAGTCCTGTAATCTGCTCTCAGCTGTGTCAAAGTGCTATCTGGACATCTGACAGTCCATCAAGGATTAACGCACCAGTATGGGAATCACTAGAATGCCAATGAAATGGCATAACTGAGCAGCACCAGCTTCTGTGTTTATCAGTTGTCGGTTTGCCTGGTTTCTTTAGATAACTGATGACTTCATGGCAGCCTACCAGGCCAACTATGGCTTCAGTCAGGAAGGAGATCCTGATGTTCAATCCAAGGCTGCAGTGGGCAGCACTAAGCCAGCAGCCCCACAACCAGACCGCAAGCCTCCAGAAAAGAAAGAGAAAGCAGGAGATGGTAACCTGACCCCAGACCAGCAGGAGACCCCAGCTAAAGAGGCCAAGCAGAAAGGGGAGAAGAGGAAAGCAGAGCCAGGTAGAGGAAACCCCAGAGCAGCACTAACAAAATATAGAGACATTTGTTGTTCATTTCAAAAGTTATTTGAAAGTTTACATCTTAACTTACCCAGCATATCTTTAAATAAATAATTTCTTGTTTTCTCTGCAGGGTGGTTTGAGGTTGATGACAATAAAAACACAAACGTCTATGTGTCAGGTTGGTATCGCCAGCTCTTCACCACTGACCCCCTTCAGCTTCTCTCATTCACCTCTCCTGCTTTGCTTCTGCCCGCCAGGCCTGCCGCCTGACACCAGCACCGAGGAGTTTGTGGAGATGATGTCCAAGTGCGGCATCGTGATGCGGGACCCCATCACTGAGGAGTACAAGGTCAAACTCTATAAGGACAAAGAGGGCAACCTGAAAGGAGATGGACTCTGCTGCTATCTCAAGGTCAATTGTCCCTCCTGCTGAAGCTTCATTTAGAGTTTTTGCATCCACTAAGATTTCCAAGATGAGCACAACAGAGACATTTATAAGTTTTCCGAGATCACCACTGTGTTTTAATAGCAGTTAAGGAGAAACATCTGTGTCCTCTGTTGTCTCTTCGTTGGTAGAAATACATCTTTCGTGTGTCTCTGACTCATGGCTTTGAATGGATGCATAATAGAAGAATATCGCATTGTTGTGAACTGGCAGCTTGTTTTCATGAATCTGTGTAGAGGGAGTCGGTGGAGCTGGCCATGCGACTGATTGATGAGTCAGAGGTCAGAGGTTACAGACTCCATGTGGAAGCTGCACGCTTTGAGCTGAAAGGCCAGTACGATGCGAGCAAGAAGAAGAAGAAGAACAAAGACTACAGGAAGAAACTGCAGCAGCAACAGAAGTACACTCTCGCTCCAAACTAATATTTAGAAGAGACAAATAAATGAGTTTTCCTTTTTCTGTTAGCCACATTACATTGCTGATTGTGACTCTTAATGTAGACAGTTGGACTGGAGGCCAGAGAAGAAAGGAGAAGTGAGGAAGAGGCACGAAAAGGTCGTCATCATCAGGAACATGTTCCATCCCAGTGACTTTGAGGTACGGCGAGACATGCACGTACACACCCTCTTTCGCTCTCTCACATACACACACTGTTTATTTTGAGTAATCATCTTCGTCCCTTCATAGGAAGATCCGCTGGTGCTGAATGAGTACCGCGATGATCTGCGGACAGAGTGCGAGAAGTTCGGGGGTGTTAAGAAGGTCATCATTTTTGATGTGAGCGTAAAGTCCGCAGAGACGTTCCAAGGTAGAAAAAGGTATGGTAGATTGTACAGTAGCATCAATGAACTGGTGTGGTGTGTTTGTGCCCCAGAGACATCCAGACGGTGTCGCTTCAGTCGCATTCAAGGAGCCGGAGCAAGCTGACGCGTGTATTCAGTCCTTCAATGGGCGCTGGTTTGGAGGAAGGCAGCTGACTGCTCAGCTTTGGGATGGAACGACAGACTATCAGGTATGATAGAAACATGCAAATATTAAAAATATGCAGAGACTGACTGGGGGGGTTCAACCATGGTAAACTACATGAGGCCTGCTCAAGCCTCTGACCCTTCAATCCCCTCAAATGTGTGTGTTTGCACATGAAAACTGAGAAATTCTGGACTTCTCGTGATTTTCTGGGGCTCCAATAGCAAAACCGAGGAGTGTATCATCTTTAAAGTGGACCTCTGGTGACTCAGGTCAAAACCAATGTCTGACCCAAAGAAACTGTCTTTGTTCATGGAACCTGACTGCACACTTAAAGGGCTATAATAACATCTTCTCTCAGTCAGCCTCTCAGGAGTGACAACTCACTCTTGCTGCACGAATCTACTGGTTACCAGGTTGACAAAACTAACCTCATTTTGTCTGAGTTGGAATGGCAGTAATTAGACAAACAATTCACCTGGTCGATCGCGTGGCATCACTTTCCTTAATGTTGTCGCACGCTAACAATAACAACTTGAACCTGTAAGACACTAAAGTTGCTAACTTCAGCAGTTAATATTGTTAGTTAGCAAATGTTTGCTCACCTGCCCAGCAGAAAAGTGGCAACCTATACATATAATCATACATGTGTACTCTTACTTACACGTGATGTTTTCATAGGTGGAGGAGACGACTAGAGAGCGAGAGGAGCGGCTGAAGGGTTGGTCTAATTTCCTAGAGGATGGCACTCAAAAGCAACAGACCAACACTGCCAAGCCAGCAGAGGGCGCCCCCGCCCCCACAACAGAATCCACAGAGCCTCATAGCACCACAGATCCCATACAGCAACCAAAAACAAAACCACGGCCACCACAGAAGCAAGAAGACAAGGATGCGGACTCCACAGACAGCAGCCTGGCAGGAAGTGATGACGAGGAAGCTTAGACATCACACGCTCATCTTTGGTCCCCATGGCAACCATTAAAGACAGTTTTGCTTGAAGGTAAACAGATGCAAAGTTCAATGTTGACTGGAGGGAGAGGAGGAGACATTGGGCAGTTTGAGGTGATTAGAAATGTAGACTAATAAAGTTGTGTCTTTGTCGACTCTGTTTCCAAAACATCCAGTTGTGATTAAGTTTGTAATTAGAAGTTGTTGGTGCTTCCTTCAGTACGCGGCTTCCTTCATCATGGGTTAGCTCCTCTGTGCTGATTACCCCCAAATCTCAATGAAATTTTAGAGAAACTACTTCGGTATTCGTACAGCTCAAATACCAGCTAACTGCTCTGATATGGTGTTTGTATTTTAAGATAGATTTTATATATGATGTTTGTTCCTGTCAAGCATGTGTATGCATCAGACTTTTGGCAGTGTAGTAAAACTTACGATTACAGTGTGCTGATGCTGTAAATCCAAGACTGAGCACTGTTTGATACTTTTGAGACAGAAACCATCAGAATTAGAAGGGAAATATAAATTAAACGCTCTGTCATGCTGTGTGACTGTGTTCAAGAATTCTATCATTATTGTACATTCTTGAAGGTTAAGGGACATGAGCAGTTTTGTTTCTGACTCATCTGGCAAAAATTAATATGAAGTTGTCATATATCCTGTCTGTGCACACACACACACACACACACACACACACATTTCAAAGAACGTGTATGCATAACCAGTATATAAATAATAGTTTAGAAACATCATGAAGTAGCAGAAACTAGAAATATTTCTTTGTTAATTCAGTCTTTGTTAAGCTACAACTTACAGGTGGACATAAGCCCAGACATGAATGGATGATTAAATCTGGTAGAAACTACATTGCAGTCTATTTCTGTAATAATACAATTAATTTACTAAAAAACATTTCCGCACATACAAACTAAAATATTTTGAATACTCAAATAATAGATTAGCACCACAAGCTCCAGCTGATGATCTTATTCTAGTCACAGTTAAGACACCTGAGCAAAGGCCCGTCCTCCCTAATTCCAGTGGCTGAATGAGGTGACGTGGCGTCACTCTGGCACCATGAATGAGTGGCAAGGTGGAAGCGACGGCATGTGACACTGACTGCTCTGTGTAGTGTGTTGCGTGACTGGATCGAAGCTTGAAATGTGGAGGATTTCTTGATTCTCCAGAAGGCTGACATGACGTACAGGAGGTTGATCAGCCTCAGGTTCTTCGGGGTTCTTCTGTGTGTGTGCAGGTGTGCGTGTGCGCATGCATGACAGATCAAAGCTGCAGATGACAGCGGAGGCCAATGGAAGATAAAGACGCTCGAAGAATGACACCTCCACCCCTCGTTGCTGGAAGGTCAAGTTAAGTTTTTGATGTCTTCAAAACTGCTGGAATTCCACAGGAAAAGACTTTGCTGTAATCTCTCAACACTTGACAAGAAAGGACACCAATTTTCAAACATAAAAATAATACATAATGAAACAGTAATATGCCTCCAGCAGAAGTAGCAGGTTTATTGGAAACCTGGTTGGTGTCTTGCCGTAGAAGAGTCAGGAATGTGCCCAAGTCGATGTATCCTCTGCTCTTTCAAAAATGAGGGTTCCAGTGATGTTCCTGACATGAGCGGGTTGAAGATCAAGATTTCTTGCGTTAAGGAGTCTTAAAGAAGGAGAAGAAAGCATCTGGTCCATTGTTGCTCTTTGGAAGCACGACTTGTGTCCGATTGATTTAATGGTCAATTTCTGTTTAAAGGAACGGAGCACTGAGCGCAACATCTTCCTGTACGTAGCTGCCAATGAAAATTAATTGAAATATTTGGAGTTACAAGGATGACTAAAACATTTCTAATGCCTTTTCACACTAAAAAAAAAATACAAACTGAGTTCAATTAAAACTATTTAAAAGGCCTTAATAAAAGGAATGACAGTATTTATCTCCCTCCCAGCGAACAGCCGTGGTTCATGAATGTGTCTTAGTGTGTCAGATGACAACCGCAGCTTGTATTATTGATATGTTGGCTCGCTTATTTAGGTCTCCAATCTGGTCAAGCTTGTTGGAGGATAGAAGAACAACAGAATCAAGACTAAATAATGGATAAAGAATTCGTTTCTGATAAAGGGATGGCTAACTATGGCTAAGCAGGATTTTTTTCCTCTAAATTTGTTGTTTTGGTTATGTCTTTGGTGTCTGTTTCTGAAGCGTTTTCTCGGTCTTACTGAGACTCATTCATCTCAATCACCTCAGTATTTTTTTATTGAATGTAACTGTGTTTCTTTTTAACTGTGCATATTTGTGTAAGTGTTCACTTATTCTCTCGTGGTGGCCTACACCTGCTTCCTCAGGAATGGATGAAAGCAATGTTAGGAGTTCAGAGACTGGGGGCAACTGATTGGCAGTTGACAGAGCTACCCCCCTCCCACACACACACACACACACACACACACACACACACACACACACACACACACACACACACACACACATAACCATTTAAGCATCACTTGTTCATGATTTCGGGTGTAGTTGATCTCATGGTGGATTCTTTCTTCAAACTCTTTAATTTGCTGTCTGCTTGTAGTCATTCTGGAGTGATAACCAAGTTACCATGGTGACCTTCCTACAGCATAGCAACATCAGCACCGGTCACAGCCCTGTGTCGCTGCCCGCCATCGGCGCTCTGAGCCGGGCCGGTCACACCGCGGCGGCCGTGGTCCTGGGCTTCATCCTGGTCTTCGGCTTCCTGGGGAACTTCACGGTTCTGCTGGTGTTCTCTCGCTTCCCCGGGCTGCGGACTCCGGTCAACTTGCTGCTCATCAACATCAGCGCCAGCGACATGCTCGTCTGCATCTTCGGGACGCCGTTCAGCCTGGCGGCCAGCGTGCGCGGCCGGTGGTTGACCGGCTCCTCCGGGTGCCGCTGGTACGGTTTCTCCAACGCGCTGTTCGGTGAGTGATCCGGAACGCTTCTTACATTTATCAAGAGGGCAAAATGAACGAGGCTTAAGTTTGCACTTAATGAAGACAGCAGGAATGGAAATAATTAAATTTGAGTCTCTGACTTAATTGCTACTTTGCAGTGCATGTGGAGTTTATTCGATACCAGTATACGTTTAATATTTCTCATATTTTCTACCTCACTATACTTTTCTGAAACTGCTGCATTATCCTCCAGAACTGAAATAAAGTTGTTGTTTTTTTACAATTCTAATTGAACATTGATAGAAAAAAAATTGCAAAAAGTACATTTTGAATTGTTTTATTTATATACAGACAAAATCAAACATACCAAAAGTGACCAACATATCAGGACAATAGCCGAGGAGAGCGTTCTTGAACATGACTACACTTGCCATATAGTTATGGAAAACAATTTTAAAAAGCACTGCCAACAAAGTAAATAAATACACAGAACATAAAATATACAGAGAAATATAGGACTTGAGACATGTTAGAAAAAAAACCTGACAAAGTGTATTTAAATGATAAAACTGGACCATTCTGTCATGATGCACACTCAGATACACCTTCGTTAGCTGTATTTTAACATTAGTGAATAAATCTGGCCGTTGTCACATTCAGGCGCTGTTAAGATTATTCAACAAAAATGGAAGTACAAGAAACTGAGAATGTTCATTATATTTTATTTTGAAACCCATATCTTCCTTTGTGGAATTATGGGGAGGTTATTAAAAGTGATCAATGATGAATTTAGTTGCATTATTTTGAGATGGTTAAGAATGAAGACTCTGTGAGGTGCGAAGGCCGTCAGGTGGTCGTCATGCCTCCAGGCTAATTAAAGGACATTCATCAATGTTTACGAGCTTCTCTCTGCGGCAGGCATCGTTTCCCTCATCTCTCTCTCTCTGCTGTCCTTCGAGCGCTACTGCGTGGTGCTCCGCAGCACCCGGCCCGACTCCTCTCAGTACCTGAGGGCCCGCCTCGCTGTCGTGGCCTCCTGGCTTTACTCGCTGGCCTGGACTCTGCCGCCGCTGTTGGGCTGGAGCAGGTCTGTGCTCCCTAAAACATTAACCCTGAGTGACTTGGCCTTGGTTATGATTCTATTGACAAGCACCAGACAGAACAGCATTTTGTGAAGAATTCTACTTGTCTGACTGAAGGCAAAATGGCATGTTGGAGATGAACTAGCATCTCTGCTGACTTACATTCTACCAGAAACACCACAAAGAGACTCACTTTCCAGTTCCAGACATTGGGAGAACAGATCTGAATGGCCTTACAGAGCGAGAGCAATGATGTTTATGATGACAAGTATGAAGTGAAATGATCATGTGTCCTGTGGTGTGGCGCAGCTACGGGCCAGAGGGTCCCGGCACCACCTGCTCGGTCCAGTGGCACCAGCGCTCAGCTGCAGCTCGCTCTTACATCAGCTGCTTGTTCATCTTCTGTCTGCTTCTACCGCTGCTGCTCATGTTCTACTGCTATGGGAGGATCCTACTGGCTGTGCGAAGGGTGGCGAGACAGGTGAGCGTGCAGCTTGACCTTTGACCTCTGATGCCCTGCTCTACCCTCAACAATTTCACTATGAAGTACTTTCCCCAGCAGTGTATGTGAAAGCAGAGTGTGTGTGTCTCCAGGTCACTAGGATCAACCACATGGCAACTGAGCAGAGGGAAGGCCGCGTCCTTCTCATGGTGGTCTCCATGGTGACGGCCTACCTATTGTGCTGGATGCCATACGCTGTCGTGGCAATGCTGTCCTCCTTTGGCCGGCCCCGTGCGGTGCCGCCTGCTGCAAGTTTAATCCCGTCCCTGCTGGCAAAGACCAGCACCGTCCTCAACCCCGTCATCTATGTGCTGCTGAACAACCAGGTAACGTCCTCCTGACTGCGGGACTTCTCACACCTGTAGGCACTTTTATCCAACAAATCTTTTGCTAGGCCTCACCAGTCAAAAGCTGAGCCTCTCGTCTGTCTGTGCTCCCTCTCAGTTCTCCAGGTGTTTCCTGTACATGATCAAGTGCAGCTCAGAAGCCCCGCCCACCATGGACCACCACATGCTTCCCAGCAGTGGGGATGTGCAGCCTCAAGATGCCGACCCACCAACAGAGGAGCAAAACACATCGCCTGCCATGTTCACATCCAGAGACAAACAGCCTGACCTGGTACCAGTGGCTCACTATGCAACAGAGGTCAAAGGTCATTTTGGTCAGTGATGAATGAAAACATCACAATGCAATACTCTGCAGTTGAAGTTATGAATATTATGCTGATGAATGTAAAATGTGTGAGCACCGTTACTGTAATCAAGGAGCTGGGCAGAAGTCAGATGTTTACAGATGTTTGGATCTTCAGAACATTTAAAATAAACGTTAAACTATATTTTGGACAAGAGGGCTGGCTTTACCTCAGGGTTTATTAACTTGCAAATGAAGGTTTTCGTAGGAACCTGATAAGCTGTGATTTGTCCTTAAACCAGAAGAGGGCGCTATGATTCTGCTGAATAATAGGGTATGACTGGATAACTGGTGAACACAATAAGTAAACTTCTTTATGAGGTGATATTTAGGCTCTTGTTTATTCATGGTTAACAATGAACAACAATTTAAAAAGCCTCAATATGATGAGCAATGAATGAGCAACACCAAAATAATTTATTAAGAAAATAGACATACGTTGTCAAAAATATACAGTCGTTATGCTTCATGAACACTGACTGAATTCTCAGTGAGTGAAAGACTTTTTCTACAGACACATTCACAGTTGTGGTGAAGTCAAAGTTTTCGGACATGTTGAAATACTTTCAGGTATAAAGTGAGAGGACGCGTCACAATGCAGAATAATACTGTCGGTCCATCGCGGAGAGAGCGCTGGCGAGTAAGGACTTCCCTGAGCAGGGAGTGCACATGATGTAAGAGATGAGATTTGCTCAACATTGTGTACAGACATTAACACCGCACACATTTCCTACGGACGATTCAATAACACATTTGAAAACCTTGCAGTGAGGTGTGTTCACTGCTGGAACGGAAGTCTGAGTTTAAGGTGCCTCCATATCTTGGAACAGTGAAGTTGTTCCTCTTAACTTGGGTGAGGAGTTTCTGTTGCTTTCAAAGTCTGAGGACAGAAAACACACAACGTTCACGCTCGACTAGGTTTCTAGCAAGGCGATCACATGAGACAGCTGCATCCACAGACTGCTGCACTTATAAAGCTTTTGGGTGTACGTAGCTGCTCACAAAAAATTAAAATGAAAGAGCACTTGGAGGCCACAGCAGCTACAAAGAGCATGTGGGGGCGCATTTGTTTCCTACAGCTTGTTTCTGCTGCTGGTGGAGATTACCGATGTTCAAGCCAGCTCTGATTAAGTTGAGTCCTCTCACGAGGTCAGACATGCCTCTGTGGCACTGTGAGGATGTCCAGCTCAAACTGTTAGCATTCTATTGGAATAGAAACTACACCCTGGCTTGCTGGCATTTTTTGTACACTAATTATAATCGTTGGGGGTGGCACTGAGCCCAGAACGCAGAGAAGGAGATTCTACCCCCAAAAAAAGGGAACAAAAAGCACATTCTATGCAGGAAATGTGTTTAATCCAAATATGTTGCACATCTTTACAACTATTTAACAACAGAACCGAGCACACCTGCCTGACTGCAAATCTAACCTCGTGAGTGTCTTTCTGGAGTGGGGGGACTTGGAAGTGGCAGCACAAAGAAAGCAGGAGGGGCAGGCTTGTACCTGCAATGTGTCCCAGCTAACCAGTCTGACTCAGCAGAGCTAGCAACATCTCCACCGCAAACAATCTGCTAAGAATGATAGCATGTGTTTCTCACATCTCACTTCCTGGTTCTTAAAGTTTTCAGTCGTGATCTGTAAATGGTATTATGGGATGTTAGGAGTGAAACTGAGAGAGGAGCAGTTGTTTCAATGCTACGATGGCAGCGACTACATGAGCCAGCTGACGACATTACTCTGGGTCACAGCTGGTGATCCTTGCATGCAAAGACCCTGTCATGTCAAAAAACTGGTTCCATCAGTCTTCGTCCTGAACCAGAAACACAGGTTGCAAGTGCAATCAGCCACTTTTCTTACAGACTCTACATTAAAACACTGCCTCTTGGAAATTTTTATTTGATGAAATTTCAGTCTCACAAGTCAGTTATTAAGAAATTGATAGAACACTGGATTCTGCTTCAAAAATAGGAAGAGTTGCTGATTTTATCATTTTTATCTGATAGGAAGATGAATATTAGTGGTGGAGGAAACACCGATTCAAACATGCAAGATTATTTCTGCTTACCGGCAAGGCAATAATAGGACATTTAAAATCGTATTCCTGACATTATGCTCACCTGTAATAGGAGTCACATGTTAGGGTGGTGGTGTGTTTATTAGAGGTTCAGACCTGCATTCATAAATTATATTCCATTCGGACACATCAGACCAGCTGGTCAACTCAGTAATCATTTCAGCTTCACATCATGAGGGGTCTGCAAGTTCCCATCCTTGATTCCTATTTAGAATCTAACTAACTTGAGTAAAAGTATGGCTATTTTTCAGTGATAAGTTCAAACTAGCCAGTTAGTTGGTCTCACCTGTGAGAGGTTGAACAGAGACATCATGGGCTCTGTCTTTTGGTAGTCGGGAGGGTTGGCATGGGGGTCATAGCCCAGGCGGGACAGCATGGGAGCGATTTCAGCCATGTCGTTGAGCACATCAGAGGGAATGTGTCCTACCCACTTGGAGAGGGCGTCTGTGTTCACCGGCTTCATCACCTGATCTGTTGAGCGCTCAACTCTGCAGGAAAACATGACAACAAATGATATAAATAATTTAATGAGTTTACACACACCTTATCTTGTGATAAATCATATTGGTGAGGAGGCTATAAAACATTAATTTGACTAATATCACGCCAAGCCTTGCATATCTGATCAAAATAAGAGTGCCAATTCTCCCAGAATGTGGCCTAATTCCTTCAAATACATGGCAAGTTGGGGTGTTGCAGTAGGAAGCAGACAGATTTCCACTAAATCCCCGAGCTGCTCTGCTTGACTCACGACTAATAAGTGGAGCAACACAAATTAGACATCTACAAAGGGAAGCCTGAAAGCTTCGCTTGACCTTGAAAGGTTTGGCTGCATTGGATGAAAGCTCTGGCTGAAACGCTGGTGGCTTAGTGGTCTTGAGTACACAACATGTGTGGTGTGTGTGCATGCGTGCATGCGTGCGTGCGTGCGTATGTGTGTGTGTGTATTCAAATCAGTAAAAAAACAAAAAACAACATTTAATGACTACTGATGTAACTTGCAGGTGCAGGATCATAGCTTTGATTTGGGTTTTGTACACTATTAATTATGTGAATGTGGGTTTGTTATGATGGATGAGGATTGTCCGTGATGTGAAGTTACATGACGGTATTTCCTGTCACTACCATATATTGTGATGATGGCACAAACATTTTTATCCTTTTAAAAAAAAATCAATGGTGAATATCAGGTTTCAGTGCAAGTCACAGAGAACCAAGGACCTTGTTTCAGGTCACACCAAAGTCAACTGTGGCACATGCAAACGCAGTAGAGACTGGGGCGCCAGAGATTAGTTCATTCATTCATCAGCTAATAATGGTGACCATTGCCAGATTTTATCATTGACTTAGTAACTTTGCATAACATAAAAAAGACAAACATTTCTTCTTTTTTTTTTTCTATGACTGTAACTGAAAATCTTCAGTTTATGACTGTTGATTGGAAGTTGAACACTTGACCCAAAATAATGAACAATTCACGATAACAATTAGCTGCAACTCAGGAGACATAAGAATTAATTGAAAACAAACATAGTGATCTCAGAGACAGTCACACGCAGCGTGTGCACATTTAAAGCTCAACACCACAGCTAACACCTCGCTGTTTCTCTGTGTTATGCTCACTAGCCAGTAGGATATTTCATACAGTATGCTTGGGCGGACTGGACCTATATTTCCACATTGGTGTTAGGGCATATATTGATACACAGTCACTTAGCAGACTGGTGATTGATTCCACTGACCGGTCATTGGGCCAGAACGAGCAAAAACCAATACATAAAAGAATGCCTTTGTGTCAATTGATAGAGTTTCAAATGATTATGTGTCTACAGTCACATGGCACGAGACAATCTAGGTCAGAATATAATTCTAGGCTGATCCTTCATCTACCTCATTTAAAAAAGAAAGTCAACTGAGTATCAATATCCCTTAAAGACTATTATACCTTGTATAAGAGAGAAATGTGAATCATTAACAAGCAGCACAAACAGAAGCAGCAGCTCATGATGCAGTTTTACACACACACATACACACACACACACACACACACACACACACACACACACACACACACACACTCATACTCACTTGGACAGAGACACACCACCAGCTTTTCCAATCAGTTCTTCATGGTGCAAGACAGAAGGGTCCCACTGCAGCTCCAGGAAGTGAAGTAACTTCCTCATTTGCTCCTCTGGGTGGAGGACGAGCTGCTCGTAATGAACAGGCAGACATCTGCTGTCCCCGGCTGCTAAGCACTGATTGAACATAGTCTCCACAGCGCTGCTCCACTTGGTCAAGCAGTCCCTGTAGCTGGTCAGGTCAAAGCCAGAGATGGTCACCTGTGAGTCAGAGAGGACAGGAGAGCCATCAGGAAAGAGGCAGAATACAGAGTACAAACACTTGCTCCAATAAAACTCCAGAACACACTTTGTACTTTAAAGTCTGTCTGCTTGTGGCCATTGAAGAAGAAGAAGAAAAACAAAAGCATACCTTGCGTGATATCACAGAGTGGATGGCTGCCCGTCCGTCTCGTAACATGAGCACAAATTTGGCTTTGGGGAAGATGTGTGCCAGATATGACAGAGATTTCAAGGCGAATGGGTCCTTGTTACAGAGGCGAGGAGCAGGCTCCCCGTGGCCAACTATCACCTGGAACATGTGAGGACAACACAGCTACTATCCATCTACACACTCATTACACAGGGTTTACGTTGCTGAGAAGGCAGACGTAGACGTAACATCATTAATGGATGTGCCCTCGTCATATTTAAGAGATATGTTAATATTTTAACTGTGATGGAGCATTTATTAGGGGGTGGGGAAGGAAATAAACTCTCAGATGCATCATGATTCTGTCTTGAAAGATTATTTCTTGATGCAAAAAAGTCAATAATTGGACATTTGAAACCCAGTTCTCAACATTATTATTGCCTGTAATAGGAGCTTTATTGTGTGTGTGTGTGTGTGTGTGTGTGTGTGTGTGATTTGCTCTCTTTCCATGCAGCCTTATGGAAGAGGCAACTGCAACAGTTCACAGTCTATTGACTGTGTGTGTCTATTGATAAACAGAAGCAATGCAAAATATAGCATTATTTTATCTTAACTGCTGAAAGTCAGGGCAAACCCACAGCAGAGAGGTTTTAAATCACACAGAAGCAGGGATGGACTCTTTAAAAACAGACAGGTCAGCAAATAAGCCAAAAATGTCATTGTGCCCTTCCATCGGTCAAACAGGCATGGTTTACTTTGTTGAGCCAAATAAGGGCAACGTTATCTGTTTAAATACATCTCCAAATGTGATAAAGCAGACAATTCTAATGTTTCACCAAAGAACAGGAAACTGTTGCAGCTGGATTCCATATGGCCAGATCTTTTAAAAATGTCACACAATTGATGACAGTCCCAGCCCAAACATCAACAAGTTGATTTGAAGTCATAGCAAACACCTAGTGGTTACGGGAAGTGAGCCTGATGTAACAAATACTTGATTTACATAAAAATGACACTGAATTGTTGTCACATTATCTACAGCAAAATCATAGACCGTAAGTGTGTATTCTGTAGCGGCACCTAGTGGACAAGGGAAGTGATATTCACACCACAAAGCACACATTAGTCAGCTACTTTACGCAAAATCCAAATATTATCAGGTCTCCTCACCCTCTTGCTTTACGGACCAACCAAGCTGACCTCCGTGGGGGTGTGAGGGCCTGCTCAAGACTGCTTACAGCTTTAATTAGGGCCTGAGCACCAAAGTACCAGGGGTGGGAAGGTCTTGCTTTGCTGCTCTCTTCTAGTTTTAGGTCTGTTTACACTATGAATCACAGTACTTTTAACCAACCTTGTAATTTGAAGTTCAACAGCCCTTTTAATTTTGTTTAAATAGTTAGAGACCTTCAAGCAAAAGATAAAAATTAGACAAACATGTAATTCAAAAATTACATTTTGTGTATGAAGCAAAATTCTGTATGTGTGAAGACATCAAGAGTGAAATATCCATGACACCAAAGCATGTTTGTAGATTTACTGATGCAGATGTGACGCATTTCTCATGCCACATTCACTTTTCAGCACAGGGGATTGCACCAGCCAGCTCACCTCTAATAGGAACGCTCTCACGGCGGAGTCCAGCACCTGGTCAGTGACACCAGCCTCGTCTAGTCGTATCCTCTCCTTAACCGAGCGACTCCAAGAGGCACGCATGGTCAAGAGGCGGGGGATCACTCTGGTCTCCTCACCACACCGCACCGCATTGTGGGCATCAAGCATGACTCGCATAAGCGTGGTGCCACTCCTTGGGAAACCACCGATGAAGATAAGAGGCGTGTCCTCAGGAAAGTGTTCGGACAGGGTCATGCTCCGATTGGCCGAGCCCATGTGTAGCTCCATCCACCGGTAACGATGGCTTTTTGGAGGGCACTCCATTCCGCTCATGCCCAGGTAGAGCAATGAGGCGGAGCAGAGGAGTACGCAGCCAAGCAGCAGGCTGGATCTAGTGGTTCTCATGGTTGCTGGATGTTTGTGTGAGTCAGATTCAGGACATAAAACTATTTACAGGGGCAGGCAGGAGGCTGGCAGCTGGAATCTAAATCTGGGCCGAGGTTTGTCAAACATCCATAGTGACAAGCTGGACGGTGAGGATGAGCACACCGATGGGGATCAGGAGAGCACGATATTCAGGTGTGGGCTGGAGAGACTCCACTCTCCTCTGCAGCTCCTCAGCCCTGCTGTGGGAGAGCAGGATCTAGACCTGCTGCGCTCCACAGCCAGCCACATCTCTTATCCATCATCTAAAACACAAGACATGAAACTTCTTAAACCAAAAACAACCACATGCAGAAGGCCTCTCTGTCTCCAGCACCTTACTGTCCAAGCATGATTGCACAAGTTGTTCAGTAACAAATACAAGACATGTTTGAATTCAGAATAAATTTCCACGGCCTTGCACGAGTGAGATAGTGCCAGCAAGAAGTGTGTGATGGTGGCCAAGAACACTTGATTCTGCAGAGCTGAAATTCATCCCATTTTTGTTTTCTAAGCATCGATTCTGCATCTTTCCTCTGGGGAGGTCCTCCACTGATTGTTCAGCCATATCAAAGTTCACTGCGGTGTGCAACTCACACACACACTCTCACGCAGTGCATCTGAAGCCACTAATCACAGATTCCTCATGTTTTTACTCTCATCGACAGTTTCTGCCTCACTGAAACGCAAAGCAATTTGTTTCAGATCAGATTACTATTGACCAAGTGAGCTACTGTGCAACTTCCCTGTTTTTCGTCTGTGGTGTGCACACTAGCAATTTCATCAGTGTACATAAAGCTCAAATTCCCCTTTTAGCAGAGTACCAATTTAATACACAAGATGAGTTGAATAAAATTTTGAATGTGTCTAATATCACAGTAGTAACATTACAGCCCTGGAACTCCTCAAATAAATCAAACAGCAGCTTTACTTCGAACATTAACGCTTTAAAGCTTCAACTCTCCCTTGCTCCAAGACTAATACACACACACACACACACACACACACACACACACACACACACACACACACACACACAGTGGTTAAGACTGAACATGGAGGGACTGACATCTGCATGCCACGTGGGGAACACTCTGCTCTGTGGGCTGGAGTAGCCTGCTTTATACACACACACACACACACACACACACACACACACACACACACACACACACACACACACACACACACACACAAATCAAGAAAATCAAAGCAAAGTGGGAAAAAACAAAGCTGGAAACGAGGACATGACGGCCTGGCTGGAATACTTGGGTGCAGCATTAAGTCATGCTAAGTCTAATGGCATCCACAAGCTTTACATGTAAATGGAAAATGTTTCCAATCCCACAGAGATTAAACCACTTGGGAGTATTCAGGGAATTATGGCACCGCTTTAGGTTGAGCTGGATATTTTTTTCACAGATGAGAGAAAGCATTCCTTCATTTACCTTAGATTTTGTCTGGCTTTGAGATATTCGTCTAAGATTTCGAGCAGCAGAAAAGAAAATAGAAAAAATATTGTTTCTATTTGTGTTGCTCAAAATTCTACTACTGAGAATTATCCACAGAATAATCCGTCAACAAATGTAGACTCTTCTCAAGAAGAAAGTTGTTCCAATAAAAACAGTCCTATAGCCATTTATGTGGCAATATTTTGATAGGAAATGTTTTTAGTAAGAGCTTAATTGCTGCAAATGTCCAAAAAAAGTTTTACTTACACTTAATAAATCAAAGTGACGGCATGAATACGAGATATCATAAAACTAGGGCTGCAACTATTATGTGTACCATTGAATGGATTGATAATTTTGTCTATAAAGCTAAAAAATCCTGAGCCTAAAGTGAGGTTGTTTATTTTGTCAATCCAACTGTCCAAAACACAAATTTGATCTTCTGTAAAAAAAAAAAAGAAAATGAGGAAAGCCAATCATGATATTTTAAAGTGTAAAAACAGTGAATTCTTATTCCTTTTTTTTACTTTTTTTTTTTAAAGACTGAAAGGATTAATCAATTATGAAAATAACTGACATTTTATTCTTGCAGCTCAAAATGGAGGATAAATGTGGGAACTGAAACTTAAAATGCAGCTGAGTTTGTTGAACAGGAGAAGCCAGGACACAACTCCATCAGGAGCAGATATCAGTGCCCTACACTCACTTGATAATTTATTAGATACAACTAAATATTCAGTATCCCGCAAGAGCGCTGCAATAATTCATCCCTTCACAAAGATTGCAATTATCATTTTCAATTAACGTGTCTGACAGAGATTAATGTTAATGTTCAAGTAAGAGGCTGTAATTTGTGGTGCTGTTGAAGGGTTACTAATATTATGTCCATTCCACTTACATGAATTACAATCGCCTGTCTAATGATAGAGTAGCTTTAAGAAACTGAATTTGTGACGGAAGTAGTTTTTAATGATGCACATATATTTTGTATGAGCATTTTTTGCTCTCTTTCGTATATACTGCAATAACAGTTTCCTTTCTTTAACATTCAAAACAAAAACAAGCAACAAAAAAAAACACTTGATGTTTTTTTGTTTTTTTTTTACACCATACACATATTAGAGCTATCTCTGCAGTGTGTGTATTTGTGTGCAAATAGGCTTATTCTGTCACCCAGCGGCCACGAACATCTGGCGAGCTGGGTGATCCATCTTGTCTAGAAAAAAATGCACCCGAGGCAGCCAGCCACCAGGTGAATGACCCAATATCAAGTCAACACGCCACCATGACAAACCAGCCAACATCTCCGCGGTGTTATCTAATCATTTAATGCTACCAAAAACAAGATTAATACAGTCGCATGAATGAGGTTAACACGCCTCGTGGATGTATAAAATCGTTTAAAATGGTCTTCACTCACCCGCGTTGAGAGGAAACTGACGAATTACGGAGGGAAAAAAAAGAAAAAAACACGAACCTTGGTCCAAAAGGCTGAGCGCTGCAGCTTCTCAATTCACATCGACACAGCCGCCTCTCCCTCAGATGAAGACTCTATCGGCCAGAGTCACCATGGTTTACGCCTTTTAACATTTGAAAAAATATATTAAAACAGAACGTTTTGTTACTGGATTCAACGGTAACTTTGCACCGTGAGAGGTCGGGCTACATCTACCGTTGAGAGCGGACGGGGGGAAGAGAAAAAAAAAAACACAGTAGGCACGAGCGCAACCAGGCAGGGAAAGCGAAGTGCTGATTGGTCAGAATTCTTCAACGTTTCGGCTTGGAGGGCTCCTATTGGTGGAAGAGTTAAAGGGTAGTTCCGGAGTATTCACCCTCCTAGGATTTTTTTTTTTTCACTTTCTCACTCAAGGCTAAAATTACTTTACCCCATCGATTCTTATGTTCACACTAAAAGCCCACAGGGGAATTTTTTTTATATAAGAGGCAGAGATTTAGCGGAGAAGAACACCTTAAGCAACTTACTTATCTATTTATCAGTGAAACTGATCCTTACAACCAGTTTACACTCCTGTGGGGAAGCAACTTGCACTCCTGGAATGTCAAATTATGTGTTCTGGATAAAAATGCAATGTAAATACTTTTACAATGGTGAACAAGAAATAGTCAAAGAATAACAATACAATGTAGAGAAATGGCTCCTTCAAATTTCAGGCCTTCTTAAAAGGAGACACTGTCACATAGGAAGTGATGTAGATAAAATCAATAATGGCTGAATTCCATTCGGTTGTTTCACTTTCAAGACTCATTACTGCTATCTGTGTAGTATGCTTTTTATTTTCAGGATTTCAAATTTAAATCAAAATAATAAAACATATGAACTTTGTAAAAAAAAAAAAAAAAAGTCAGAAAATCCTTCCTCAGATAATATCTTATTTAGTAGCTACCATGTTTATCCTTAAAATGATGACTCAGCCAGCGGGCATAAAATATACCTGGCACTGTCAGAGCCTGCTATGTCCATTTATTTATTCATCCTTGCAAAAATAAGACTAATGGTCTGTGACTGTGGCTACAGGTTATTTTCATTAGAGAATAATATATCAATTAATTATTAATTCCAGGAGATATCAAAACAATGCCATGCAGAGACAGCTGAGGGATCTTTGCAGCTGCTTGCAGAGCACAAGCCGTCAAGCTGTAAACTGAGAATGTTGGATTATTAAGGCGTCTGATTTGTTGCTAGTGTGTCAATGACTGTCACGTTACCATGGTTTGTTGCCTTGATAAGGTACATAAGAGCAGGAAACTAGCGTGATTTACGAACAGAAGTTCACAAATAACACACATCCTTCCTGTGCAACTTGACAACAATGAAAGCAGCAGCCTGTAAACAACTGCAGCAGAGGAGTTTGTAGATTTGTGTACAGTATCTGTTTCTGCTTGGCCATTTCTGAAACTCCCAGCTGTTAGAGAGTTTTGTTGCTGTATGAAAATGATACATGCTGACAATAATTGTGAAATGCTTCCCATGGGTATTATTCTTTTTTTTTTTTAGTTCTTGAAATAAATAATAAATTGAAAAAATGAAGAGAAATAAGACAGAACCCCTTTAGCGCAATTCATGGTGGATGTCATTTGCCATCGTGTGTTTTTGGCGTGATTTGTCTTTATGTTGGATTCACTGAAGGTCTTTTCTGAGACTGACGATAACGCCAAGATAAGTAGACTGGGAAACAACTTTCAGGGATCTGGCTGCACCACGTTTTAAACAAAAGCCCATATTTTACATTGTGTTTATTTAATAGATAAACTTTCAAAAAGTTATGAAAAAACTCAATTTAACCATGACATTGTGAGGGACATCCGAATTTTCTCTAGCATCCACTTGTGGTAAAGATGGAAAAATACATAAAGGCCACGACGCCCGGTTGACGAGCATTTTGATTTCAAGGTTCAAGGTCATCTCTGTGGTAAAGACACCAACAAGGTTGAAATGCCTTTACTGATTAAGCCAAGTGTGTTTACACTGTTTGCTCTTTAAAGTTGTTTTTTTTTCTTCCCAAATTACAGTCTGAATTCTAAGATTAGAGTCAGAAATCTGTGGAAAAGGAAGTTGTGATGTTTGTGCACTGTAAAAGACATGATAAGGTGCTGCAGTGTTCACATGGTGCTGGGGCGAAGACAGAGGAACAGGCTCGTGGGAGCTCATTTCAAGTTTATTGGACATTTTAGGGGTCATGAGCCGTGCGACATCACAAAATCTCTCAAACACCGATGATGTCACAGAGCCCCAAGACTAACCAGGCAGAATCCAGGCTGTCCTCTCAGGCATTCTGATAGACGTATCATCCAATCACTATGCTTGACTGCTTAGTGTCCCCCAGTGACTGAGTGAAGGACTGAATGAGTGGTCTTAATTGTTGATGTCAGGGCACACCGACAAAGACAGACAAAGCTATTGGTCCCCACTGTTTCTACCCTCGGTGATATCATAGTCTGTGATAATACAGCACGACAGGACAGACTTGTATCACTGCTTGGGAAATCCCTGCACCATGGTTAATAGAGACTGACAACTAATATTACCAGTAAGTCAGAAACCAAATATACACCAAGATTATAGTGAACTTTCTGCATTAACATGGGCTGAAACTAGAAGTCAAATGGTGAAGTAGATCAACAGTGACTTCCCAGTTATCTGAAATTGAAAGTGCATGTTTGACATGAATCCCAATGTACATATACACGCAACCTTATCTTCTTCCATTCATTAAAACTTTCACTAACTTATCATAAAGAGCAGGTGAAATTTCAGAATCTCCTACTGTTCCTTTCCCCCTAACAGGCCATCATCATGTCTGCCAGCATGTTCAGTTGGAGCGGTGACGTAAAACGCTACAGGCAGAAGCACCCAGTCCAACCAAGGTGCGCCGCAGGTCAGTTCTGGTCAGTCAAAGCTTTATTCCATCCCTGCATCTGCTGGAGCAGTGTTTTCTTGTTCCGGGTCGCCGGGTAGGATATCTGAAACAGTCTGGATGAGCTCCTCGATCTGCTCCTCTGATAACCGCTCCTCACTCTCTTCAACCATCTGAAGACAAACACAACGGTACGATGTTACTGACTCATCTGTTGTCGCAAACACCAGTTATTCCATAATGAGGGTTAGGGTTAAGGTTAGTGTGTGTTATTAATGACAGCATGTAAAGTACAATACAATATATATTTTTTCTTACTGTTACATATAACACAAACAGAACTGTTTCTCATTACGGTCCATTTTCCCTCCTCCTGTCCATTTAAAAAATTTAGATGTTCCAAATGGTTTTTGGACAACAGTGGCGCTCTTTGTCATACAGAAATAAGCATGCTAAACAGGTAATATGTGTAAGTTATGTGTGGTTAACTTATTGTGTTTTGCAGGAGAGGGATCCTTTCTTGGAAATATGCTTATCGGTCATGCACCAGCAGCGAATAAGAGAGGACGACGGCCATATAAAACACCAGCAATTCATATGACTGACTGATTGAAAGTTATGAATAATACTCACTAGCTGAATTTCCACCGCTGTCTGTGGTCGGTGGTTCATTAGCTGCAGTTTCTCAGCTCTGACAAACAGAACAAAAAAGATCACACCTATTGTTTCAATCAAAAATACTGTGCATCTTTTCAATTCTGTGAAATAAGTCAGCATTTCTCTCAGCTCTTACTGACTTTGTGAGTTTGTGCGGCATCATGGTGGTTAGAAACTCTTTGACAATCTCGGGGCTCTGTCTGCTGCAGGGAGTCTTCGACAGATACTTCAGCGTCTGTGCACAAATTCAGATCAAACTGGGTGAGCTCACTTTTTTTTTTTTTTAAGTCAAGAAATGAGACACAAGTGGCATACAGAGCTGAACTGACACGGTGAAGTGGAGGAAGGGTTGTGTGCCCACCTCATACATGATGGTGTTGAGATTCTGCTGCCCAATGCTGTGTTTGCTCTTCCCACTGTCCTTCCTCTGTTCCTTCAGGTCTGTCAGGAGTTTGAACACCTGAGAATCAACGTGACACACTAATTAAATGTCATTTTCAAAGCTTCACGTCCACACTATTAAACAGTGCCACAGAACAGACATAATATGGTAAAAAAAAAAAAGTGGGTTCTGAGCCACCTTACCTCATAGTTGCTGAGCATAGCAGCATTAGCATTCTTCCTACAAGCAAAAATTAGACTGAGTGCACAGAATACTGTCTTTGACCTTCTGAAACTTTGTTTTTGCACCGAAGTAGCAAAAACTTCACTGTACCATTTTTTTTTTCACTTCATAACAGTATTCTATTAGCGCACATAAAACATCTCCAGTCGTCAAATGAAATAATATTTGATCGGGATGAAATGACCAACAGTTGGTTGAACCTTAGTACCCTGACTATCTTGGTTGCGTAATTGTAAATAATATGTTTAAGTTACATTGTCGAGAAGTTGAGGGGTAAAAATACGTGACACAATTTTAATTAAAACTATATTTAATACTTTGTACAGACAAGTGTATTTGGAAACAATGCAAAAATACAACACTGTTGCAGAGTGCTGCAACATTCATTTTCATTGATGAATTTTGAAATGATCAAATACAATTTTCCAAAATCACAAGGTCAGAAACACTGAATATAAAGCGTTTGTAGGGCAATGTCTACTGGTAACAAGACATTTAACACGGATGCAACTAATCAAGGGACAGGGAGCTGCATTATCTCCACAGATGAAGCTGTAGATTATTTTTGCTACAAACAATCAACCACATAATTATACTGCGGTGAGACCTTAACATTTCCTAACATTTCACTTACTAATAGACATTTCTAGAACCCAGCTGCTACTCGTGTTTTTCCGCGGGCGGATTAATACACACTAACCGGAAACAGTTATCAGTCACATTTGTCCATTGTCATCGGCTACAGTCTAAATACGGATTAAGTACCTTACACTTAACACTAACAGCAGTGTATGTGTATTTAAAAAAATACAATAAATATCCTTACACTTCCATCGCGTAAAGGCTGGAACACTTTGCTTTGGTTCACCGCAAAACTGTCCGTGTAGTACAGAGGGATCAACTCAAAAGTTCCGCGGTCGTCAGGCCAAGAGGTTCTCGGATTTTGACGTCTCGATAGAGAGTAATGTGAGGGCAACGCGACAACAGAAAAACCGTTAACATGTATGAAGAGACGGTGGTGGAAAATAGTGTTCCCTCCCGGGGTATCGGTGCTAAAGGCTTTGAAGGTACGCTCGGCTTATTTTATCCAGAGAAAAATAAGGTTGTCGTCATTTCTGGCTGCAGAGTTGATTTATTTACAGAGTAAAAAAAGAAAATCTTACAACAATATCATAATGGGAGTTAGTAGATCTCAAAACGAAATACCAGCCGATCAACTATCTCCTCCTGCTGGTCATTTGTAGTCACTACAGGAACAGCACCAATGAAGTTTGCCCCTCAAATAAATTGAAGTTTGATGCGCACAATACTCAGTATTTTATATGTATTCATTTCATTTTCTTATGATACAATACGTAACCAAAACAAAGACATGTATCATCATTTATTCAAAGATTACAGTATTGAAATGATTGTTCAAAAAAAAAAAAACCTGTAATCTTATTTTGACAGTATAGAAATAACGGTCACTACTTATTTAAGTGTAGTTGCCTGTTTCTTAAAATCCCTTAAAACCTAATATTTTCCATGAGCAAGCATAGAAGCTCAAAACTCTCATTATTTAGTTTGACTTGACATAAATTAAAGCAAAATTCTGTTGCTCAGTACATAAACAAATACAACTGACCAACAAAAAATAACATGGTAAACATGGTGCAATTTGTCTAACCCCTACACAAAAATACTTGTTCCACAAGATATGACATTCATTCATAAAACTCCCATCAGCTCAGTGATTCATAAGCCATTAGTCCTCACAAGAATACAGGCAATGTATTTAAATTGAAATCGGAAACAGAATACTGCAATAATCTAAAAAAAAAATGTTTCATTTAATAAAAACATCTTAAAAAGAATATAAAGAAAGCAAAATATATGAATTTAAGTAAGAGCAGGAGCTCAATGTAGGCCTGTATCAGGGAAGGCTTTCATGAGTTTAAGTCCAAAATAGAAAGAGAATTCCTCTTGATTTTTTTTTTTTTTAATATTTGACACACTGGTTTTCCTTCTTCTATCAGTGCTATGTTGAATCCATGTTTCCTTCAGCTATTGGTGGGAACCTTTAGCCTTTAGCATCAGGAAACGGCAGCATTCTTAGGGGCAAATACATTTTAGAAATGTTGCTTAGTCCTTTGCAAACAAAAGGGCCTCAAACAGCACATTTCTGCATCTTTTAGATTCCTGCATGGTTGGACTCAAACAGTTTCATACAAAATAAGGAATTACTGCTACTTCAGGAAGCTTTGAAAGTTCAGTCGACATCCACTGCATCAGGATCCTCTCTCTGAAAGAAGAATTCAAAGAATATCTTTAAGCTCTAATCAGTTATGGCCGCTGAACTGATGCTCGAACCCGGAACCTTCTCGCCGTGAGGCGGCAGCGCTAACCACCGAGCAGCCCTATAAATTTAATAATTAATAAAAAAAAGTTTTAGTGATGCCAACTGTCCACTTGGACAGTAAATTTAAATTACATTTTAGTTTTCTCAACTTTTGCTTTTAATTTTCTTCTCTCATCCTCATTCCTCTTACGTTTTAACAACACACGTTGGACGGATTCAGTCGACCCACCAGTTTCATTTAATCCAGTATGTCCAGTCCTGTGCCCTGTCCTTACTGCCTCTTCTCTCTGGTTCATTCGCAGCCTTGGCCGGTATGTGATATGATTTCCTATGAGTGCAATAATATTTTTCCTTCTAAAAATGTAGTAATTGTAAGAAAACCCATTTAAACCGTTTGGTATCTCCCGTTTCTAGTAGCTGATAAAATCCCTCCGCCTTCATTACGTCATCAAAAGGTGATTGAGGATCTCCCGGGGATCCACAAGTCCGACCTTGAGAATCCTATTTGGAGTTTTTGGTAGATCTTATCCATGGTAGATCTCTAAGGATCCTCCACATTTGGTTTGATGACGTAGCAGAATCGTAAGATCCTGCCTAGCGATGCAGCCGCCGCCTCCTCCTCTCGCTGCCCGCCCCTTGTGAGCGCAGTTCTCCGGGCTTCGCCTGTCTGTGTGCGTGTTCGGCGAGGCAACCACCCGTCAACTAGCATGGCAAATACGGAGGTAAGACATACAAGCGGGGACTACCGCTGTCTCCGAGCTATCCCGAGGTATTGGGACTGGTCACCTGAGGGGCAGAGGGGTTTCGAGGTGGCTACGGTTGCACATAAATGTGCGCATACGCTGCTACAGTGGATTAATATAATCATACAAATGTCTTACAACCATTTTCTCTGAACAATAAAAAAACTGTCGTCAAAGTAACTCCAGATGCTAATATCAGCGCGCAAAATTGTATTTACAGTGTGTATGGAGGACAGTTCCGCCAACGTGGTGAAAAAATAGATCTCCTACTTATGAGAAACTTCCTTTTATTTAGCAAGAAACGGTCCCTTAACATGCAACAACATGCGAATAATTATATAAAATTCAACCTAACTCATACCAGGCAGAGTGAAGGAACTGCTCTTCCTGGGTCCCACAAAAGTAAAAGACACAAACATCATAATAACACGCTGATCAGGCCTGCTGCTCGGTTCTCAGCAGCAGATTTCTTAATATGCTGCCACCTCACCCCTGCCGTCACTTTCAATCCGGTTTGACTACTTCAGTCTGCTGATTTATAATACTTTTTTTTTTATAACTTAAAATACTCTAAGAGTTTATTTGCATCAGTAAGCTGTTCTCTCATTGGTCAGAGGTGGAAGGATTCACCTCAGGGAGAGAAACACCATCTGAAATATTCACAGGTTCTCCCCTCCAAAGCATCAGTAAAGGGAGATGAATGTAAGAGACCATGAGATCTTCATTATTGCTCCTCCTTCTCTGCTGCCCTACAGGGAAGTAAACTGTGGGGAGGTCGCTTTGTGGGGGACATCGACCCCATCATGGAGAAGTTCAACGCATCCATCTCTTATGACCAGAGGATGTGGGATGCTGACATCCGAGGCAGCAAAGCTTACGTTAAAGCTCTGGAAAAGGCAATGCTGGTCACCTCAGATGAGATGAACCAGATTCTACAGGGGATGGATCAGGTGAAGGCACACACACACACACACACACACACACACACACAAACAGGAATATCTGCACATAACAGCGACGGAGTCCACCAGTCACTACGTTGTTTTTTTTAAAAGTTTGAACCAATGGCATGAACAGAGTGTACGATTATTAACTTTTTCTCATTTGGATGAAAGGACAGAAACACACTCCAGTGCTGTGTGTGTGTGTGTGTGTGTGTGTGTGTGTGTGTGTGTGTGTGTGTGTTTCCCAGACTAGGTGCTGGTTAATAGATAACAGCTGAAAATGTGCCATGCCACTGAATTCCTCCGTATTTTGCTCAGTGTGCAGCGAACAATAGAGGCGTCATGTGACAGATGTCAGCTGTCACACTGCTTCAGTGATTCTTTCGTGTGCAGATTCAGGCCAGTTTTCAGGGTTCCTTCTACATTCTGCTGACACTGGATAACAGTCAGTGTCCGCATGTCCATATTTATTTATCATTTACAGAGAAAAAAAATTGTTAAACTGCTTATTTCCATTAAAAAAAACTCACCCGTCTTTTGTGTTCCATGCTTATTTGGCATCTTCCCACGACCAGACAAGTACATGGATGTGCTTCTTTCATCTGTGTGTGAATTTTGTAGTTGAGACCCACTGAGACTGATGAACTGCTAGTTAGCTTAGCACAGTAAATGGTAGGCAATGGGATGTGTTAGCATACCTCAATCAGGAGTCATCAAATACACTTTTCTCCAAAACAGCCTCTGCCATTACATATAATATAACCAGTGTTGTACAGAGCATTTGCAAAATGAATAACAGTTTCAAATTGTGAGATTTTTGATTGTATCATCTGACACACAGTCTGAGCTACTTTCCTGACAAAGCTGCTGCGTGCAGTGATGTGAAGCAGCGCCTCAAAAGCCCCGCTGTAACTCTGACCAACAAAACAAAACATTTCATGACAGCGAGAGGAGGGACGGCTACTGCTTGCTGACAGTTCCCATGCATCACCGTTCATTGTGCTAAGCTAACTAGTGGCCAGTTGGTCTCAGCTCCCTGCTGCACACGTAGAGAAGGATATCTGTGCTCTTGCTTGTTTCCAAAGGGAAAAGGCAAATAAGCCATTTGTTGTTAATTTGGTGTGTTATTTTAAAAAATGTCAATAATAAAATAGTCATTTTAAAAAATGTGGGTTTCTTTAAATTTTTATTTCTTTCTGTTTCATCTAATTTCCCCCCAGATTTCTGAGGAGTGGGCCAAAGGTGCGTTTGTGATCAAACCTGGAGACGAAGACATTCATACTGCCAATGAGCGCCGACTTAAGGTGAGCTTACGCTGGTTCGCCTCATCTGATGGTTACACAGTAACGACCCAAGATGCAGACGGACATGGAATTACTTTGCATTCTAACTGTGACTCAACTGCTCACAGACAACGGTCAGACAATCCTCACGATGTATCTGCAAAAATAACAATCCATTGGTAATAGATATAGAAAATAATATCGGTAAACATGTGAATTGTAATCGCTCTCTTAAACAAAATGTGTCATGACTGGAATTAATCTTTAATATGCAAAGGCTGAACAGTGAACTTCATCACAGGAGGTGCAATATTTACTGAAGGCCAAAGGCGTGTCAGTGTCCCACCTTTCAGTTGACCTAATCTTTGTATGTCACAGTTCCCCACAAAAATCCCGCTGTTATCATTTCAGTATGTTTTTTTGATTAGAATTTGAAAAATCACACAAAAATAATTCCTTTTACGACTGACAATCGTGTTTTCCTGACAAGAAACTATTTTTTATGAGTTATACTGTATACATGTACACACATTTACTCCTGCTTGGGTGGCATTTGGGGAAAACTACAGTTCGCAGGTGTTTGAGCTTCGGTACAGATGGGGTTTTATTTGGATTTTTTGTTTTAAAGGATTTTTTGAATGACAAGACAAAAGTGTCAATAGCTAATGTCCTGTTGGCTGTTTTGGCTCTCGGCTGTTTTGACTGTTGGTTGCCGGCTGTGGCTGTACTACTCCAGGCTCGGTGATGATCAGGGAGTCCTTTTTGTCTGCGTGTTGTTTCAGGAGCTGATCGGCGCTCCTGCAGGGAAGCTGCACACAGGGCGGAGCAGAAACGACCAGGTTTGTCCTCGCATGATCAGGATAAGCTGATAAATTAATGTGAGGCAGTGACGTTTGTGTTTTGGGTCAACTAGGTTGTGACGGACATGAGGTTGTGGCTGCGCGACGCCATCTCAAGCCTAACCGACGAAGCCCTACAGCTGATCTCTACAATGGTGGAGCGGGCGTCAGCGTAAGATGAAAACACAGAGTCAGACTCAAATGAATGTTGTCACTGTAAAAGTCACTGTGTCTGCTTCTGTCGCTCTTTTATGAAACTCAGAGAAATTGACGTCCTGTTTCCTGGTTACACCCACATGCAGAGAGCTCAGCCAATCAGATGGAGCCACTGGATTTTGAGGTGATTTTTCTCTTTTCTTCATATTTCATCCATGTATTAGAAAGAGGTGCAGCAGAGAAATGACATGCAGCAAAATGTCTGTGATCAGAATCGAATTGTTGCAGGTAAACATGCGTCTCACCTGGAAGGCCACGCTTTTCTCGTGGGCGTCTCCTTATTCGTATTAGGTGCTGTATCATTGACGTGGGTGTTCTTTCCTCAGTCACGCTGTTGCTATGAGCAGAGATGTGGACCGGCTGCAAGAGATCAAGAAAAGAGTGAACATTTTACCTCTTGGCAGGTACATAGCGAACACACACACTCACCGTCTGACACACACATTTGATCATTTCAGTTACTCCCATCATTTTCAGTGGCGCAATTGCCGGGACACCGTTTGACATCGACAGGGAGCTGCTACGGAAAGGTCTGAATACGTTACTGTTTCTCCTTTAGAGATAGAATGTGTTGTTTTGTTTTTTTTTAATTAAATACATTTTCCTCTTAATATACAGAGCTGGGATTTGATGACATCAGTCTGAACAGCATGGATGCCACGGGACAAAGAGACTGTGTTGGTAAGTCCACCATTTGTGTGTCAGCCATAAATGAAAACAAATACTGTAACTAAGTGAGAAAGACTCAACGTTAATTGGGTTTTATTTGTGTTTTTATGTGTGTGTTTCTGTAGTGGAGTTCCTGTTCTGGGCATCGTTGTGTTTGACTCATCTCAGTAAGATGGCGGAGGACCTGATGCTGTACAGCACCAAAGAGTTCTCATTCATCGCTCTCTCTGATGCCTACAGGTCAGCGTGTGTTTAATCCGTGATCGTAATTCATGGTTTGCTCATGGAACCTTGCCTCTGATGTAGTGGAGTATTTATTCAAATGTTCAGGAGTCTTGTGCGCTGACAGCATTGTTGCACGTAGAAGGGAAAGATATTGACCAGCACCAAACAGAGATCTGTCATACCGAGCCACCTGTGGTCAGTGTCGTAGCTGCGTTTGATTAGAATGGCAGTGATCCGCTATGACGTGGATGGTGTATTTCTGATTATTAGTATTTCAAAGTGAGATGAACACAAGTGTCTTTGCTGCCACTGTCGTCATCCTGATCCTCTCAGCTGTCAGTCTGGCCTCATGAATGCATCACAGTCAACATGCCTGGGATCCTGTGTTATTAACCGTGTTGATGAAACGCGCGTGTGTGTGTCTTTGTCTGTCTGTGTGTGTGTAGTACAGGCAGTAGTCTGATGCCCCAGAAGAAGAATGCTGACAGTCTGGAGTTGATCAGGAGCAAAGCAGGCCGAGTCTTTGGCAGAGTAAGACCTTTGACGAAACATGATCCGTTCCTTGAGAGCGTCTCTTTGCTAGTTTGCTAACTTTTCTTTCTCAGTCAGATGGAAAAAAAACATGGAAAAAAGTAAAAATGGCTCTTAAACATTTCTTGAACTGCTCGGTATGTCTTAGCAATGTCACACAAAAAAACAACAAAAACACGAGAACAACTTTTCTACTTACTTGTTAGAAGAAGGACTCGTGTCAGAAATGATTTTAATTTTCTCTCCTTCCACATTTTCCAGTAGCTTTGTTCGTGAAACCTTCACCCCCTTTTACCATAAAGCTTTTAGTGTCTCCGGCATCACTGCAGAGTCCGGCATCCCCTGTCACAAGCAGATCTCTGTGTGTCTCGCTGTCCTCAACTTCTGACCCTGTATTTCAGTGTGCAGGGTTCACGATGACATTGAAGGGTCTTCCTAGCACCTATAACAAAGACCTGCAGGTATGAACGTGTGTGTGTGTGTGTGTGTGTTTGTGTGTGTGTGTGTGTGTGTGTTCACTTCACAGGAGGGATGTATCTCCTCTGAACATCATGTTCTGTTGTCATTCTCTCTCAGGAGGACAAGGAGGCCATGTTTGACTGCTACGATACCGTTCATGCTGTGCTGCAGGTGACGACCGGGGTCATGTCAACTCTGAAGGTCAGAGGTCTAATTCTCTTGCACGATCTCATGAGATATAAATGTGAAACTCGCCCCTCGTATTCTCAAATGCTGGTGCTTTGGGACAGTAGCTGTAGCTGACGGTAACAGATGGGACACGAGAGATATTGTGATGTTGCTGCTGTGTTTCAGATCAATCAGAGTGTGATGGAAGCAGCTCTCAGTCCTGACATGCTGGCCACTGATCTGGCCTACTACCTAGTGAGGAAGGGGGTGAGTAGCTCATGCTGGAGACTGTTGCTAGGCAAAGAAAGAAAATGAACAGAAGAGAATATGCAGTATTGTTTTAAGCGCTGACAGCTTTCTTTTGTAATGTAAGATTTTCCATGAAGATTATTGAGTGTCAGTATTGATGTATTGGTTTATTGTGAGTTATTTTGAATATTTGAATCATTGGTCACACACGCACCACATTCCTGTTCTGTAGATATTTTTTATTTTAGCTTTCAAATGGGGATCAGAATTGATGAAGAGGAAGCTAACGCATGTCCTGCTACATTCATCTGAATTTATATTTGACTCAGTGAAAGAACAAACAAATATATTGAAACACACCTTACTTACTGCAGCCGTTAAAGTAATAGCTGACAACTATTTGGGAGTATTTTAAAATCGAAATACACTCAGGTGAAGTATTGCTTTAATGAGAACTTTGGTAGGATCATATGTATTTGAATGTTACAGTGTTACTTTGTGTTGCAGGTGCCATTCAGAGATGCTCACGGTCTGTCTGGTAAAGCTGTGTTCACCGCTGAATCCAAACATATCCCCCTGAATCAACTCACTGTGGAAGACCTGAGAACTATTAGGTGATACACACACACACACACACACACACACACACACACACACACACACACATTACAACTGCTACTAACACGACTTCTTCTATATTTTTTTGTGTTGAGTTTGTTGCGCTCCAGCCGTTTCATCACTGTTATCTCACTGATCCTGTTCCTCCCCTCTTCTTCCTCACCCTTTTATTTCAGCCCTCTGTTTGAAAGTGACGTGTCCTCAGTTTGGGACTACAGGAGCAGTGTGGAGCAGTACAGCGCCCCTGGAGGTACAGCTAAGAGTAGCGTAGCTGCACAGGTGGAACACCTGAGGGACTGGCTGAAGAAACGGGCACATTGAAGAATTTCATTTCACGATAATTCAGAATCAAGTTTACTGAAAACAGTCAATAACGTTTGGGATGTCAGACATGAGTGACTTATTTGTACTTTATAACCATGTTGCCTTTTAAATATTCCTCTATCAAATAATTGTTTGGATGTTAAATTGATGTTTCAATTGGACAGGACTACTTACTGACATGGTAAAATATGAGACAAAAAATAAAGATCTTTATTCCAAATTCCATTGTTTTCGTCGTCTCATCCGACATAGCTGACGGGCTCCTGTCTGCCCCGGGTTACAGCTGTAACACTAGAACATGTGTTGTTCTCGTCACTGAATTCTTCTGATTGTAGAGGAGGGAAAAAAATGAATTCGTAGATCATTTGTAAGAACTCATTTGTTAATAAACTCTGCACAGTACAGTAAAGGATAAACTGTATCAAGGCAAATATACTTCATAATAACTCTTAGAGACCCTAACCCTCAGTCAGTGGTCAGTATGTGCTGGAGGGTATCAAACACTGCGTTCTACCCAGAGCTGAGCTTGATAGACACATTTAAAGCTAATAACAATGAGAAGAGAGACTGACTGTGACATAATCTGCACACACAGGGAGTGAAAATTATGACAGGCTATGCGAGTTAAGGCAGATGCGATAAAGTCATTGATAAATAGAAAGCGCGGTATCTTAACTACACGAGCATGTCCAAGCACGTTATGCAAAAGTGAAAACGTAGAAAGAAACCTATTTCACTGCCATGCGCTCGTAAAGGAGACCACCGTCGAAAACAAACTAACATTCGCTTTGCACAATAACTTCACTCAGTCTCACTTTCATATCAGTTCGAATTAATTTATCAGGACATTTTATGTGCAAATACAGATGACGTTTTGAGTCATGAATAAACAAACATAATCTCTGATTTGTTGTTTCGCTACAACAGGTAAAAGTAGTTTGCGTACATATAGTAGCTTTGTCAATGAAATCAGCGGTTGTCATGTGTCTGAGTCAGTGTATCAGACCCGTTGTTCCAAGCACGGCTGAAAAAACCCCAAACAACAAGTGGATCACACTTGTCAGAGGTGCACAAGCTTTGGAGCGGTACACAACTCTGCCATCGAGGGGCTGCGTGGGTCGGAAGATGTTGGTCATCGGCTGTCCAGTCCAGAATCGACACTTCTGAGTTATCGCGTCCAGCTGGACAGGGACAAGAAACGGTTTGTACAGGAGGATAAATAACATTGTAAATAAGGACCTTTTAACTTTTTTTTTTTTTTCAGGGTAAGAATTCTTTACCACTTCAATATTTGCACTTTTTCACCTTTGACTTTAAAGCTGTTAAAGTCTTGACAAGCGACATTTCAGAGTCCGAATTTCCAAAAAATAAAACTGGTTTGATGTCCCAGGTCAACACGTTTTACCTGTCTACTGCTGATGGATAAGGTCTTGTGAAACACCGTCCAGGCAACTGCTTGCTCACATCCTGGTGTTGTCATGGAGCCCACGTAGCGATAGTAACCGTGGAGATCCTTGGCAGCAGGGATGATGTCACTGAGTCGAAAGTTTGGCACCACTGTGGTGCTGCCTGAGTATGGAAGAGCAGTGTAAGGTAGCAAAGGACATGGTTACATTTGAATGTTTTTCGTGTATAAGCAACCACATCTGTACCGTTGTTCTGAACTTGGCCCAAAGCGGTGATCACTGTGTCCAGATGAGGATGATCATCAGTTGTTTCCTGTGAAGAAAACACAGTTGGCTAATTGTCCTAAATGATATTTAGTTTGTAATTTATTAGGTAAGATGGATGATTATAAAGCCGTGCAGTACCTCAAACAGGAAGGCCAGCAGAGCAATACCCGCCATATCATGCTCCGCCTCTGCCAGAGAGCCGTACGGCTCCTTGATGTGGACGATGTGCAGCTGCATAGAGAGGAGAGTTACTGAAGTTCTGTCGAATCAGTTAATATAAAAGCATCTGAATATTTTTGCTGATTCATGTTCAGAGATGTCAATAACCAATAACCATCCATCCATTTTCTTCCGCTTGTTCCTATTAAGGGTCGCGGGGGGGGGGGGGGGGGGGGGTGGAGCCTATCCCGGTCAGTTTAGAGTATCAATCAGCCCAGTCTCCAATTGCATGTCTTAGGACGGTGGGAAGAAGCTGGAGTACCAGACAGAACCCACACAGGAACAGGGAGAACATACAAATTCCACACAGACAGATCCCGTCCCCGAGCCGGGACTCAAACCCGGAACCTTCTTGCTGTGAGGCGACAGTGCTGACCACTGCACCACCGTGCCGCCTTGTTAATAACCAATGAAAACTAAAAAAAAATAATAATAATAGTGATGCTTCCATCTTTCATTCAGCTCAGGTGTGATTTGCAGGTGAGAACCTGGTTTAAATGAACTGGTGTTTATGTGTCAGTGATGATTATTTGACAGGTAGTGTAGCATTTCAATGTATCCAGAAGTTACTGTCAAAGTTTTTGAGTGCAGAGGAGAAGCAGGTCAGTTTTACAGATGGAACAGATGGGAAAATGCGGTTTGCCTCCACACATTTGTTTTTGTGTTATGTAATAAGAGTTAACTGCACCAAACTCCTGCTAGCTTGTGCTGCTTTCAGGTACTAGAAGTTTGCTCGGAATTCTCACTACAGAAATCATTTCAGAGCTGAGAAGAAGAGGAAGAAGGCATCTATGGAGGAAGTTAAGATCAGACTACACCAGTGTACTATATTGTTTTAAAGTAAAACTATGTTCTAAGTATCCAGAGTCGTGTTCTAAGTGTTCTGTTGGTATTCTGAGCTCCTCAGTGATGTACCTCCATGGGGAATCTCTCCCCATCAATGGTGTGCTCTGATCCTGGTCTCCCGTTCCCTCCCCAGTGGAAGTGAAACTGGGCGGCTCGGTAGTTACCAGGCAGAGCTCCTCCTGTCAGTCGCACCGACTGTGGCAGATTAAAGTGAGCTACAGGGAAGAGAGACACGGCCTAGTAAATTCCAAACCTCAACAGTTTCCCTGGATGAAGTGGGCTCTTCCTCACCAGAGTGTCCTTTGTTCTCCACTGTAATGTTGATTTTGTTGGTGTGACCAATGAAGTTGAAGGGTGGCAGGGCGCTGTTGACGTGCACTTTGTGCGTGACAATGTTGATGGGTGATTGTCGTAATCCTCCACAGCTGGGAAACTGAGCTGCCCAGCGGCTGGGGTCTAAACAACAGAAACAGCAGCAGCAGCAGCAGTGAGGAATGTTAGGCTTCTCTGACAGTATGAGCACGTCTCTGGTGCCGTATATTCTGTGGTGAGTAAACATCTATGTAGAGGAGGAATCAAGGGAGTGAATGGATGTCACATTGCACCTGTAATCTGGAAGTAAGAACCAGCCTGCTGGGGTCTACCAGCTTCATGAAGAGGCCTGTCATTGTTTAACCAAGCAATGGAAGCCACGCACAACACATGGAGCAAAGACTCACATCAACACATCGATAATAGCCCATGAACGCCACCTTATTTTACAGATCTGCCTGTAGAGGTGAATGTAAGTCAATACTGGGACACAGCTGCTATATCGGTGCATCCCTGTAATATGAAGGGCCTCGGTGTTCGTCTCGCCTGCTCTGTCAGGTATCACTGACATTTAGAATATCACTACATCACATTTCAATTTTAGCTGCATTAATTTGATTTGGCCGCAGACTAAATACAATTTACATGCACTGTAATTAAATTGATACATCCAGAGCAACAATCAGAGTTTGTGTAAACTCTTGGAAATTTCCAAACTGCTTTATTTTAACCGTTTGGTTGTCAGAGTCAGGAATATACAGGCCTGCTAGTCAGGTTTCACTCTGTTCTCCACAATCTTTCAGTCATCAGATTTGTTTGTTGTCTCAAGGGGACAAAGTTGCAAACGTTCATATAAAAAAAATGCCATGATCAGCTGGTGAAACACACAAAGTGACGATACAACTGCATTAATGGTAACAGTTTAGTATGAGTTAAAAAACTATCAGTCTAATTTAACTTTTAAAAACTCAAGTATTAATATGAATTGATACCATGTCTGCGTCAGCCTTGTGAATATAAGGCCAATATTGTCTTTCCGTTATCTCTGACTCCGCCTCCTTTTATAAAATGGCAAGGACAGCATAGATCAGTGACACAGGAACTTGTGATGAATGTACTGAAGACGATCTCTATATTTTATATCTATACTCATCTCATTTATTGCCAAATATTAACATCTTAAGATACTCCTGAGTCATTCTGGTCTTACCTCTGCAGGTGTCATCACAGGAGTACTGGCTCTGGTAACACCACTGAGCTGGAGAGGAAGCACACGTCAAATCAAAGACACGCACACAGACATATTCCTGTTCAGGACAGTTTTCCTTTGTGCCCAACAGGCTTCCTTTCTCCTCCTGTTAATGAATGAGTATTAATTCTCACATTCACGCTCTATTAGTCGCAGCGTCAGCAGTCTCAATAGCTGATCTGCTAATGTGTTTGTGCTGTGAGAAGTCAGAACCCACACACATAAACCAAGATAATTATTAATTCTCACATTACTAATCCTGTCCTTCAGTTACTTCTTCATATGTTCTTCAGTTAAGTAGGAGTCCTCTGGTGGCATTTACATGAGCAAAACGTAACACCTGGGTTCCATATGCATTTGTCTTTATATTTACAGGTTTTGTGTCTTGTGATATCGAAAGAAAACCTTATGGAATTTCTTCAAATTAGCGCTCATGTCCCCTGGGACTTTGGTGGTCAAAGGTCACTATCACCTTCCATGAGCATGATATCTCAGGAATGGCCTGAGAGTATTCGTCCAGATACGGTACAAATATCCACTGGGACTCCAGGATTAACTGAAAACATTTCGGTGAAACATCAAAGGTCAAGGAAAGGTCATTTGCGAGGCACACACTCTGGAAGCCTACAAATACAGTGCAGTGTTACTTGTATTATTTTGTCAACATTTGGGCCTCAAGCCCTCTCACTTTTTTGAATATTAAATTTCAGTGTGGCCCAAATAACCCACCAGAGTACATATATGAAGGCCTGAAAGCTCAAACTTCACCCAAGTGAACAATAAATGCATTTGGAGGCCATTATCATCACTACTAGATGTGATTTACGAAACTCTAGTGCACAAATGACAGAACAGCGTTGGAATAGTGGAGGAAAACTAAACAACACGTTTGTATCACAGACCCTGCTTGGGACTCAACGCCGGGATGCACTGTTTCCCTTTTCATCTCTGCATTTAAAAGTAACATTTTCATGAAAAAATAATATTATTTGCAAGGTTAAAACATTGCTCAAATCAGTTACGTGCTGTGCTGAAGCGGTTCAGTCAGTGGGAAGTGGATGTCTGGCTCAGAACCCCTGAACTGCCTCTGCAGTGCTACATTAAAAGTGTCCGTCCAACAGGTGCTGATGAAGTCATGTGGTGTTGGTGTGGTTGTGGATTGTGTTGCTGATGTGAATGACACTCTAGTGTCTGACTCTGGTGGTGGGAATGAAAGGCGCTATAGAGAAGCAGTTAGCCAATATAGGAACGCAGATTAACCCTGCTGCCTCCCACAATACCTTTCTTTGAAAGAGGATAATAGTTCTCACCAACTGAGAACAATGCACAGGTGGAGGTTGGCTTTGCTCCACCTGGCTCGTCCGCCTGTGTCCACTACAAGAAGTCAGACCTTACCCACCACATTTAATTTCCCTTCATTCTTGATATTTTCTAGAGAAGCAGCAGCCCTGCAGAGGCGGACCATGAAGGGTCCCTGTATGTTTAAGCTCTAGACCTCTGAAAACAAAGAACAGTCTGCTTTTCATTTCTTGTTCTATTTATCCATAATCAAACTACACACTAATTTACAAGTATAAAACAAAGATGAAATGAAAGTGAGAAAAAGTTACTAATACTGCCACTGGCAATAATCCCATCATAATTGTCTTGTTACACTCAAATGGGAAAGTGGTTTATTGATTATCAAATTATCTCGTTTTGAAAAGTAAAGAGGTTACATGAACAAGGTGTTCAAGAACCAGAAAACTGACCTGAAGCGCAACTGTGTGCATGTGTGCGTCTGTGTGAGTGTGTGTTTGTGTGTGTGTGTGTGTGTGTCATACCTGTGCATGGAGAGAGGAGAGACAGCAAAATCAGGAGGTAGAGAGACAAATCCATGATCAGGACCGGCACAAAACCCAGAGAAGAGCCTGTTGGACTGTTTTCAGCTGCCTTCACATACTGACTTTGAGTTGCACTTGAGGGCGGGAGGGAGACGGTCACGGGAGTATCACAAAAGGTGTGTGCATGAAGGAGAGTGCACCATCAGACAGACACCTGCTGGTAAAACCAGCTACTGTAGGTTTGCTTCCCTTCCTATTACTCTGTTGAATAGCAGCTGAAAAATGATGCTTATGTCTTCTTTCAACTCATCTAAATTATTCTATGCAACTCATTTTTTTTGCATTGATGAATCATAAAAACTAAAGTTTAAAAAAAATTTAATTAATGATGGCTGTATTCCATTTAGCTGCCCCTCTTTCAGGATTAACGTCAGGCTGTGACAACCATCGGGAATAGGAGGAACTAAACAGTCAGAAGAAATCAAACCTATGATGATGATAATGATGATGATGATGATGATGATGATGATGATGTAGAGAAGAAACTCTGGCACTTTTTTAAGAGTGAAAAATAAAGCTGCCTCCTGTTGATTTCCTACATGTCTTAAGTGGTTGCAAGTCTTTATTGTAACAATACTGCAGTACTACATTTATTTCCCCGAGTACTACTTGCTAAATCATGAAGCTTAATACCCATGCTGAGATGATTTCACAATTCTATTTGATAATTAGAGTAGGATATCAATTATCAATGTATTTTAGTTTGTTGACCCACAAATTCTGTGTGTTTTATTTCATATCCCCTTTTCTAACATTTTTGCAGTGTCCCCTGACCCTATACTCTCCTAGGTCCCCTCGTTAAAAAAATGAAACACAATCAGGTGAATCTCCTTAATCCAACTCCTGGCTTGCTCCGCCCTCTTGGTCAGTGACATCTCTGTATGTCAACGCTGACATAATATAAGACTACATCAATCATAGCCAGATGGTCTTGAAATAATACGAGTATTTTATGTTTTTCATGATGTTTAATTGTTGTATTTTTGACTGGAATGAAATGTATATAAAGAGGTAGTCAGTTGGGAATAATCAATTTTTTGGGTAAACCACTATTGTGTTAAAAATCATTGATGCAATAATGCAATAATATGTACTGTACACTACAGAATTGTGCAGGAATTTCTTGCCCACACTACAGAGAAATCAGCATGAAAAAAAACAAACAACCTGAATTTGATACGTGTATTTAATATTTATTTGAATATTAATCAATATAGATTTACATGTATTTTTATTAAACAATTCATTACAAATCCTATATGTTTTCATTTAGCAACTATGGCTATTAAAGATTGTATACAATTTCAAAAGGTACTAGAAATTCTTTCAGGCATTTGGTGCTTTAAAAGAAACTAAAGAGAAAAGATCCTTCATCGCAGCCTGGTGGACTCTGACAGGCTTTACTTGGCTTCAAGTGATCACACACCAAAGTCTGGAGGAAACAGAACAAAATCATCTCCTGCATTAATAATAATCGGACATCTTCAGGTTATTGATCATATTCATTGAAACAGAACGGACTCAAAATGAGCTGCAGTTAATAACTAAACAATAAAAACTACAAATGTCTGGTCAGGTAGCACATGCCTTGCACACGTTGCTACTTGCACACGTTGCTACTTGCACATGTTGCTACTTGCACACGTTGCTACTTGCACATGTTGTTACTTCATTTATAATCATTCTGAGAAAATAAAGCATTTTTTTGTATATAAGTGTTTAAAAATATAACGTATGCAAACTCGATCTAAAAAAGTAAAACATAAAGTAGCAAATAAAAGAGAGAGCCATACACGGGAATAAATAATCAACCCCCCTGAAAACACGACGGCTCTCCACATTTTCATCTTGAAATGTGAAATGACCCTAAACATTCACTGTATTACAGTGAGACGACATGTCATGTGGAAACTCTTATCTTGTCACTCCTGGTCTCTGGTCCAGCGGTGAAGGACACAAATGTCTTCATTTTAAATAATTCTGAAAGAAAAACAAGATATAGAGGCCTACAGGTCAAGATTATCTGATCTGTCTCCGTTCACTGGAACATTTTTGCCCCCAGGTGGTGCTGTGGAGCAGAGTTTGGATGAGGCTAATGTGCACACAGTGTGACAGAGAGAGAGGGAGAGAGTGGGATGTGGACTTTGTGAAACACAACGCTGTTATAATCCTTGGCAGCTTTTTCATTAATGGTGTTTGCTGCAACAACTCCTAACCAACTTTGACTCTTATGAGGTGCCAACTTGAAAGAAGCTAAATAATGAAGCAAAGCCTCTTTTTTTTTGGGGGGGGGGGGGGTGGTATGTAACTCATCATCATTGCCTCACAGTGTTGTGAAACTGAATAAAAGCCTGAGTGTTCTATTGCAGAACATGTCTCATATTGAAGTTGACCTTTTGAATATAAATGACCATCACTTCAGCATTTCGTCTGTGACGAATGAAAATTTGTCATAATCAGTGTGTGAATTAATTGAATTGTGGCCCAAAAATGGGTTTTGTGCACCCACAGTCACATTTGAACGCCAAAATGTAATCGGAAGAAAATTCCTAAAGATGTTAGTAAGACACTGCATTCCTTCAGCTGTCCACACTGCAAACACACTAAAGCTCCTTCACGTTGAGGAAAATGCAGAGTAAGGAAAGATCCCCTCCATAACTCACCTGCAGCACAACAGCTGCCACCCCAACCAGGATAGCAAGGAGTGCCATCCGACCGATCCAGCCCAGGTCTATGCTCTTCAGGATGAAGAAACGCGCCCAGCCCAGCTTCTTGGATGTGTGTGGTGGGTAACGCATGTTGTTCATCCCCTCCTTATTCAGCTTTTTGATCAGGCAACCGCGCAGGTGGCTCAGCTGGTCAAAACTGAACTTGCCGTGGTAGCAACCCATCCCACTGTTTCCTGCACAACAGGTGGACCAGATGGGTTAGTTGTAGGGCTGAGCAATTTTATCAATTCTGCGATATGTATCAATATTTTGTTTCCCCAGAGAGTGTCGATTTTTTCAGCCCTGAGTATCGATACATTAAGCCCCATTCAAATCCCCCGTGTCCCGCACTTTACAGGAAGAGCAATTAGTTCTGCCAGCCGCTAGTGTCGCTGTAGAGCACTTCTAGTTACCCAGACCACATAGCCTTTCTCATCCGGTTAGAGCTGAGACATTCAGGAGAATGGCAGCGAGTATTGTTCCCTCTAATTTCTCATGTGTCTGGCATACACACAAGCTCCCTGAGCACACTGAGGATCAATGTGAGCAACATCAGTTGTGCACGCTGCGGCCACACACCTGTTAGCATAGCAAGCTACATGGCTTATTAAAATAATCAAATCACAGCAGTAATTTCTATTACTTTCCTTCTAATACTTGCGGGAGTTTACAATTCAACCGCTGAGCTACCGCCGCTGTATCTTATCTCTGCCGTACCGTTGTTAGCTTGCTAACCTCCACGGTGCCACGTTGCATATGAGCTGGGCTACCAGTGGTAACTACAACACGCTGAAAATCACAGTACAGAAGCAGTCATACACTTAACATAGCCTACCTCAACATGGAAGTCTAAATAACCGCAAATATACGTCTTTTTATAGACGTCCAACGGACGTCTAATTATGGACGTCTAATTATGGACGTCCAACGGACGTCTTTTTATGGACGTCCAATAGACGTCTATTTATGGACATCCAATAGATTTCTATTTATAGATGTCCAATGGACGTCTTTTTATGGACGTCCAATAGACGTCTATTCATAGACAATAATTTATAATTATATTAATTTATATAACCGCTAATATACATGTATTTATTATTCTTCATCTGCCTGTCCACTGAATGTGGGCCACTTTCTCTTCCTTATATTCTCCATCTTAGAACCTCTGTGTCCCGGGCTGTTTCCTCGGCTCACCAGTGTTAGCTTGCTACTTAGCTTGTTGTGGTAACTGTCGCAGTTCCCGCTTGCATTACACATGTACTCCTTGCAAACTCAATGTTCCCTCTGTCTGGCATACACACAAGCTCCCTGAGCACACTGGGGATAAACATGAGCAACATCAGTTGTGCAAACTGTGGCTGTTGAGGGAACATTGGCGGCGAGTATAAATCTAGCGCCTGCATGCTTAAACGCAGATGTGTGGGAGCATTTTCGGTTCAAAAACACAAAAGAAAGCGAAGGTTTCGACAAAAGTATGGCAGTTTGCAAACTGTGTCACACAAACGTTAAGCGCTCTGGAAATACCGCCAACCTGCGAGCCCACCTAAAATGTCATCATCCAAACAAGGAAATCCTAACTCAGACCGAGCCCAAGAAGCTGGGCTGCGACCCGAAACGAACCACGCTGGACAGTGACGGTGGTGGTTGCCCCAAGTTCCCATCGTGTTCACCAAGGACGCAGAACATTACGTAGTCCATTGCCTACTTTATATTTCAGGATTTAAGACCTTCAGTGGTGGAAAACAGGCGAGTGGTGAACGTGATGGAGCTCCGCTATGCTATTGTCACCCGCGAACTGAGTTATTGGCTGCCATGGTTTATTTTTAGTTAACCTGATGGCTTGACTTCTAGTAGCTACCTCATACGTTCAGTATCAAGCTAAAAAAGCTGCAAACGAAGGCCACTTGCTGCACTTAAACTCTCCATTGTTCACTTTACTGTTCAAAAGCTTGCAAGGTACGATTTGCACTCAGTTTCAATAAATGAAACTAATTTTTTCACCACATCTTTGATTGATTTTGTCCAGCGTTTGCAAGCTGCCAGTCAGAGCCATACATTGTGTAATTGATGCTGTCAGTTCATTAATTCAATCCAAGTCAACGGAACACACAAGATGTCACCGAAATCACTTTGTCCCTTTAAAATCTTTCATAAAAGGATGAAAGTGTATTGAATTATATCGTGAGCATAATATCGTGTATCATATCATATCGTATCGTGTCATATTGCGAGATTAGTGTATCGCTACAGTCCTACTTAGTTGCTAGTTTTAATGATTGTTTTCTTTTTGCAAATGCAGCGCTTTCATTCTTGTTGTGTAAAATGTTCATCACACTCCAGTTTTTACAGTTTAGTTATCCTGAAGTTATTGTGGTATTGTAACACGAGTGAAAGCAGACACCGTTCTGAAATGTGTTGGAAAGTACTGCCTTCATGAAATATGTCAGGATAAAACAAAGCTGAGAAAAATGTTCAAATTGACAGTGGAAAGAATTAGAAGAAGAAGGCGCTCTGGTTTGTTGTTGTATACTCATGCTTGTTGTGTCAGGGTTTTTCTCGCACACATCGACAAGGGAGTTGATTCATATCAATCCCTCGCAGTTGCAGTACCACGGGATTAGAACTGCACACTAGCAGAACAACAGATACACATTCACTGTAATGTACCAATGATCTGCAAGTCTCTCACACATGGAAGCAATCTGAAAAGTTATTCTTTAGAAAAAGGTAATCAGGGATGTAGAGTAAATGAGATTTGTGATGGGGTCTTTTCAACGCAGTTAGGAGGAGGGGCCAGTTAAGGGTAGTGCCCCTAACACTCCCCTAGTTGCCTACACAACCTGGCAAAGTGAACCATTTACTCCTTTATCCCCTCTGAGGCACCGCACACCAGCGTTGAGCACTCAGTAAATGATCCTACACACTACTTGAGGAAATAACTGACTATGATAACGTTTCCGCAAAGAAAATTTGTTTCGTGCACTCACCAACTCCTCCAAAAGGCAGCGAGCTGACAGAGTAGTGAACAAGACAGTCGTTTGCCATCAGTCCTCCACTGGACGTCTCATCTTCAATTCTCTTTATCATCTTTAGAGAGAATTTAATCAAACCATGTTATACCCACAAATGTCAACCATGTGTTTTGTTTTTTGAGGTACGTTTGCTAATCGTCAGAGACCTTGTCATCTGGTGTGAAGACATACAGGGCCAGCGGTTTCTCTCCCTTGTTGATAAGCTTGATTGCTTCATCCAGGCCGCTGACAGGCAGAATGGGAAGTAGAGGTCCAAATATCTCCTCCTGCATCACCTTTGCTTCTGGCTTTACATCCCGCAACACTGTGGGGGCTAAACACAACAGAGCAGGTCGATAAGAGGTTAGTTTTTGTTATGTGTTCAGCACCACGTATTAGCTTAGAGCAATTAATAGTAGGGGGGATGGGAATTTTTAGTATACCTCTGTCAAAAGTCACCAAATACATACACGCTTTGGGGGATGTCAAATAGATGACTTTGCACAAAGTTCCTTTAAACTGGAATACAACTGCAAATGCTTCTAATACATGTGAGTGTGACCCCGGTGGATGTCGTCTGTCAGGTGTTCTACCTATGTAGCAGTCCGACTCATCGCTGTCTCCTCCTACTGCCACCAAGCTGTCGTCTAACATGGCCATTATCCTCTTGAAGTGGCGCTGGTTGATGATGCGCCCATAATCAGGGCAAGTCTGTGGGTTTTCTGTGTAGAACTCCTGCCAAAAGAAGTCACGTCACATTATTGACTGTCTCTTAACATTTATGAACACATCATGTCTGTCAGTGCTTCTCTAATTGTGAAATCTGGGCAAAGAGCACTGGGTGAACTGGGGTAGGTTAGGGTTAGCAATGCTGAACTGGAAGTTCAGATTTAGCTACAAGTTACCACATCAGAGAAAATCTTAGCATAGCAAGACAAAACCATCCACACTGGACAACTGCCTTTACCTTTGGAATACTGTAAAACTGAGAGGACTTTCTGAATTTCCTTGTCTTGCTTAGGCATCTAACTATCTTTGCTTTGCAGAAAATACATCTTCAAATTTCACAATGAAACCATGACTTCAGTTTCAGTTCAACAATACCTTGATTGACTTTGTGATCTCTTCAATGACCTGGTCCTGGATGCTGGGCTCACAAAGGATATAGTCTGGGGCGATGCATGTCTGACCGCAGTTTGTGTACTTTCCCCAGGCAACACGCCTACACAGAGTTAGAAAAAGGAAGATGAAGGACTCAGGCTGGAGAAGGAATAATCATGATATTCAAATGAAACAAAAATTGAGAGAATCCCTTTAAAAAGGAAAGTTAAAAACAAATCTAAGATGATTCGATATAAAAATACTTTCCACTAGAAAACAAGCTATATCTGACCTGCAGGCTATGCTGATGTCACAGTTTTTGTCAATGTAGCAGGGACTCTTGCCGCCCAGCTCCAGGGTGACAGGCGTCAGGTGCTTGGCAGCCGCCTCCATGATCACCTTGCCCACCACACTGTTGCCGGTGTAGAAGATGTGATCAAATCTCTGGCGCAGCAGCTCCTGGGTCTCAGACACACCTCCGCTTACCACGGGATAAAGCTCCTGCAGCGGAAAAAATACAATAATACAAAACCAGTACGTTTAATTTAAAAAGTGAGAACAGATGACTGGGTAAATTGTGCAGGGGGCGGCAGTGCTACTGCACTTATCTCCCATCCTTACTTTATCAATGTAAGCAGGCAGCAGTTCCTCCATGACCTTTGCGGTGTGAACACACACCTCAGACGGCTTCACCACGGCTGCATTCCCTGATAAAAGCAGCAGACATTATCAGATTAAAAAAGTACTATTAGATACTTGGTAGAATGGCATCATGTAACAAATATACTTTCAATTTTACTTGTTTGCTTTATGGTTTTCAAAGTTTCAAATTATTACTCTGCCAACATAATGTGACCACCAGTGTGTGTGTGTGTGTGTGTTTGTGAGTGTGTGTGTGTGTGTGTGTTAGCAGGATTTCAAAAAGGACAGATTTGATTAAACATGGTGGAAAGATGAGTGATATCACAAGAAATGGGTTGGATCAAATCTAAGATCCCAGAGCCTGAATGTATCTTAATCGGGAGAGCAGGTTACTTGTGAAGTCAAAATAACCTGCACGGTAACCAAAATGCCTCTTTGTCATGGTCTCTGTTGATAATTAAAAAAAAAATTGTTATAATTGTCTTCAAGCAGAAGTTACATTCTACTGATTTCCTCACTCTTCTTGACACCTACAACCTTCAGTAGTGGAGTCATGGCATTTTATTGATGTAACCTCTCACTGTGTTATTTGAATAGATCTGATGAAAGAACATCATAACTCAGATTATAGTCAAAGTTATAAATAACTGCTGGTAAATCTAATTAATCTAACAACAACAACTGTGTCTACTGATGGTATGTACAGCTGCTTCGTAACCAAACTTTATTTGGTATTGCTTGGATCCTGCGCCTCATACATGAGGAGGGACCTACTCAGCAGATAGCAAGGCAATTGTAAAGGCTAAAGTCCTCACTGTGCAAACACTGAGTGCGTGTTTGAGGCAAAAACGTTAGGTAATGGATTCAGGCGAGAAAAAAAAATGCAGTGTCATGCTAAGCTGTTAGCATCACAAAAGTGGACAGCACCGAGCCAAACCACTGATCAGAGCACAATCGCAGTTTAGGAAAGCTTCAGAGACAGACATGAATTATGCATGAGTTCATTCATTATCTCTGAGCTGACTAACCGCTCCCAGTTTGGCCTTGTCCTTTGAGCTTTCACTGATAGGAGAGTTGAGAAATGCTTGTGAACATGCACAAACACTTGCACCCAAAGCTACTGACATACAAGATGACATGCATCTCACACACACACACACACACACACACACACACACACACACACACACACACACACACACACACACACACACACAATGAGCTATTAAGCTAACCCTGTGCACTCTATTCTGTCACAGCTGCATTGAAGAGGTCATAGTGTCACCTTTGGCCACTAATCACAACCTAACCAGGACTGTTGAGTAACGGTGGGACAAAAGGGAACTGGAGTGGTAATGAGCACATGATTACATGATGATACTGAACAAGGCTAAAACAAGAAAAGGAGAAAGAACTGAACGGGTATGCTTCCTTGTAAAAGAGGGACTGAGTCATTTCAAAGTGGACATGAATGTTGCGTCAGTGTTGCAAAGTACAATCAGGGTGTCTGATGTTGTGCATGAAGGTTGCACAGACGGCTGTCAAAGTTCATCGCAGGGGTACGTGATGATGAAGTCTGAAAATGCACAAACTGACCACGTTACATCACACTTTCCCCTTCAACTACTCCTCCCCACACAAATTCCGTCTCCATCACACACACACTCACACACACACACACACACACACACACACACACACACACACACACACATCATGGCCCACAGTACCAGCAGCGATGGCTCCAATGAGCGGCTGTATGGTGACAGCCCACGGGTAGTTCCAGGCCCCGATGATCAGCACCACCCCCAGAGGCTCCGGTTTGATGTAGACGGTGTCAGAGATGGTCAACAGGTTCTTCTCCACAGGCCGAGGGGCTGCCCACTCCTTCAGCTTCCTGATGGCCAGATTGATCTCCTCCTCCAGCCCAAGGGTCTCGTAGAGCTGGATCACCACCTCACTCTGCAAACCAAGACCATGACAGTTGAATCAGTGAGTCAAGATGTTACCAGGCCAGGCCAGCAGTGATACACTTCCCAGCTCATATTCAGCATAAATGTTCGTCGCTGTAATCTCGTTTTAACCTCAACATCTTAATACATTTTCTATCTATGCAGGGAATTCCTTGGTATTCTTTTTTTTTTTCAGGCCTCTCTGGAGGCTGCATCACTGTGGGTCCCCATGGGATTCTGGATTATTGCAGACAGTGAAGAAAAAAATTAATGAAGTGTACACATTTGGTTCAGCATGATAATCCTCATGAATGAACACAACTTCTAGAATCATTGAAGTATTACTGCATCCGTTAGAAGTAAATAGCTACTGATATGCTGTAAGCAATCAACACTGGATGCATGAATTTAACATCACAACTGGCTTAGTGCTCCTGGTGTTTTGGCGATGACTATCAATCTCAGCAACAACCTCCACCGTCTCCTTTAGCTACTTGTTAGCATCTACAGGAGTGAGAATGTGGAATTTACTCTCTGGTGATGTACTTGTAATGTATGCCAGATATTGAATACTTGGGTCTGTCTTGATGGAAGTGTGTGTAAACACCAATGACAGTTTAGGCCAGGGAAGCATCACTTGTTCCTGACCTTGTTGAGGTCTTTCTTGATGGCCTCTGAAATCTCCTTCTGTCTCTCGGAGAGCAAGCGCTGCAAGTTCCTCAGCTGCCGGATGCGGTGCTCCAGAGACTTGGATCTGCCAGTGTCGAAGGCTTTCCTGGCACGGGCCACCGCCTGCTCCTCCCGAGACATTCTGGGGAAAATATTTCAACAATTCAACAGAAAGGTTTTAATTAACAGACTGGCACCGAAGCTGAAATCGAATTTGGTCGTGTTCCACAAACAAAAATATGATTAACGTTTAGCAAGTGAACAGAACAACTGTTTCATTACGTCTTGGCTTGGTGGCAGAGTTCCAGCAACTGTACTAATTTTAATAGAAAAGGTACACTTTATAACTACTTTTTATAGAATTCAAACCACTGCCCCAGAAGATAGTTAATAACACACAGAATGTTTTTAAAAAAGTATTCAAAATTTATTTTTAAAGTGAGACAACTTTTCAAAAGATGGTCATACGTGGCCATTTAATGAATGAATATAAAAAATAAATGTTTTTTCACTAGGGATGGAATGTCTGAATGTTAATTACAGAAGCTTTGCATTGTTATCTCATGATAATAATTAAATCATCCCCTCATGATCTGGTGATGACAGCATAACTGAGTTTGGCCAGTCAGGGCTTCCGTACTTATTACTTCAGCATACATGCAGAAAAACCAAGAGGCTTGTTGGTGCAAAAATACATCAAAAACTCTACTTTTTTAATAGACCTACTGTTTTGTAGGGCTTTTAGTAAACCTGACTTCAGCAATTTCTATGAATCAGACTAAATATAATTCCCTTTGTACCCCATTTAAAATTTGACATTCATAGCACTTTATATATTTACATTTTACACTGACAACACAGTTTTAAAGTCCCAAACTGTTTCACAGTGACCAGCTGTTCTGCAGTAACGCATGAAATGAATGTAACATGAAATTAGTTTTGATTTGATTTCAAATCAACAGCCTACCTCTGTCACGTGCTTGAGTAACAGAGAGCACCTCTTTTTTTTTGGCATGGTAGCACTAAAGTTTAATGGGTTACTAATGTTAAATGGGTTACTCGGGTTAAATAGTCTGTCGGACGCAGTAACACAATGCAACTGCAATACCCCCCCCCCCCCCCAAGTGGTGGGCTGTCATCACTGCAGCTCTTTGTTTATGGACAACACAACGGTAGAAGAGTGTAATAGGACACCTGGAGGAGACGTGGAGCTGCTGCTGTCAATAACAATGCAGACCAATCAGGGGAGATGCGGTCGCGCTGATCAGACGGGTTGAAAGTCTGAAATCTGTTATTCTGCCAGGCTGCCAGGACTGTTATAATCCGTTCCTTTTTTCCGCGACCTTTCACACAGAGAACGCTATCTGTCGATATCGGGCTCGCCGCGTTTTACATAACAGGGATTACATTGCAATTACGTTTAATTCCTACCTGGATAATTTGGGATTATTTGCTGAGGAGATTCCACTCGGTCTGGATGGTGAATCGTCCGCGGAGAGGCTGAAGACTGTCAGCGGCTGCGAGTCTCTCGGTTCTCTCCTCCCCGTTAGGTCACACCTCCTCAGGGGCAGGACCTCCCCATCTCCGGGATCAGAGTGTGTATGTGTGTGTATGTGTGTGTGTGTGTGTGTGTGTGCTTTCAGAGACTCAATCCAGATGTGAGAGCAGTTAGATAGATAGATAGATAGATAGATAGATAGATAGATAGATAGATAGATAGATAGATAGATAGATAGATAGATAAATAGATAGATAAATACTTAATTAATCCCCAAGGGGAAATTCCATCCGTTAATTTGAAATGTGCAAGTAGGGACAAAAACTGAGTCCCTGTTCCCTGTTAGAGTTTTTTTTCTGAGTTTATTTGAGCTATTCGTGGGTACGCAGGATCATTGAGGTACATTCTTGCAAATATTAGACAGCTGTACATTTATTTAAGTACTTTAAGAACTATTTTACATACTTCTTGACTGTGTCTTTGTACATTTTCTGTTTGTCTGTCTCTATTTGACACGAACAGCTCACACTGTTCTCTCAAAGGCTCTTACCTGCTTATCTCTCAGCCCTGCAGCTGTGATGGCCTGCCTGAGGCCATGCACGCAGGAGCGCGTCATCAGCAGTCTTCTAGTCACATTTTACCCCCAAAGAATGAAAATACAGACCCCATTGCCATCTCAAAGAGTTGAGTTCTTCACATACTTGATACTTTCTTATTACAGAGCATCCACTTAATCCAACAGGTCACTGCCACCTCTGCTAAATGTAACGAAGCTGTCAACTGAAGAGTAGCACAATTTAAAGGGATACAAATAGAAAATGTTACATAGTACCATCCCAGTAGATCAGTCCTGGTATAACATGGACATTTTTCTCTGGTACATACGCTTCCCTCTGAGATGCCAGCAGTAACACTCAGGTTTCACATCCCAGGACCCTGTGACACCTTCTGCCCTACTTAGAGAACCAGGACATCCAGGAAGACATTCACATTCAGACGGGATAATCATCATCTTCAGTTTAACTCAAGTCAAAACATGCAAAATAGTAACAGGTTTTTTTGTTTGTTTGTTGTGTGTGTGTATGTTTAATTCATATCTGTTGTTTTTAAAGGGAGAGGCTCTGTAAATAGCATCATCATTCAAACTGTCATTAACGGACACACACACACACATAAACACACACACATACACGGGAAAATAAAACAAAATTGAATTGAATTGAAATCGAAAAGAGCACATCTGAATCTGGTCACTATGCTTGAGCCCTGGTGTGGTCACAGAGAAAATGCTTGTGTGTGTGTGTGTGTGTGTGTGTGTGTGTGTGTGTGTGTGTGTGTGTTTGTGTGTGTGTTTGGTAGAAAGAAAAAAAGCATGTATTTGTTGATGGCTCAACAGCATTTCCACGAAGAAAACATCTTCGTTGCACTGACAAATGGCCGTCCAATATCACATTTAAATTACACACCCAACTTTTTGCTGTTCACTGTTTATTTCAGACATTGATGTTAAGTTTGTGTCTTTAGAAATGAATATTCTATTTAAAAAAAAACACAATTTTTTATTTGTCTCCAAAGAGACAAACAAGAAAACTGACAGCAACTTTTTTTCCATCAATTCTCTCACAACCGAGATGCCCTTTATTCTAGATATGTATGATCCTTTTTTTTTTACTTTTACTTTTATACAATAAATGCTGGGTGAAACTTAAATGTAAGACTGTCCTCGCTGCAGTCCTGCTTCCTGTACTGTAAAGTCAATCTGGACTCACACTCGGTTGCTATATCTCAACGCTTTACGCAGCGCTGACAGAATAGTTCTATTCCTCAACATTCCCTCATTGGAATATCTATTTAGTTTGGGAGTACAGCTGCACTAAATCATGTCGTGTGTTTTCCCTTCTTCCCCTGCAGAGTCTCTCTTTCTTTTATCAAGAGCCAAGTTGGAATCACACTCAGCTTCTACTTTTCAGCTTTTACAGTATACGGGAGACAGGTGAGGAGTAACCCTCTCACCTCGGCCACGCAGCATGAAGATTAACCCTGAAAAAAAAAAAAAACTTCTCAGGATGGCAGGAAATGTGGATGGAGTTTCCACATCAAACAGTGGGCAGAGGAATGGTGTTTGTGTATTGTGAAGGAAGGAGCGAGGATGTAGGTGAGGGAGGAGAGGAGGGCAGAGCGTCATTCACACCTGAGTGTCGATCCTGATTTCTTAGAGGGGAGTGTGGACAGAGCAGGCCAGCGTTTCTCTGTGTGCACACCTGAGTTTGTGAGGTATAAACGCAGGAATTCCGAGAAAAGAACAGATTGTGGATTGTTGGATTTTTTATGGAGAGGTCAGGAGGGGGGTTACTCTGCGGGAGAAATCATACATTTACGTTTTACTGTAAGTACGGTGGAGCCAAATGACAAAAATCAACTGAATCAAAGCTTTAAAAAGAACACAAGACAAGAAGCTCCCGTTTTATTAAATCAATTTGCGGATGAATTATTAAATATTTGAACATCTAACAATCAAACATTCTCATTTGGATAAACTTCTCAACTTTTCCTGAGTGTGCCAACATACTGTAGAGGTAAAAACCATGATAAAACCTCACAGACGAAGACCAACACGATCCTCCGGCCAGCTTTACACCATCAACTGGACATGAGGATTTTGGTAAAGAACGCTATCACACAAAGGCCTCCAAAACTCAGTAATATTGAGCTCCATGATGGTTCCTCATATCAGTTTTTTCCTTGCATTTGCACATCATGCACCCCCCCCCCCCCCTTGATGCATTCACCATGAGGAAGAAGAGCCACCAATTTACCATTCATACACTTGAGATTCTAAACCTATTATGACTGGAATCTGTTTCAAAAAAAGCATCACAATTACTGATCATTTTTCATGTTGGATACAAATGATGTGTCATGACAGTGCTTAATACCTGTAAGAGCGACTGATGCGCTGTGTATTTGGCCAGAACTAATTTCTAACACCAGCCCCCTGTTGAGCATTTATAATTTTATAATGACATTAAAATGAAATGTTCCACTTTAAAAACTGTACAACGAGTGCATATGTTGATGAAGGAGAACATTATATATGCAGCATATTTATTTATTGTTGTTACTGGAGTGGATGTTTATTATGGACTTAAGTCGGTCAACAAAGATTGATTGATTGATCTGAAAAACCGGTGACAAAGCAATCATTAAATTAAAATTAAAATTTACAGTTTGAAAGTAGCCAAACACGAAGAGCAGCCGCTCATAAAAACCCATACAGGCCAGTGAACCGGATGACAAGGACCAAAAACCAAAGAACACACACACACACACACACACAAACACACACACACACACACACACACACACACACACACACACACACACACATATGCTATATATGATTTTTTTTTTTTTTTTTTACCAATTTGATGGTTTTATAACGATGATATGATGGTTTTCCTAGCTGATGAGTATGCAAGGGTCAAATACTCCACCTAGTGGACATGCTACACCATTATGGAAGATCTATATTGTGTCTCAAATTATGAATGAATGAATAAATAAATAAGTACACAAATAAATAAATAAATTACAGATTTTTCACCAACTGTAAAACTGCCAAGTAGGTTATTACAGAAATGAGCGCCACCTCAGATGATTGTTGGTCTCAGAGGTCACAGAGGTCTCAGTGGCTCTGCAGCATGTGACCCGGTTTCGACGGCCCATTTCTTCCGGGTATCGATATACTGTCTCAACATCCCTCATGTGACGCGCAGCAGTTTGAGTTATGATATTCACGGGCCTATTGTCAACTCGAGGAGGAGTCGATGTGGAACATTTGGCTGCAGCTTTGAGCCTCTCATCAAGGTTGATCGCTCATTATCTAAAATATCATCATGTGGTCTGATGGGGGGGGTCGTGACATGTCGTAATTGTGCACAAGCAATGACAAAAAGAGGATGAATGATGGATGAATGTAAAAGTTGGTGTATGTTTGGGAATGTAAATCTGTCTTGACACTCGCCTGGGAACTGCCTGCGCGTTAGACGGTGCGTTATCCGGTGTTTTGATGTTTCGATCGGTGGAAACGCAGCCGACCAGGAAGGAGAAGAAAAGGTAGCCCGATTTATCACCTCGACACATCGTGGCTGAGTGAAGCCTCACACTCCGGCCGCTTCTTCAATACACTTTCACTATCCACACACACACTCCAGGAGGCAGGGGAGGATGTGCCACAGACGCAGCAGTTGCGCTACCTGACGTCATGCATGTGGTCCAAATACATGGAACATGATGTTGGATCTGCTACAGGGCCTGCAAATTAAACAAATCAATCACAAACCATTAACTAGGGGACATTTCAGGCTACAAATATGTTTAAATAAAGCAGATATTTAATTGAAAATATCAGTGTTGCGCGTCCTACCCCCCCCCCCTCCAGGTCAGGAAAGCTGGATAAATGGGCACATTAACGGGTCATCTGGGATCAAACGCACACCTATTAGCCAGACAGTTGTTAGTAGGTGCGTAACACATCAAAGGCACGCGTTTGTAAGGGGGGTGGGGGGGTGGTCGTGGGGTCGTTATATGTGGCTGTCAAAAAAGTATAAAAACCTCCAGACGTCAGCAGGTTCCCCAGTTTCAACGAAGAGACGCGTCTCGGACTGTTCAATAAGGGACCTCGAAGGAGAGACATGGCATTCGGACTGGATTTTACTGGACATAACGCACCGGAGATGAGCGCTGCTTACACCGGACACTATTGGTCGGTTACCGGCCTGGCTGTGAACAACGACGATTACGCGCAGGACCAAATACGTGAGTTTTAAAATGTGTTCACTACAATAATGATCAGTATCAGGATTTAGGGACAGAAAACCTTTGAATAAGTCAAGCTTGGACTTGACTTGTGTAGGCTGTGTGTTTAGAGGTCCAAATGCTCTGCGGAAGCTAAAGCAAAGAGCTTATGAGTAACTTTGTATGTCCCCCCTCCTGCAGGGCACCACGATGCTCGCCGGCGCCCAGACACACGTCGCCGGAAGCGCACCACTTTCAGTAAGGCGCAGCTGTGCGAGCTGGAGAGGGCCTTCTCTGTCACCCAATACCCGGACAGTAGAATGAAGGAATCCCTTGCCTCTTTAACTGGTCTTCCAGAGTCTAAAATTCAGGTATGACAAGTCCCTCGCAGCTACGTTAATTTGGATATTCTCAGGAGCGTTGCGCGGAGTTTAATCTTACTTTATTTCAACAGGTTTGGTTTCAAAATCGCCGCGCACGCTACTTCAAGAGCAAGAAAGCAACCAGGGAGGTGCAGAAAACCCATCCACAGTTCAGCTACATGCCTTCCTCCAGTCCACCTTCCCTCCAGATGGCTCCTGCTTTCACTTCCACCTTCTGCCCCCCGTCTCCACCCGGCCACCCCGCTCCAAGCCTCCCGTCTCCATCCGGCTATCTTGCTCCACGCCTCCCGTCTCCACCCGGCTACCCTGCTCCAAGCCTCCCATCTCCACCCGGCTACCCTGCTCCATGTTTACCGCAGTCCACCAGGCTCTCCACCATCCTCGAGGGTCAGACCACTGCACCCACGCAAGCATCTCCACTAACCCCCTCCCACCCAGGCAGCCCCCCGCCTGGACTCCCCACAGACTACAACCATCAAACCCTAGACTTTACCGGCTACAGCCCCGAGTTTCCAGCCTGTGCGTTCAGTGAATGGGAATTGACGGAGGACTTCCAGGAGTTCCTCAGAGACTCACGGGGATCCCAGCAGGTAGGCAGCCGCTGTAGTGCGCCGGTAGAGGGCGTCCAAGGTCAAGTGGACCACCAGAGCTTCTTCAGCGCAGACGAGTCAATACACGACCAGAAAGACGTGTGCCTTCAAGACCTGGGCGACCTCAGTTTTTTAGATCTGGAAATTTCTGCTGCAATGATCGATTATCTTTTGTGTTGACTGATCGTCAGAGATCGGAAGAACTACAGACGTGCCTGTATTGCATTATTTATGGCGACCCCGCACTGTGTGGAAAAGATCAGATATTTGTATTTACAAACTGTGTCGTATTTCATGAATATGAGAAAATAAACCAGCAGTTTGACACAGCAGAGATCCCTACCAGTCATATACTTAAAGCGTGCTGCCTCGGTCGTCACCACACGGCGCCGTGGCTTAGTTGGTTAAAGCGCCTGTCTAGTAAACAGGAGATCCTGGGTTCGAATCCCAGCGGTGCCTTTTGTTTTTTGCACAATGATAACAATGTGAGGACATTCGTGATGTCTGTTTTTTTTAACGGCACTATTACATCTTGTAATCTTACAATACAGTCCACCAGCCGTCCTACCAATACGCGATTTTAAACAAGCTGAGACTAATTTTCATTCAGTTTTACAAGGTAAAGACATAGTTGGTTTAAAACCCTCATACAAAATTATCTTAATGCAGAAAGGTGTGCTCTGTCACATCTGATATGAAACTACATTTTCTAGATCCAAGTCATACTCACAACAAGAAACTGAGATTGAATTACAAATTAAAACCTCCTTCATTTACAGGTGTCTTTTCCTTTTTGCTGCACAAACTGTGTCTGATGTGAATTAGAAAACCCAGCAGCCAATCACAACCCACGATGTTGACAAAACTGGGGTACAACTATTTTTGTACGATTCCTATCATAATCTTTAATCCATCCATCCATTGTCTTCTGCTAATTCCTGTTAAGGGTCGCAGGGGGCTGGAGCCTATCCCAGCGTCTACGGGCGAGAGGCAGGGTTCACCCTGGACAGGTCACCAGTCCATCACAGGGCCAACACATAGAGACAGACAACCATTCACACTCACAGTCACACCTACGGTCAATTTAGAGTATCAATCAGCCTCGTCCTCTCTTGATGTCTTTGGATGGAAGGAAGAAGCTGGAGTACCAGAGAGAACCCACACAGGAACAGGGAGAACATGGAGACTCACACAGAAAGATCCTGCACCTGAGCTGGGACTCGAACCCAGAACCTTCTTGCTGTGAGGCGACAGTGCTGGCCACCGCACCACTGTGCAGCCTTAATCTTTAATCATTAAGCATAAATATGAGAGAATAAGATTATCGTCACTATTTGAAATGAGCGGTCTAGTTAACGCTGTCCGGAGGGTGAAAAGAAAATCTAAATTAGCCACATTCAGAGTTGTGTTTGCCATGTTTCAAACAATTTCTCGTTTTTTTCCACAAATGATTCTTCTAACATCTTCATTCATATTTTCACATATTTCATTTCAATAGCATTTATGTTTCTCAGCGTAGTGTGTTGTTTACAAGTGTGGTTGTTAGGGTATTCATGACCGTACAAACTTGTGGACAGATGCATCACTAATTTTTGTGGTTTAGATAAATACAATGTTATAATATAATATAATATAATATAATATAATATAATATAATATAATATAATATAATATAATATAATATAATATAATATAATATAATATTCTTTGAGGGTCCGTTATGTCTCATGCAGGGCCTGTTTGTCTTTTGCCAGCAGGGTCGGAAAAGAAGCATGTAACAGTTTTGTAGTCCAGCTCTTGGTGGTGGTACCAGTGGTAGGACACACTGGGCCAGGTCAGAACCATTTTATTTGGATCTTACAATCCTGCTGTATAGAAGCCAGACTTAGGCAGCTGAACTGGATGTTATTTGGTCAGAAAAACAAACGCATGTACAGAATTCTAAAGTTTGTAGTCTTCTTGTGACAGTTATGTTTGAGATAAACGGCTTAGTGTTGAATGACACGAGGGCTATAACATCTGCATAATGTTAGTGGAGGTCAAGTTTATTAAATCATGCAAAATGAAAACATACCAACCTACATGTACAATCAACAGCCGGTAATAATAATAATGCACCGAATGCTGGGACGAGACAAACTACAGGATGTTTGTTATATGTCGGTCATCATTTTACTAAAAGACTCATTATGAAGAAATGTCATGAAAATAAACCATAGAATAAATTTCTCCTCATTTTCTTAACAGTGCTGCCTATCTCTTCTCTGCCCTGGATTCATCAGGTGTCTCCTCATGCTTGCAGCCAATCCAGTATTTTGCAATGGATCGTGGGTAACGCGGGATGGCAAAATCCACATGTTTGGTCTGCAAATCCACTCTGTAGTATTTATCTGTCATCATACAAAGAGAAACACACAAATGCGTTAGATAAAAGTTTGAGGAGGAGCTTAAAGTGATACTACATCCAGAAAAGTGTATTTTCCCTCACAAACAGGTGTCTCGAGCTCATGAAGATGCTTTTTTTTCTGTCTGCAGTGCTCATTTAAAGGAAGAGACAGTCATGTTTATTCATCTCGAAGCTTATGGCGACTGATGCTAACAAAAATAAAACCGTCCAAAAACGTCTATTTACAAAAACTGAAGCGCATCATCCTGAATAATCCATGACTTCTTTGTCCATCTGTGTTCTCAGTAATCCACAAACACGAGGAGCTTGCTCACAGTAGCGACAAACTGGAATTTATATTGTTTGTTTTTTGCTCAAACCAAGTGTTTGTGGATTACTGAGCATAAGGCTGGACACAGAACACTTGGTTTAACCCGCACGATGCCCTTGAGCATTTGTAAATCTACATTTTATTAATGTTCACTGTCTCTCATCGTTCACTTCAAATTAAATACACATGGCTGGCTCTTTCTGCATTCTGGAGTCAGAAAGAAGTGATTCAGGAGGGAAAAAATGTCTGAAAGAGCTCAAGACATCGATTGTGTGGAAGGAAAAAATCATTTTTTGGTGAAGGATAGCTTTGAATAAAACTCTTATTCCAGATTTTTAGGTAGTTTTGTTTAAGAAAAAAAAGTGAGGCGGACTCAGGAAAGACAAATGCTGATGTGTATTCATACTGTACCTCTCTTGAAAAAGTACACATTCTGAACAGGAATGATCCTGTAGTCCTGTGTTGTGTGCTCAACAATTTTGTCGCTGTAGTCGCTGAAGTCGCTGGAGTCGCTGTAGTCAAAAATATCAGCGAAACTCCAAAAATTATCAAAAGGATGGGGAGTCCGCCTCTTGCCAGGCCTCCTCTTCCTACTGCTCCGTCTCTTGGCTTGGGGAGGGCGTTGTGTGGGTGTGGGACTCAGATAGACTCGTCCCACCACGGTGGCGTCTACAGGAGGCTCAATGCCCAGCCAGTCCCTGCTGATGAGACGAGGGCCCGCGTAATGACTGTTGACTGAATGAGGACGTAGAAAAGAGAAAAAGACATCTGACTTGTTAACTGTGCGTCACCTGCACGTGATTTACAAAACAGACACAGATGAGCCCTACTGGAGCCTCTGAAGAGGTCGGCGAGGAGACTCTCCCACGTCTGATCACTGAAGACGTCGGTGTAACTTGAGAACAACACGGATGGGGAGGACCTGCTCATTTGGACACACTCCTCATGGGAAGGCTGATGCCTAAACTCATATTGGTAATAGTTATCACCTGAAGGAAAAACACAAAAAACAGAAAAGAGAGGAGGACAGTAGGAAAAGCACAGTTAATTGTCAGGGTAAAAATGATTGCATATGTTGCTTTAAACTAAAACAAATCTGAAACATTAAAAAGCAAGAAATCTCTGTATGTCTGAATGTACACTTGCATGTATGTATGTCTGCTACTTCAATAACTTGGCAAATGTTCATCCAACTGACATCAAATTTGGTGTGTGGATTATTGGTGCCCCAAAGAAGAACAGTGCCTAGTTGGAATTCAGGGGTCTGAGGGGAGTGGGGTTTGAGGGGTTCTGGGTTTAAGGGGGTCTGGGTTTGAGGGGTCTGGGTTTGAGGTGTTTAGGGTGAGGGACGACAGAATGACAGATTATAGTTTCAAGCAATAGGCACTGCTCTAGTGCCCTTAAATTGGCAAGATACTTTCTTTCAAAATGCGAAGGGATGAAAAGTTTAGATGACACTTTAGTCTTGATATATTCCTGGTCTGATTATACTTTCATCATGGAGATATAAAGAGCACAAGGTAGTTCCAAATACTGAAAAACTTGTTACATGTCATGAAAATGCACCTTTAAAAAAGTAGGCTTTCTCTTTGCAGAGATGACCTGGTGCTGGTATGGCAAAAGCGGCATCAACGTTATCTGGTATATTGCTAAAACCATCAGAAATATTCTTTGGATAGTCCTTATCCATGACGTCGCCATCAAACCTCCAGTACTCGGTTCCCTGAGGCAGACAACATCAAAAATGTTAATTCTGAGAGCAGAATACACAGCAGATATCCACCAAGAGACTCAAAAATACACACACAGTTCCCAGTGATTACCTTAAAGATGTAGGATTTCCCCTGGCAGTTGATGCGTGTGAATGCAGCATCGATGGGACCAGGGATTCCCCACACATCCTGGATGAGTTTGGGGTAACCAGGAAGTACAGCTTTGTCATCCAACTCGAAAAAGTATTCACCTGGAAGGAAAAGTGAGTCACGACTGTTAACTGTTTCTCCTAACTTAAAAAAATAAGATCCATGGAAATCTAAAACCCAGCACTGGTCTAAACTAAGCTGATCAAATCTGATCCGATGGATGTCCAGACGCACCTCGGAAAGCGTAGATTGAGCCGTTCTTCAGCTGCAGGAAAGCATCAAAAGGGTGACCACTGCAGGGTTGCGCTTTACGGTCTACAGGTGGGCTTGGATCTTGTGAGGTCATGGGTGGGAGGGTGGCTGTGGTTATGGTGACTGGGTTGGAAGTCGGTGCGAGAGTTGTGGTGATTTCGTTCACCTGAGTCTGCTCAGTTGTTGTTAGCTCTGTCGGTTCTTCAAAGGTATCACCCCGCGCAACTGCAGGTAGAAGAGCAGACGTGAAAGTTTCTCGTGAAACTATCTCATGAAAATTTTCCTCAGGAAAAATAAAAAAAGGGGAAAAATATTGAAATACAAATAGTCAATCATTTGAATCAAACTAACTTTTTTTGGGGCAGGCAGTGTCGAAATCTGAACAGCAGCTTCCGTAGTAAACACACAAGGAGTCACACTGACATTTCCTCTGTGGGTGGAAGGCGCCACAGTGACCTGCACAGGACTCTGGGAAAATTGTGAGACATTGTTATTGTCCAGAATCTCAATACATGACCTTATAGACTCATCCGCAAAGCTGGTGATGTGGTGGGGGTGAAACTGGACTCCTTAGACACAGTGATGGAGAGAAGGATGCTTCTGAAACTACGGAGCATCCTGGACAACATCACCCCCCCTCCATCAGCTCCTGGTCCAACACAAGAGTACATGGACCAACAGACTCAGACCCCCCCCCACCTCAAAAACTGAGCGCCATGGAAGGTCCTTTCTCCCAGTGGCAATAAAACTGTACAATACATCTCTGTAAAAGAACTGTCGACCATCCACACTCACTGTGCTGTCTTCGGATTAATTCATGTAAACGACCCTTATTGTACAATCCATTGCACTTTGTATGCAGTCTTGTTCTGTCACTATGTGCATAGCCTTGTTCTCTCTTCATTCCCTGTTTGTTGTTGTTGAGTGGAGCACTGTTACGAACAGAATTTCCCTTGGGCATGAATAAAGTTTTCCGATTCTGATTCCGATTATAGCTGTCAAAGTAAACATGGAATATGCGGTGTCTATGTTGTACTCTTAAAACTTTAAATGTACTGCATAATTCCTTTGAATATGTTGAAAAACAGCAAATAAAATCTCTAAGTCATTATGTGTCTTACCACTTCTTAACACGTATATTTTCAGAAAAGCCTTGAATTCTTTTTATTATTTAGCATACACAGTCTATCTTCATTGTTGGGGTTTTGTTTTTCATTTTACATATTCTGTGCATATTATCATTTATGTTTTTGCTGTTATCCTTTTTCAGTCACATTTGTTTGGTTTTGAAAAGTTCTGTACAAATAAAGCACATTATTATGATTCTTATTTTTTAAAAGACATCATGTGCCACATAGTTTTTGGCAACATTATTTAGTAATACTATGAAAAAATTAAATCAGTGTCATCAAAAGTGTTTTTAGAATATTATGCACCATATATATATATATATATATATTTTAAATCATTGGAAAACTACAGAAATTATATTACAACTAATATTTCAGCAAGTCTCTTTCTTTATTTTACTGATCACATTTTCTGATTTGTGAACTGAAAGGATGAGTGGGCTAAAGTTGAAAAGGAAGACCTACCGTCCGCAGCAAAGCTGGTGTCCAGCAGGAGGACGAGGCCCAGCAGAGCCACCGCCGGCTTCATGTCGAATCAAAAAATAACTTAAATAACTTAAAATGTGTAAATTGGATTCTGTGGAGAACGTCTCTGCCTGTTTACAGTCAAAAGCGCAGCAGCTGAGAAGCCCTCTTTGGGTTCAGTTTCGAGCAGATGATTGATTTTTTTTTTTTTTTTCAGAACTGTTGACCCAAGAACGCCTGCTTCTCTGATTGGCCAACGGTGACAATCATTTAACTGTGTCCTCTCTGTCCCAGAAGCATCAACATGAATATGAGACCTCTGTGCTCTGTAGGGTGACAATACCCCCCCTCCCCCAAATTACATGCTCCACATTATTATCTTACTTATTTAATACTTAGATAAGAAAAGCGGGTAATTTTTCCTAGTCTTTTCTTTCTACTGATTTCCCATTAAAGTCAGGGACAGAGGGGTATCAGAGTTCAACCACTGTGTAATCAGGACGCTGTTTTTTCCCTTTATTGATCTCTGGTGGAAAAACACAACCCAAAGCAAACCAGATGCCCTCTTCAAACTCAGCCATAAACTCTTTCAGGAATGACTGCTGTGTTATTTCATGAGTAATATTGAATATTGGTTAGATCAGATTCACAAAGAGAGAAAGAGAGTGAGGTTAACCAGCATTTGACCCCCAGGTGGACGGTTTGAGCCCATGTGACCACATAAATATCGATGCTTCCTCATCAGTGCCATCAAAGCAAATGGACTCTTGTTCTCATTGGAACAAATCCAATAGTGATGACCATTAGTACTTTAGATTGCTGCCATCATAGTTTGCTATTCATTAATGAAAAAGAAATGATAAGAAAAACACTCTGAATAGATCAGATTCCTGTGCATAATCTGCTGAAGCTGCAGCTGCAGTAACTGTCTCAATTCCCAAGTGATAGCTCGTGTAAAGAACCAATGACTTTTTTCTGTAGTCTGCACTATCTGGTTGGTGAACAGAGAGACCACGTTGATCATTGGAATCAATGGTTTATGATCTTCTATCTCGTTGTACAAATTTTCTTTTGTTTTCACCTCCCAAAAAAGAAAAAAAGCCAGAGAAGACAACACCTATCATTGTGTGTGTGTGTGTTTATGTCTGGTTTTAATTTTGACACAGTAGAATTAGATTTTTATCCATCAGGGAAAACACATCCTCTTGCTCATTTATTAGGTACATTCAGGGCCAGATGTGGGAAATCATCCAGGCCAGGATATGCATTGCATAACATCACCACAGTAAGGCCGCTTTTTCCTTCAAGAGAACTGCAGTGTGAAGACTTAATCTCCTCAATTCTGATCAATTCTTGTGCAGGCCAATCCCATATTACTGAGCCAACAACTGCAAGCTACAGAAGATTTTTTTCCACTTGCTCCTCAACTTTTCAAAGAACAGAACAAGATAATTCAGTTTACTCATCAACATTTCGAATAATAAACACAGACGTTGTCAAAAGAAAATCCTTTTTCTCTTATTCTTGTCATCAGCAATGAGACTTCAGAGACTGCAATGTTGCATCAGAGGCAGTTTACTGTTCTTGTACAAGAGGAGCAGTTACAGTCATGACAGGGGTCCTGAGAGAAGGTTCTCCGTGTTACAGTGTCCACCTTCTTTTATGCAGAGTCTTGGGACGGTCCCTCTCAGCAGTGTGCTATCACCGAGATAAACAGGTGGCACAAGGGCGTTGTGCAGCTGTTGGGCCCTCTTTTCTCATTCAGCTGGCATGTCGATTCTGTTTCTTGTTTATCTGGATCCCAATGTTCATGTCAGGCTGATTTAGCAAAGCTGAAACAGTGAAACATCTTGTGAACCGTAGAGTGACAAGAAGACAGTTAGCAGGTTCCCACAGACACACAGTTTTAATAAAGCATTTTCATCCATCCATCCATTTTCTTCCGCTTATCCTGTTAAGGGTCGTGGGGGGGGGGGGGGGGGGAGCCTAGCCTAGTGGCTTTATTTTCAACCTTTCAGGGATACTTTAGAGAAATGCTAAAACACATAAAGGTTTTTTTTTTTTTATGATTTCAACTTTGCATTAAAAGTCATGCAAAAGCTGCTCCACTTGGATCAAACCAACCTGCAGCACAAACAGATGACTGCAAGGACTTACTCTCATTTTAAATGCCCAGGGTTCTGCATGGCTGAGTGATGAGGAGAGAAAAATGGGCAAGAAACCAAAAAACAAAAACAAAAAAACCCAAAACATAGCGATTTGTTGTGTGGTCACACACTGTTCTCGTGCTATGAGTTAGCGACTCCGATTGATGAAATTATGGAAGAGAAAAAACAAGACATGTTTTCTAAGACATCTAAGTGTCACTTGAATCAAGGTTATAAGAAATCCTGCAAGCACATTTTTTAGCTTCTGCAGATGTTGACGCCAACTCTAGGTGGCTGCGTGTTCCCTCCTCTCAGCACAGCAGGCACATGCTCACTAACCTTGGGTTCAGCCTGACTGTGCTGATAAACCAATACATTATAGATAATAAACCTGTCTATTGTTTGGCTTGCTCCTCCCCTGACTTTACCCGTACTGTCACCTTCCTCTCTTTACCAATGGTTTCATGTCCCTCTCAAGCATTGTCACTATTTGGTATTGAGTTAATGTTTGATACCACCACAGATATAAAGAGTATATTGCAACTTATTAGTCCCATTACCTAGACGGCTCTCTGTTGAACTCACCTCTGCTTTTCTTTACCTTCAGCTCCACTTAATTCTCTCTCTCTCTTACTTACCTGAACATGTCTTGCCACTGAACTTTGACCCATCTGCCTCTCCTCCATTTCTTTACCTGTGAGTGTGTCTCCTTCTGAGTTACAAGAGAAACTCAAGTCCTTAAGTTTTGTTTGCTAGGCAGATTTTTGAGAGAATCATGTTTCGTTGGCTGAGGTGGCCGTGGCACCACAGGAACTACATCATCATTTTGATCACGCCGCTCTTATTCCTTCCCCTGCCGCTGCTGAGCCCCACATCGGTGAGTGTGTGTGCACATCAACGTTTCTAGGCTGTTTGAAATGAAATTATCTCCCTGAGTCAAGAGCAGGGAACTAAATCAATGCAGTCGAGCGAAGACATTTTCATCTCTGCTCTCCTTCATTATGGACAGTAGTTGCATACGCTCAGACCTATGAAGGAATAAATAAATATTTGTCTTGAGGACTTATTAACCTCTATGTGGCCACAACCTGTGAACTCTTCAGTAAGCTTGCTTTCTAATGAGTTCATAGTAAACTAGGCAAACTACCGGCTTCTTACACTCTCACCCTCGGGCCTTGATTAAATCCTGGCAGCCCTTGGGTAGGTAGCTGTTCTACCGAGGGAGAGCATGATGATATTTGAGTTTGCATGAAGGAGCAGGCAGTGTGGAGCAAACATCACCTCCCGCTTCCAGCGAACACGCACTAACTGTGTATTATGTTGCTGTACTTCACATGAAGGCCATTTTGGTGTAATTTTGGGTGACGTTATGCCTATGAGTTCAACTCAAATGGGTCTTCAAGCTGGGATTCTTATCAAATGCGTGAAGTTTGGAAAAGATCCAACCACATGGAGTCCAGTTACAAGAGGTTTCTAGTCTATGAAGAAACAAGACAAACAGACAAACAAATAATGCAGAGAGACCCAACGTCTGACAGGGAGATCTGTGATTTGTGCCTCTCACACAGCGTTGCATTCCGATTTTTACATTATATTAGCAATAATGTTCGGTGACTTCTAAAGCTCCCTGTCTTTCCCATGCCCATTTGTCTGGCATGCAGGCAAATGGCTGATTAGTCATCAGCTCAGTGTATCAGGAATATGCAGCGTGTGTGTGTGTGTGTGTGTGTGTGTGTGTGTGTGTGTGTGTGTTTATTGCCCTCTAAAGTTACCATAGGTAGAATTTTAAAGGCTCAAATTCTGATGCCGCCCATTGTTATCCTGTCAATAAGGTAGGCGGTGAGTGATACTGTATTTGAGACTGATTAATGATCTTCCATGATGTAACATGGAAGATCATTAAATACATGGAAATACTTTTTCATTACTTGATGGACGGTCAACAATCATTTCTCCAGACTTTCCTCCATGTTATCTGATGGTGTTTTCCCCCTGGCAGCCAGCGTGAGGGGAGTTTCTCATACAGTGAACTGGGAATGACATCAATGATCTAAAGGAAAGATGTTGGTGAACTTTTAAGATTTCAACAAACTGGGATCACATGTTTTTGTTGTATTGCATTGCTGTTACAGTAACAATAACTTTACAACCATAACCACCCGACTGATGATTTAACAAACCAAAATCCTAATCCACGAATGAAATAACAAGAAACAGAGGGCACGTAAAGAGCTGACTGGGGGTGAAACATCAAGGACAGTGAGGTTGGGACGCAGACAAGGAAGTGGAATAAGAAAAGACACTCCAGGGAAAGACATTTCAAAATACTGCACTGATCAGATTTTGATCAAAACTTAAGGACAACCAGGAACAAAAAGATCAAAACTAAGGAGTCCGTGTTATTGCAAACTTAAGAATCCAAACCTCAAGAAAGAGAACTAGGGATCGATGTGGTTTAGACAGGAATGTGACAGTACTGTGGTGTCCTGTTTGGGAGAACATCTACAGCTGTCTTGAAACCTTTAATTATTACAGTTTTATATGAAGAACCTAACTTAGAACATATCCTAAAGTTTAAAATGGCAGAAAGCTGACGGTGTCCGAGTGCGTGACCTGCTTAGGCGAGCGAGGTCTCTTCTGCGTGGCAGTGGAAAGTTTTGAGTCGGTAATTTAAGACATCTTTGCTTTACTGAGGAGTCATAAAGACTTATCATGAGCGTCAAGGGTACGAAAATTGTTTTACGATCAAGGGTCACAACTATTTGCAGAAGTAACTCCTTATTGCCTTTTAAAGAGAAGCCAGAGATAAGATGAAGCATGAACTGGATGTGTGTGCGGGTGTCTGCTTCTGTGTGCAGTGATTTGATTTCCTCAGCATGTTCATAATGTGAAATGCTACATTGGTGCTGTGACGTCTATCAGTTCTTCTGACTTGAGTGTGTGTGCTTTCAGGAGGCGCGATGTGGCTACGCTATCATCATCATGGCCCTGTACTGGTGTACCGAGTGTATGCCGCTAGCTGTGACTGCCCTGATGCCATTTGTCCTCTTCCCCATGATGGGCATCATGAAGGCTGGAGATGTACGGTCACTGCCTAATTATGTACCTCTACTTTCTGTTCAAGAAGTGCATTTTTTTGCTTTTGCAACAGATACTTTATGACTGTCAAACAGTATGTCATTGGAAGTTGCCCCAATACTTCCTGCATTATCCTGATACTTCTGAGCTATTTGCAAGGTATGATGAGAGATGCTAAATGCAGAGATGGCTCCATTAAAGTGATATTTCCCTCCAAAAGTTAATTTTGCCTTTCAAGTACTCACAAATTAATGTGTTGTCATCGGTGCATCACTTCTTTTCGACTCCAGAATCCTGAAAGAGTCACATTTAGCTTGAAGCTAATGTTAAGTAGCGGCCAATGACGCTACAGCAACAAAACAACAGTAACACTGACCAAGATTGTCCATTTATAAACTCATACATGCAACAACCAGTATAATTCTGACAATGATTTTAAGAGACTGTAATCTGATGTTCAGTTTACAAATAAACTATTGCTGCTGCTGCTTGGAGTTGTTGGCTGTAAAGTGCGATTGACTTTAAGCTAAATGTACGTGACTGACCGTCTTTGTTCTCGAGTCTCAAAGAAATGATGCAGGACCTGTTTGTGTGTACTTGAAAGGAAAATATACACATTTTGGTTGAAGTATCACTTTGGCCCCGTTCAGTTTTCTTGCAACATTCAAACTCTTAAGTATTTTATTGATCTCTCCACCGCAAGTTCAAGGTCAGATCCTGCCAAGTAACAGTACACAAAGAAGAAAAGAAGAACAAAATATTTGAGTTCATTTTACACTGCTTACTAAAAGTAATCTGGCCACCTATCAGTTCCTTCAAGGACACATTGTAGCTCTATAGACGTATCTGCTGATCTCAGGGGGTTTTGTTATTTTATAGCTCATAAAAAAATGGGACAGAAAGTTCCCAGCTTATTACATCCTGAAGTGCTTACTGTTGTTCATGTGTGTGTCTGTTTAATCGGTTTCAGGTTAGTATTGAGTACCTGAAAGACTCCAACATGCTGTTCATTGGGGGTCTGTTGGTGGCTATTGCTGTGGAGCACTGGAACCTGCACAAGCGCATTGCTCTCCGAGTGTTGCTGATGGTCGGTGTTCGTCCGTCCCTGTAAGAAAGCCTTAACCGTGTCACTGCTCACTCGCAATCACGACAATATTGCTGCACACAAGGATCCTTAAAAAAATTGTTTTTTAGATTTTTCACAGTAATATTGTATACTCATAAATGTCCAGAAAACCAAAAATGTATATTTAGTATCATACTTGCCCTGGAAGAAACATCGACATCTGGCTATATCTAAATACTTGTCTATATTTAATTGTGACGCTGCAATTTTGTTCATCTTGCATTGTTTAAAAAAGTTAAGAAAAACATGGGTTAGCGGACTCTGCGCTTGAGAGTTTGTTAACAGATGTTTTGGGGCAGTTGTTGGTCATGTAGTTCCTTAGAAAATGACGGCTAACAACAGCAAACTAATGGTGAATTCGCTTAAAGCTAAATATAATGAATGCGGCTGCATCTCTTTTGCACTCTCAAGTCACAAGGAAGTGATTCACTTATTTGTGAGTAATTGAAAAAAGAATTATCACTAAGGAAATCCTATATCATTGGTCATTAGTCATTCGTCTTGCAACTAAGAAATCACACTAATCTGATTGAACATTAATGATAAAAAAATGGCATCAGAACTACAGCCAATTTCCTTCTCAAAGGCAATCATGTGCCTCTCACACAGGTTAATGATCGGCTTCATGATCGTCTCGTCCTTCCTGTCCATGTGGATCAGCAACACGGCCACCACAGCCATGATGCTGCCCATCGCCCGGGCTGTGCTGGAGCAGCTGAAAGCCACAGAAGCACAGGCGGACAGCAGAGATTCCCAGCCTACAGCTGAGGATAATCAAGGGTTTGAACTGGAGCTAAGACAAGCAAAGGTGGATGTGACGGACAAGAAACAGCCAGAAACCTTGTCTCAGCTGGAGGACGATGTGTGTAAGTTGAAATGTCTGGTCGGTAAATGACTTTATGATCCCTTCAATAACCGAATGACATCTTCCGGACTCCAGTTGAACATGTGTGGTCTCCAGAGGCGCAGCAGGAGGCGAAGAGAAAGGCCATGGATGAGAAATATGAACTCCTCAACAAAGGGATGAGTCTGAGTGTGTGTTACTCTGCCAGCATCGGAGGCACAGCCACACTCACCGGCACCACGCCTAACCTCATCCTCAAGGGTCAAATCGACAAGTAAGACACTGAAAAAAACACTAGAAAAATCAAAGAAAAAAACACAAAGAACTCTTAACCCAAATGTTTCAACTATATTTCTCTCTCTCACTTTTCTCCTTTTTTCCAGGATCTTTCCTGGAAACAACGACGTGATCAACTTCGCCAGCTGGTTTGGCTTCGCTTTTCCCAATATGGTGCTCATGCTGGTCTTATCCTGGGTCTGGCTTCAGTTCATGTTCTTGGGCTTCAAGTAAGACAAAATCAGCCTAATGAAAACAGACTTGTGTTCACAGGGTCTCTGAAAAATACATCGTCCCGGTAGTATTTCAAGATTTGGAGGTACTCATCACTCATCTTCAGGCAGAAATGCCTTTGACTGACTGCCCTCCAAGACCTGATTTGAATAAGATTTCGACAGATTTGTCTCAATTTGGGGTGTTGGAAGGTGGTCAGTATTCAAGAATAGTGACCCCCTTAAATATGTGTGTTGTAGATATGCTGGGAATTTATCTGGACTCACAGTTCTGATCTCATAACTTGCAAATAACAGTGTAGACAGAAAAAAAGTCTGATCTGAGATAAATCAGAGACACAAACTGTATTTGCCTGCAGTCTGGGCGGAGCCTAGGACCTGTAGGGCCCAGGGGCAAGTAACTGCTGCTCTCTAGCTACATCTGTCATTGCTTATGCACCTTGCAAGGTGACAGAACGACTGCACACTGCTCACAGGGTTCATGTGGACAGTAAAAGTAATCACGGTTGGAGATGCAATGGTGGAATCTCAGCATCAGTATTTCCTTTAGTGATGATTTGTTGATTAATCTGCAGGATCTCTACCTCTGACACTTGTCTCATCAGCCTGAAGCAGTCGTTCGGCTGCGGTGTGAAAAGCGAACGAGATAAGGAGGCGTATCTGGTGATGAGGGAGGAGTACAAGAAGCTGGGGCGCATGAAGTTTGCTGAGGTGGCTGTGCTCGTCATCTTCATCCTGCTGGTGATCCTGTGGTTCACCAGGGAGCCTGGCTTCATGGACGGCTGGGCGACCCTGATCTTCAAGAACAAGGGATCGTGAGTATTTGAGTCGTTTCTTTCTTGAGCTAACATCCAAGGGAACGTCTAGTGATATTCTCTGTCCTTACTATGAAATACCACAAGAGCTGAGCTGCAGAAAATCACCAGATCTCATTGGATTACAGAAAGAATAATTTTAGTGTTACATAGAATATAGATTAAAAAAAGAAAAGAAAATGAAATTAAAGTTCTCTCTCGTCAAATCTCATCAATTCAGAGGATGAAAGCACGACCCTGAATAAATACGTGGTTATTTGGTCACGGCTCTTAAGGCCGGACACACATTTTTACTGCGATTACAATGTTGCACAGAGCAGAAAACTATTCATTCAAAATATATTTAATAGTTTTTGTTTGTGTGCATCAGGTTTGTGTCAGATGGCACTGTGGCTATCTTCATGTCCATGACCCTCTTCGCCATCCCTTCCCAGCTGCCCAGTTTCAGAGGATATGGTCAAAATGAAGCAGGTGAAGTTATTATTTTAACCCCAGTGATCACATTTAATAAGCAAAACTACCAAGTGCAGCATAACATAATGCCTTGATGATGCTAATGTGACCTAGATTTCAGCTCATTAGGGTGGGTGGGTGGGGGGGGGGGGGGGGTTATCCAGCAGATATGATGCTGCCCTGTCAAATTAATTACTGCTTCAGTTCAAACTTCATCTGGGTCTCACAGGTAAGGCGGTGAAGGCTCCTCCCACTCTGCTGAACTGGGAGGTGGTTCATGAGCGGATGCCCTGGAACATCGTGCTGCTGCTGGGAGGAGGCTACGCTCTGGCTGCTGGCAGTGAGGTCAACACACGCAAACACCATCATTCCTCCTTTCAAGGGCCTCTGTATACATTTATATTGAGCTGCTGTACAAAATTGAGGACACAGTTTAATTTCGATGTTTCAAATCCTTTGGTTCCACTGACCAGACAAAATCAAATAATTTAAAGTCCCAATCTTGGGCTCAACATGACAACTTCATTGTTTCCTTAGATTTCGCTGTTCAAGGTTTCGTGTCAGTCAAATACAGCATCAAAAACAGAGGAAACCACGGTATTTTTAAAAGACATCACCCCAACGACTGACTTTCAAAAGTTCCCTCCACAAGCTGGCAACTTCGGGTTATCGCCGCCAAATTATATCAAATGTTTAAAAAAGATTGGAAAGAAAATGTAGCGTTAACGCAGCTAAACTTGATCCAAATCAACAGAAATTCTACGATTAATAGGGAAGTTACCGTTTACATGGTTTTATCACCTCTACCAATTTATTAACAGGATATCTCAAAAATTAATGGATGGATTTTGAATAAATATGGTGAAAAGTTTGGAAATATCACAAGAAAGAAGTGATTATATTTTAGAGGTGATCTGGATCTTATTGTATTTTTCTGGACGTATCATAGATGACATTAGAGCCACGAGAAACGGATGAAAGAAAGTTTTGGCATCTGGAAATAATCCTGATTATATTTATTATGATATAATGGCCACTATTGGGAAATTTTTTTTTAGCTTAATTTGATAAATTCATAAAGTTCAAGTGAGAAAAATAAACATTAAGCTCCCATGGTTCATTTTGGGTATAAACATACAGTAGGACCCCTGGGGATGTGAAAAGCCGTAGTTGACCAAAATTGTGATGGAGTGTATTTGGTCCTACAGAAGTCAGGTCTGTCTAAGTGGCTGGGGAAGAGCCTGGCTCCTCTGGAGAACATCCCTGCTTATGCCATCTCATTGCTGCTCAGCCTGATGGTGGCCACCTTCACGGAGTGCTCCAGCAACACCGCCACCACCACGCTCTTCCTGCCAGTACTGGCTTCAATGGTGAGTGACACTCCCAACATCCACACAGGAGGGAACACGTGGCTTCTCCTGGTTTTTAACCGTGTCGTTTTGTTGTTTTCTAAGGCAACAACTATTAAGATCCACCCGCTGTACGTGATGCTGCCCTGCACCATTGCTGCTTCTCTGGCCTTCATGCTGCCCGTGGCCACACCCCCCAACGCCATCGCTTTCTCTTTTGGGAACCTCAAAGTTATGGAGATGGTGAGATTCATACACACTGATACACAGATAAGCCGGACTTCATCTGTGTTTGAGTACAATAGTCTCTAAGTGAGACCAGCAGCTTCCCTCACCATAGTTTGGTCCCACCATTGACTCCAGCTCAGCTCCACCATAACCTCTGGGATCAATTCCATGCAGAATTATAAATCAGACTGTAGTTTCTACTAAAGGAGACAAGGATTCAGTTAGGAGAGACCTCTTGAACTCTGGCTTGCCACTTGAAGAACACAATTTCTATTGCCTCAGTTTTTTTACGGAGCCTTGTGGATCCAGTGTGTGTTGAACTGACGGACTGTCTGCTCCTCCAGGTAAAAGCCGGCTTCATGCTGAACATCATTGGGATTCTGACCATCAATTTAGCCATCAACACTTGGGGATACGTCATGTTTGAGATGGGCACCTTCCCTTCCTGGGCCAACATTACACACGAGCAGCCGTGAGCGGAGGCTGACGGAGAGACGGATGGTGAAGGAGGGGAGCAAGTTAACGGCACACAACAGTGAAAATAGTCGAAATAATAGTGATAGTGTGCCATTTGTATCGGTTTTACTCTTCTACACCAGTTCACTTTCTCCAAAATCTGCATCAAACTGTCGCTATGAAAACAGAGCTGAGTTCAATGGACTATTTGCTCTGTTAACACATAGACTTTGTCCTCTCTGTTTTTCATTTTAGTGAACAAGACACACTATGTATCCATTTAAAAAATGGAGGCCATTTTCTTTCACTGAATGTGATGTCATGAAGTCCATTTTTATCATTAACAAGCACTATGAAGATAAAGTGTTCAAGTTTTTATAATGATGTCTTTTGTTTACAAATGATTTTAATCAATCTGTTAATTTAACTTATTACTGTGGTCATTTTTGGGGGGCCTTAAGTTTTTTTGTTGTTGTTGCTTTTATTTTTCTGTAACTTTTTTCACCACAAACAAGCAGCAAGCTTGTCATTTACAAACAGTTGAAAGTATTTTTGGGGAAAAAAAAAAAAAGATTTGTCTCTCCGAAGATGAAGAAGAGGATGCAATCAGGGAAGGTTAGATATTTTCTTTGAAATGGGCTTATTTGCTTTGCTCTCATGGTTGCACAGTAAATATGGAGGTACATTTAGCAGCCAGTTAGCTTAGCATAAAGACTAAAGACAGCTGCCAAGACTCTGTTCAAAGATAGGTCATTAAAAACACCTCAAACCCCAGACATCTAAAGCTTATAACATAGTGCGTTTCTTGTACCTTGTTTGATTAACCCATTAAATGATAGTTTATTCATGCAGCTGCAAAGTGGAAATGGTCCCAAATGCTAGCTCAACGACAAAGACAAATTTTTAAGATGTTAAGTATCATTGAACATCACAATCCCCTGCACTAATGAGTTGAACCTAAATTAACAATGAATAGAATCCTTTATTCTTTCCCTGTTCTGTCCCACCTCAGAGGTTGGAGCTGTCCCGGTTGCACATGAACACACTATATGTGGAGTATATCTGGTTGCTTGCCAACCTCATAGTAATGTCACAACTCCAGGAAGTAATTGCATGTGTGTTTTTTTTTAAATTATTATTATTTTCATATTAAATGAACAAGTTTATCAGCTGTAGAAGAACAAATTGATGTATTTTGGAATTTTGGAATTGCCCGGTTTGAAATCAGCCCAGCTGTCCCTCCTGGGTCTTTGCTCTGAACTGATCTAACTAGCAAGTGATGGTAGCAGGGTGGATGTATGGACACACAGGAGGGTGTCAATCATCTCCTCACAGGGTTCAGCATACAACCATTACAAGAAGTTGGGGTGACACTGGAAATTATGTTTGAAGGGGCTAGTAGCACTAATATTGGGTACGCTGTGTTTAATGAAGCGGCTGGTTGAAGGATAACTCTCAGATAAGAGGCTGCCAACATGACGCAACCTGAGTGGAGGTCAGTGTCTACTGTTTATATAACAGATAAATCTGATAAATGCTGTTATTTTGGCACATCCAACAAACCCAGGTGAAGGTGTGATGGAGTGTTTCCCTTCAGTCCTGAGAGAGGAAGGTCCAGCACGCTGTTGTCACTCAGCGTCACAATGTATCCATCACAAAGCTCTTCATCACGAGTATTTATCAAACTATTAACAAAATTGAATGTAATAAAGCCAGAAAAGAGACGTAGGCTTCATCTGTGTTTTTTTCTTTGGCAATCAAAAGGTATGCTAACTATCACATGAACAGACAAGATGCAGCGGTACTTCAAAAAGTCCCGTTAATATTTATTAATCTTTCTTTGTCGAGTCACAGCAACATTTCAACAGTCAAAAACTTTACATCAGTTGAAAAACATTGTTAATGAGTCACAATCTGTTGTAATCTATTTCTACATATTGGCTTTACATTTGTAACACAACATTCAAGTCAATCTTTTTTTTTTTTCTAATCTCAAATGAGTCCAGCCCCTCCTGCTCGCTCCACTAAACGTGTCGTTTCGTCCTCCACCACTGATTCATATCAAAGCGATAGTGCAGCACTTTTAAAAAATTACAGAATCTTTCACCAGACGAGTTCACACAGCACTCAGAATATGAAGTTTAAGTCTGCGGCATCATGCCTGCGCTGCCGGGAGGATGCATAGGGGAGAACGGGCTTAGTCCAACCAGTGGGTAATATGAGCCGACTCCTGTTTACACAAGTAGTCATGTGACCACAAATTTAGGAAGAACGCTTCACATTTCTGACATGGAGAAATGCACATTGAGCCAGTTGTAGGCGAACTACAGCAAGAAGAAGGATTATTGTCACATCAAGTAAATTCACCATGTTTGCAGTCGTATGTCATGCTCATGAGTGCTTGGTAATTTACATCAATCTGAGCTATAAACAAAGTTATCAACTTGGCATAACTGTGGATCTGAGCCACTATAAGAAAATACCTTTGTTATAATGGAGGCTGATGGGTAAAATGTGCCGGTGACGTCATCATAAAACGTCTCGTCTTTCTATGGAGTTGGATACAAAAACACATTCTTTCTGTGGTAAACACAAAAAAGACTACAGTTCAGAAATATTAAAAACATGTAACTTGTTGAATAACTACTATTCATACCAATTTTTTTATTGGCCATTGTTCTGAACTCTGTAGATAACTTGTTTTAATTTCCACGAGTACATGACATCCTCAGGTATATGCATGGTAACTATTCAGTGTACATGAATACACTTTTTTTTTTTACAGTAAAATGTAAAAGTGGCTCATCTTACCCTGTTCTCCCCATCTGAGCAGGTTCTATGTGCAGAGCAAGCGTAGCAGAGGCTTATGCCAACTAAGGTGGCTATTTCTGGTTAGCGTTCTGCTAACCTGAATGTGATCAATAACATAATTGTGCAGCTTTTCAAAACTTTCCAGATGTTGGCAGATCAAATGCATCACATTCTGATAGTGAAACGAGTCATTTTATCGGGATCTGTGTGACGCTCAAAACAATTCATGCGCTGTTTTACAGCAACAACAGAGCGGGCAACACTGGTTGTTGTAATGATTCTCACAGCCAGAAGATGGAGACAAAACTGCCACACTATAGCTTTAAGTATGAGTGAATCCCTTGTGCTTGACCAGTAAAAAAGAGAAACCCAGATATATTCACTTTATGCCATTGAGAGTATCTATTCTTCTCAGACATGACTAGAGTTCATTTAAACACACCTGCAGTAACAGATCAGTGCAACTTACATAAGATCACTAAAGTGGTTAAACGCAGAAATGAAACCAGACAATGAACCAGTTAGTATGTGCAGCTACCCTGGAAAGACAGAAAATACAATTGGATTCTAGGGCTGCGAGAAAACTGAGAATGCACATCATACTTCAGAGGCAGATCAGTCATTGATCCTCTGTGCGATCGGAGTAATAAATGCCCTCAATCAGGTCCCAACTCACCGGAATGTGTAAGATCAATAGGATAGAAATGTACAAGAGGCTGAAATCAAGAGACAGAGAAGCAACACAAAGAAGCGAGATGAAGACCGACACAGAAACAGGAATGAATCCCACACCTAAAGAGAGAAACTGCTACAATCTGCACTCCCTTCAGCTTCTTTTTTTCTTTTTTTGCATCAGTTTTCAAAATATAATGAATTCAAGTTTTCCTCTTCGTCTCTGATAAGGAGTTTCTTGGACATATACAGTGCAGCTGTCTTGATCATCTAATGAATCACACGAGGCTGGAAGAGTAGCTTGGTCCACAGATAACAAAAGAACGTTTTCTGGTCATATCAGATCAGAGCTATGAGTGTCCTCATCGTTGGCTCCATAGAGATGTTGTGCTTTGAGCAAAGACAATAAACACACACGTCCTATGATGAATACGAATCACACGACTCAAGTAATAAATACGGGACAGTTTCATTTCAACCTCACTATCTACACTGTAGAAAAGGTGCTAACAGGTTTGTGGGTTTTTTTGTTTGTTTGTTTGTTTGTTTTTTTCTAAATCTATTTGATCATTATGAACCAGATGACCACACTGGACTGAAGTTTAAATTGATATATTCTCACCAGACCAGTAATCATGCTTCTGACACACCGGTCAACATACAAAGCACAAAAACACACACATTCTTCAAAATGCAGGCACGCGCGCGCACGCACACACACACACACACACACACACATTCACATTCCATCACAAAATTGTTCCACATAACTCCTAAAAACATACTTTTTTTTTCTCTAAACTCTAACATATACAGGAATGAAAAAAATAATTTATCTATTTTTAAGTTACAGCATTAAAACCATCTGATAATTCCTAAAAAGTTTCTTACTTGCTGGTTTATCAAACTTTGTTACAGCACAGAACTGTGTGTGTACGTGTGTGAGTATGTTTTCTAGGCTTTGACAAACACCAACACACACACACCCACATACACACACACACACACACACACCCGCACACAGGTCATGAGTAACATGTCTGTTTCTGGCTGTTCACGATGAGCAGAATCACTGAGGAATAAATGAGAGAGAGAGAGAGAGAGAGAGAGAGAGAAAGAGAGAGAGAGGGGAGGGATTGACGGGATGTAAACCATCACCGGTGTGATCTGATCGTCCATCAGGCCAGTCCGTACATCCACCCGTCTCGTCTGTCAGTCCGCCGTCTCTATGTCCCTCCATTGTAGGAGTAGTCCGCCTTGTTGTGCATCACCAGCTTATTGTCCACAAAGTAGAAGCTGTCTGATTGCGTCTCATATGGGTGCAGAATCATCTCTCGGACTGTAAGCAAACACACACTGCTGTTAGAGCGTTCCAGTTCTCAAGATCATTGGGCATTTTTTTTCCTGACTTTCCTAAAAAAAATTCTTAAAAAGTTATGGCAATCTTTGGACGTAAAATCTCATAAATTAGACAGCCTAAGAGGGAATTTGTTGAATTAATCACTAATTACTTCTACTGACAAGGTGAAGTGATCACTGGCGAATTTCTTTGATAGCTGGATAACTAACAATCTGAGATCTCAAAAAAAAAAAGATGGATTTTTCAAAAAATTTGGTAGAAAGATTGGTGATATTGCATTGAAAACATCATTTTTAGAGGGATAAAATTGTAGATCCTGGATGCCGTAGATCAGGGGTGTCAAACTCATCCAGTAAAGTGTGAACAAAGCTCAATTGTTGGATCAGGTGTTGCCTTTGCTTGGTTGGAATGAAAACCTGCAGCCACACAGCCCTTTGCTGGATCAGTCTGTCGTAGGCTGCTCTCGGCCACTGGCAGGATGTAGCTGATAGCAGTGTTTTTCTGGATGTTACAGATAAGTTTCAGGCATAGGACTTGAAAAACAGTTGGAAAAAAAAAAATGTCCAAAAGGGCCAATATGTCCAAAACATTTGAGCATATTTTGATGAAATTCTTTGAGGCCATGTATTTCAATTAGATATGTTTTCAGCTCCTGGAGATGGTACAGTTGTTCTCTGCACCAGTGGTCTTGAAGACCTATATTTAGCAGTTGCTGAGAAAATGTATGAATGAATTTTGATGATAGTTCATATTCTGTAGCCTCCTTGGTTGATGTGTTTGCTCTCTGGGTGCTTTCTAGTTGATTGACTTCGTTTATTTGATGGTTCACTATTGATATCAAGTCAGTGATAAAGCAAATAAGGCGAATATTCTCTGGTTAAAAGCAGTTGGTTAAAAAGGCAGATGGAACTGACGACAGACATGATTTTGTCTATTATTAACAGGGACTGCTTGTGTGAAGACGTACTCATGTCCTCAGACAGAGGTGGGAATTCATAGATGTGTTCACACGTGTTCTTGCTGCTGGGCATGCAGAAGCCAAACTCAAAGTCAAAGCTCTTGAGCAACTTCTCTCTGAAATAATGTCTCTCGATCATCCGGAAGTTTTCTATCGGCATGTCTCCGACTGTGAACTCGACGCTGGAGGGGATGAAAGCAGACAAAGAGGAGAAATCAGGGACAGCTGAACTGTAGGACTGAAGAGAGGGGAATAATTCTGTGGGAAAGAGTGTCCTGTTAAATATAGACTCACACACATTCACACTTACGTGGCTCCTACTTGCCGCAATCGTAGAAAGGCGGGGGTGAACTGGTAACGGACAAAACGGCCGGCGTTTGGGTCGATATCCCTCTTTTCTCCAGATTTATCTAAAATGAAGATTTGTGACAGGTTACATTAAAAAAAAATGAAATTTTGATTGACTTAATATCAGAGACACTTTAATAAGTTTGGCTCTTCGATTTGCTTATTTCAGTGCTGAGAGTTCTCATCACCTAGTGGTGTTTTTTGGTACTAAACCTCACATCTCAGGTTGTGGAGCGTAGAAGCTGCTGAGGAGGTACAGAATAAATGGCAGACTCGTAGCTGCCTAGTGTGTTTTAATATTCCAATTCAAGTTTCTTTCCAAGAGGGAAAACAACAATGACTTGGTGTGTGAGCTTGTTGCTGAATCAATGATGGTTCCTAGTCTTTGACTGGGACAAAAAACAACAACAATTTAATTCTAAATCAACAGACACTTTATCCCTTCATCAAAGAAAATCTCTCTAGCATTAGCTCAGAGCAGGTGCTCTGTTCGCCTGAGTGAGCGACAGGTATGCTGTGGAAAAGTTCAACTCAAAAACAAAAAGAACAAAACTCCCACATGCAACTTTGCTTTCCTGCATTTCCGTCTATGACTGGATTTACATGTTTGTATGGGCACTGCAAAGCGTCTCCACGCTTGCCTACATATGCGCAGACATTAAGGCCGCCTCCATCATCCAATCAGGTCTCAGTCCCTCTATTAAAGGAGCAGAGACTTGTGACACCACGATGCCCTGAGTTGGGGGAGGCAAACCAATGCTGCACGTGCACATACTTATCTCACTATACAAACACATCCCAACTTAATCTACTTGAAAGAGTTACGGCTAAAATAGGCTGATCGTATCTCTTTGACTGCTGGGAATTATCTCACATCTTTTTTTTCTCATTTCATTTGTGTTTTGCAGCCACCCAGGGGTCCCACTTTGGGAACCCCTGATTTGGACGGTGCGATATTCTCAGCGACCGCAGAGTGAAAATGTTTCAGGTCACTCTTTTGTGCATGTGCTTTCACACAGGTGTTTAGTGGTTTAACTTCTCAGCAAACTGCAGTCATGAGCAGGTGTACTCTACAACCCCACGACGTCACTGGTGGGTGTGGTTACAGGTAAAACAAAGGCCGGAGAGGGCAGGGTGTTGAGCCTCACTTTAATTAGAATCAAGTTTGTTTGGTTTTATATGAATGCTATTAAACACGTTGATTCAGTGTTTCTGTAGGTGGATGAGTTTGATTTGCAGGCGTGTGTGCAGCCTCCACGTATGAAGCTCCTTTGTTGAGTGACTCACCTGCGGACGGAGGCTTGGTGATCTCAAACAGCACGGTGCCCGTCTCCATGTCTCTGATCTTGAACCTTGTGAAGTCAATGTTGTACACATTCTCGTCCGGCCTGCACAGATAATCTGAGGAGGACAAAGACAAAGTCAGAGCCTGAATTAGAAATTGTTTGTTTACCAGAGACACGTATTTTTTGATAAAGTACTGACGCAGATTATTTACATGTTATTATCAGTGGTTCTGAGTATGAGATCCAGGTTATTTCATCCTTAAAAGCCACTTGTTGGACAAAGTTTAACGTCTTCCTTCTGATACCTTCAAAATAATTCATAAGGTATCAGCAACACACAAGCACATTAGACAAATTTACTTTAAAACGAATTGGGTGCTGAGCTCTGTATTTTAGGGTGATGACAAAATAAGTGTGTACTACTAAGAGCTCAATCCCATTAAATATGGGTCAGTTTTAATGGGAGAAGTAAAAGAGAGAGACATCATGTGACATCACCCCCACTTGCACTAAAAAGGCCACTGCAACAAATCTAACTCGATGAATCACCTGGCCAACCACAAAATATATCTAAAATCTGAAGGGGGAACTGAATTTGTTAGTCTGCAGAGCAAAATGCAACTGAGTTAGCGACACAGCTGGAAATGAAGAAATTCGGACTTGTTTTTTTAACAACTGAAATGGGATTTTTGTTATTAAAAGAGAATAAAACACCAAATGAGTATCACTGAGCACCAGTACCGAATTCCAGGTATGTGTACTCAAATGTGAAGGGTAGATAAAAATACACTCTCCATGAACTGGGAGTGTCTGACACTAACAAAACAGTAAGACTGAGTTTTGGACAGTTTACTAATCTATTATACAATGAATGAAGCAAATCTCTGAGGTTAATCCAATTAGAAATCACTGTTACGGGATCTGTTTCTTTGCAGATACGACATGCAGACACACACATGCAGCCGGTGAGAACGAGAAGAGCGTTATTTTTATTCCTCTAATCCTTCCTGGCCTCACCAGGCAGTGTCACTGCTTATTAGTGTTCCCCAGCAGACACATCCTGCTTCCTGCTCAATCCAATGATGCCGCTGGCCAGCAGGTGTAACATCTCTGCTCCACACCTGCAACCATGACGCTGCTGAATCCAATATGCGGGTCACAGGTCTGAGCAGCCGTGAGGAAAAACTGAATTAAACACGCTGAAAGATCAGAGCACGCGTGTGATAACGTCCGTCTATTAGCTCATGCTGCTGTTGTCTTCCTCCACGAGTGCAGGCAGGAGTGTTTTTAACTGCCAATGACAGCAGGAGTGAGTGGCTATCACCTGATCTACAGTAGAAAAGTACAATTCAACAACTCAGACACAGTCAACATCATCGGTGGTTTGGTGCTAGGGTCAGTTATCAGAAGCTTCTCTTCATTTTCCAATTGCTGATAACACAAATACATCTAAAAAACACGTCACAAAAATAACTCTTCGGCAAGTCATTTATCTATGTGTTATGTTTTCAGAAATAATGCTGGGAGTTCCACGCCCTTCGTTTTACAAAATAATACTGAAAAGTTCTTTTCGAACTACATCTCAATTTAGGGTATGTCAACAAAGTTTTGAGATGGCATTCGTCTTATTCTGAGTTTTGACACAGAAATATTCACGTTAATGCAAATGTACAACGGTAAAAAACAATCTAGATTACACATCAGAAGGCCATGAAAGTCCAAAGTTTTGTTGGTCTCACCTCTGGTGTTTTACCAAGCTAAAGTTCGAGTAGACTAACTAGGTTCTGCTGTTTTATCGCTCCCTAAATGAAGTTCAATTCTAGAAATATTCCACCAGGAGGATTATTAACTCCCCGTGTTATATTCATGTTTATGTATTCACGCTATAAAATAACCAATAACCTATTTTAAGTCCCAGCGTGCTGTCAGCTCCGTTTACTGTATGTCTGAGTTACTGAGTGTCGCCGACGGAGCTGATCTGACACCATGGCTCTTCTGCCAGTCTGAATGCTGAGGTCAGCACTTCTAATCTCATCAGCTGTGAGTGCAGAAAGTCATTTACAGCCAAATGACACCTAAATATTCACACAACACATCTCTGCCTTCACATGAAGTAAACACACATTATTCTGATCAGAAACATACAGAGACTAAACCTGCGAGGGCCACGGAGTTCTAAGTGTGCGTGTGCGCGCCACTTAAGCCACTTCTGAGGACACAAATCAGTCTTAAGACAAGCTAATTGGGGTCAGTGGTTGGAGTTAGGCCAGTAGAAGTTTGGGGAAGGGTCTGCTGTGTCCCCCAAAGATTTTTCCCCGAGGTTGGCATTTCTTTTGAAAAACTGTTTCTCGCGGAAACGCTGCACTTTTACACTTAACCACAAACTCCAGCAGCCCGACGAGTGGCTGAGTGCCTTTTCTGCATGAAGATTTCCAGTTAATCTGTGTTGAAAAATGTTCAACTTTGGGTAAAATGCTGCATTCATCAGCGTCTCTTTTTAATCCCTCATCCAATAACAGTTGAGGAGGGGCGGGACAAACACACACACAAAAAAAAACAACTGAACACCAACAACGGTACTCTTCAACCAGACGGGTGTTAAAACATCTCCTCGCCCGCAAAAATGTATGAAAGCTGGAGGCTGAGTTTTCCCTCTGAGGTTCAGTCTATATTTCATTCAGAGGAAAGAATCAAAGGAAATACTGTGACATTTTTACTTCCATGGATATTCTGTTTCATAACAACCAAAGTAGCTGAACAAACGTTGCACCTCCAACGTTCCCTCAAACACTTCAAGTGGGAAAAATAACGTTTGGGGGCTTAAGTCCTCAAAAAATGAATGTAAGTCAACGTAAGTATCCAAAGTGACATGTAAATGTGTGTAAATGTGTGTGTGGCCTTGTTTTAATACATCAATGGGGCCCGATAGCCAAGAGCTATTTCTACTTATTGCGCCCGACAACTTTGTGGGGACCAAAATGCTGGACACTGCCAGTTTTAAGGGTTGTTTGAGGGTTAAGACTTGATCTGAGTCTGCATATAGAAAAAAAACGAGATACAGCTAAAATAGATTTTAAAAATTCTGATAATTCCTGTAAATTCCCATCATACATTCCAATTAAAACTTTGCCATTTTTAATAATCCTGGAATTTTGCAAACTTATATAACCATAAAAGATGCTGCAATGCTAACTGGTACTGAAAGAGGAAAAACAAAACTCAGAAAGACACGGATGTTTATTTGTAAAAATTTGTTTAAAAGTTTGGCTTTTAAACAAACAACCCACATCCTTCCTGTCAATGTGGCAGAAGTTACCCGGTTACAGGCAGACAAGGTCAGCTGTACAGTCCAACTCGTACTGGAGTTCTGAGCTTGTAATTATCAGATGTGACAGATATTAGGAACCTTCTAGTGCGAGGCTTCAAGATCACTCGCACATGAAACCATATTAAAGGATTATATACACAACAAGCATGCTGGCCAAGATTACAACTGACACTCATAATGGGATCAAGTTCAAACTGTCCCACTTGAGGAAGGAACTTCACACACACAAGTCATCTATTTCCTAGTACAGATACCACATGAAAAACAATCTAAAGTGTGGAAAAACTAAAGGGGGAATTCCCCAGGGATAATACTGAATCAGTACTCTGGTGTCAGTGAAACTTTCCACAGATCGGGTATAATCAGAAACTCACACGCCATTGGATTAAGCTCTCCCAGTATGGTGATATTTTTAGCCGGCTGCCTGCAGCAGGACTATATAAGCGTGCCTTTGCTTACTTATAATGCATATCCAGGAATTCAGGACAACCATAGAGAAGAAAAGCTCCTATGGGAGAACAACATGAATCTGACGTACAAGATCACACACTGGGGTGTGAAGGGGACATACAGTATATTCAGTGCTCCAGCGCTAAATCACAATCTCCCAAAACAAGAGAACCCAGTCAGTATATTTTGGACTCCTCGGATCAGAAAACATGTGATTATCAGATCAGTATATTTTCCAACAAGACACAGGCAGCCTTAACATTCCACTCACTGATCTTAAATGTGATCAAACGGAGAAAGCAACGGTAAAACCCACGCATCCGTTCCCTGTATTTCAGTAGTGTGCTGCAATGATGTGAACTGCCCACATGTATGTGTCTTTGAGCCAGTTCCTTCAACAACAGCTTAGTCTACTGATGAAAAACATCAGTGTGTGTGCATGTGTGCGCATATGTGTGTGTGTGTGTGTGTGTAAGTGCGCATGTTGCTGGGACCTACAGAAATGGAGGGTCTACGGGGGGATGGATTGTCAGGGTCCTGCCTCTTAGCAGATCAACAGGTACTGCAACAGATAAATGGACCCAAACCAGTGACGGGTAAAGGGGCGAGGCACGTAGCAGTGACGACATCGCACTATGATTGGATAGCTTTGAAGTTTTATGACTTCTCCCAATCTCTCCCTGTAAAAATACTGCATGAGTGATCACCTCTCCAACTCCTCTTCCATTACCATTGTTACACCAATAACATGTTAACATCATCACCATCACTTGTTCGTTTACAAGCAGAGCGATAGACGCTCTTGTCTGTCAGGTCGTGAGCGATACACTGCTGCAGGAGTGGGAGGACAAACATAGAGCGCGATGTGTTTGTTGACAAGAAAGTTCATGTTCATGAGTGTGATGAGAGAAGAAATCCATAAAAGAGCACGAGACCATTAACACCGCACGTTACCCAGCAGTGACTTCACAGCTGCTGCTCTGACTTAACAACCATGATGTCACACAAAATCACGAAGCTTTTACATGTAGGCACAGATGTCCACTGGGACTGAGGGATGAAGAGAATTGATGTTGTTGGTCAAAGGTCAAAGGTCACCATGAAAGGCCCTCATTGCACAGACATAAGCGTACAATTTCAATATTAGAAATTGCAGTATAATTATTATTATTATTTTTCTTCAATAATCTTTCTTTTTGCTTGAACAAAGTCGATATATAACATTAAGACCGACCTCTTCAGAGCACCACCGTGATGAACCCTCCCACCCCTGTTTTAATGCTCATTTGTCAGTTGATGACCTGTGAGGAGGAAAAAAAAAACTCAAATTGAGAGACAGCTGAAGGAGGGTGAGGGCTAGAAGAAAGAAGAAGCCTGGATTAGTGAAAGCTATAGACAATATAGAGATTTCCTAAATTATACCATATGATCATTGTCGCCAAAAAATGCTCTTGATAACCAAAAGCCATGAAAATGGCCATGTTTTTTTTGGCCAGTGCCCTATTTAACAGCACAAGAGTACACGCTTAAATGGGTTATGTGAGCTCTGGATGCTCGGCACAACTTGGGGGGGTGAATGACCGAGTTTATTCGCACAGATCGTGGCTCGGTTCTTGGTGAGCGATACATTTATATGTTTTATTTCAAAATCGTGTCTTCCGGCAGAATCTACCTTAAGTACAAAACATAAACTAAGGCAACAGTGTATTCCTTTTTCTGATTGGTCAGAGCGTGTTTGTTTACAGAGTTCATCCCCGGATCTTAGCTTCTCTCAACAGTTAGGGAAAGAAGACACTTTGGGTTGCTGAATGACTCAATAAATAATGTCCTTTTGTCTTACTAGAGCACCCAATCTTGTCACCGGAAATGTGGCTGCAAGTTTTCCACCACATTGCTTCCAGCTCGCAATTATGTGGGTCATGTATGAATTTTAGTCAACCAGTTTCAAAAAGTGAATGAAAACAGCCTGTCGATCATATTATATTTCTTAAAACTCCCAAAAGCGAATATCAGCCACACGAAAATTCACCAACTGCATTTTTTAATTTTATTTATTTAGAATTTATGTTTGCTAGTTCCTAAATATGAGGTCTCCTCAATTGATATTAGGTTGAACATGTTCTGTTTAAGACAAAATTGAAAACTTGCCGCTGCACTCTGTGAACCGATATTTTGGCAACTAAACTATTCGTTATTAAGAAAAAGCAGACACTCTAAAGAGAACAAAACCGCATGTCTGCAGGGAGCCTTTCTTGCAGCTGAGGGATGAAATGACAAAACAGATTAAGATTCAGTTAAGAACATCAGCCTGGATCAGATCAGTCAACTGAGCAGAAAGCCTGTTCTGTCTATGTGCAAATCTTAATTAATCTCAGCAGCTTGCTTTGATTGCCAGATGGATGGAGCGCAAAATGATTACTGGCAACTTTATGCTTTTGGAAAGTCACTTTAATGAGAATAAATCTGACGCAAAGTGACCCGCTGTCCTCTCCTGTGATGCTGAAACATCCGAGCGGGTTTGACAGCAGGTCTCGCTGAGCTGTGCTTTGTTCTGTCAAATTTGTATCATGCCACTAAGAGAGAGAATCCATTTCAGCCACTTGAGAACGTACAGCAGCCAGAAAAAAACAAAACAAAACAGATGGATGAGTCACAAAACAAAAGCAGGGCCTCGGTGTCTCAGGAGGCAGCTCAGGTTCTTTCCTGCTTAGACTAACCGCCAGGAACAAGCGCGTTCATAGTCCACGCATTTAAGTGTGCACTCGATTCATTAAGTGACCAGACGCACAATCTTAAACAGTGAGTGGAAGAAGAGAAAGACAAAAAAGGGAAGCAGAGGAAGAAGCGTGTGGGAGATGCTCGCTGCACTGGCTGTAACCAAGGAGAGATGCTTCACGTTGCCGTAGTGATTCAAGCATGTATCCACGTTACTGTGGTGATTCACACGTGCATCTTCTTGCCTTCAGCTGTAACAATGGAAGGAGGGAAAGTGAGTCTCTAAAACCTTAATGGGGGTCCAGCGTGGGTGACAGGAAGTGACCCCGCAAAGATTCACTCATGTGGAAAACCAATAAAAAAAGACACACGCTGATTCTCTTATTTCTGCTGAGGAGCGGAGCCAATAGATGCTCCCTGTTTTCGTCCTTTTTTAAACTCAGAAATCCATTCGATTGTGCTGGACTGGATAAGAGAGAAAGAATGAAATAAAGCACTGCTCATACCCACATACATGTGGCTTTTTTAAAAGCAGAAAGGACACACTAAAACAGGCTTAAAAAAAAGGCTGGCCACGCTCTTCACGCCTGACTTCATGAACTCAAAAAACTGAGTGGATAAACCAAATAGTAGAAAGCAGCATGGAGGGCAGTGACGTTATTTCTGACCGAAGGATGTCGAGAGCTGTTTGAATGCAAACGAGCTGAATTTGTGGCAAAGAGGACAGAGGCAACACGCGTCATGTGTTGACTGTGTTAACCCGGATTTTGTGTTCACATCAATGCCGATAAGAGGCGGAGCTGATAAATACCTGTGTCTCCTTTGGGGTCATTAAAATGTCAAGTAAACCCTTGCCCCTTTGCAGAAAAATACTAGGTGTTAGCCATTGTTAGCAGCCAGCGGAAAGGAGGCTAAAGAAAGAAAAGACAGAACAGAAAGTTTCCTCACTGAGTGAAGAAAAACCCTCACTGTGTTATGGCATCTCACGTTCACATGAGGAATTGTGCTCGGCGAGCCCCGTGACACCTAAATGACCCTGTAGTGAATGCAGCACAACTTCACTTCCTACTGAGTGGTGCGGAGATGCAGGAACACTTCTATAACTTTCCTCTTCCTCCGTCATCACGATGACGACCCTGGTGAAGGCTACAAAACTGCACTCTAGAAATAAATCTGTTCCACACAACTGGTGCCATTGGAGTTTTAACCCTGTTCGTAAATCAGAGTTACAGGAAAGCCCGGGTGTCTGCTGGTGAGTTTAAATATCCCTGAGAACACTGTGAGCGCAACAGTTTTAGCTCACCTTTAACAGCTTGTTTCTAAGTTATCACACTCAGTTTGTAACGATGTAACCGTGTTGTGTAAAGACGGTATTATACCGGCCTTTAAATAGTCAAATACCCTGCTGGCCACCTGTTAGCTAACCACTGGTTTAAGACCTGAGTTGGTGATGGTAAGAGCTACTGATGACAAGTACGGTTATCAAACGGTCACAAGCAGAATGTCAATAAAATCAAAAATCAGTCCACAGCCAACATTTTCAGTGTGAGATCTGTAATCTGCTGATCCTGTCTTGGTCTCTGGATCATTCCGTTACTTTAAATCACAAACTATCTGACCGCAGGTGAACGAACCCCAGACTCTTTTCTACCGACTCACATCCACACAAACCTGACCACTGGGTGTTTTACATCTGGGAAAAATGAAAAGATGCGTTTCGCTGCACTTGATGTGAACTGGTTCACCAGACACACGCAGGCTGCAGTGAAGGATGACCCCCAGGTCACCATTGGGCCCCACGCTGATGCAGACAGCCTAGACTAGTCAGACTAACTAACTAACTAACTAACAAACAGACGAACCCTAACCCTGACTGAGGGATGCAATTGGAGAGCATGAAGTCGTGATATTGACAATCATCTGCACTTGGAGGCTCTTCCCTCCACTGCTGCACTTCTTCTCTTGAGATCGTCACTACAGACGCTGACTGTCATCATCACAGTATCAATCTTCCTTAAGAAAAGTGCGTCAACTAGTCACCTCGGCAGGTCACACGGGAGTGAAGATGCGAGCAGACACACGCACCTGGATGGGAGAAGGAGCTCCGGTGATGTGTTCACGGGGCCTGGATAGTATATGTGACAGAAGGGACACTGATGACGTGATACATGACTCATAAAGAGCCCCAACATTTAACACCTTTCTCCTTCCCTCCAATTCAACAACTGGCCAACTTACTCTCGGTGATCTTCTGCAAGCCCAGGACGTCCTCCGGAGTAATGACGGCACTGGCCAGCAGGTCGTCCTCCGTGGTCTCCGGGACCCCGAGGTCTGTCGAGTTACAGCCTTTCTTCACTTTCATCGCAGCGGGTTGACTCGGGCTGCCGTTACTGCTGCTGCCGGTGCTACTGTCTGTGCCTCCGGTATTTCTGGTCGGATTATTACCGACAGGCTTCTTGGCGCTTGATGGGTCCTGGCTGTTGCCTCTGCTGGCACAGGAATAGCTCATTCTCCGCTCCTCCTCCCCCTCTCCAAACCTTACAAGATTCTGAACAGTCCTCTCTCTCTCTCTCTCCCTCCCTTCCTCCCTCACCGAAGGATGCACAGTTGTCTGTTATCCCGTACTTAATTCAAATCTGCTTCGTCTTTATGAGGCTGGAGTCTGCCTCCGCACACGGGATGCACGCAAACGGCTCCGGTTCTGGTTGGCTGGACGCAATATGCGGAGAGAGCGGGCTCTTTATGCGCAGCTATCGTCCGCGACATGTCGGTTGTGTCACGTGAAAAGCAGGAGATCTGTGCGAAATAATCATCTGGGTCTGTAACTGAAAAAGAGGCGACAGATGGCCGTTGCGTTGTTGTTGTTGGTGGTAGTGGTGTGTGTGTGGGTGGGTGTGTGTGTGTGTGGGGGGGGGGGGGGGTCTCGGCGGTGCACCCCCTCCAACCGACAGCGCCGTGTGACGGCAGAAGACGCTCATTCTGCGCTTCAACCGCCAGACCACGCGTTATTACGCAGAGCATTCAAGACGAGACAACAGCTGATCCCCGGGATCCACTGGTGTATTTGAAATGCATGTCGTCTTCACCTCGCGACGGAGCTGGCAGCAGCTAAATTAAACATCTTTTACCCTAAGAGGGGCTATGTTTTTTGGTCAACTGATCACATTCGTGCTGAAGACAATCAAAGCACACTCACCCGGTCGAGTTTAAACACTTTAAGATTAATTAGGCAGCAATTAGGATTTTAGGGGAGACTCGGCTCGGTTTAACACAGGGTTCTGACACCATCAATTGGGATAAGATGGGGGGGGGGGGCCTGACTGTTTCAGCGTTTACCCGCTTCCTCTCATCCTTGGGATGAATTTAAGGACCCCAGAGGAAAATGATAAAGAAAAAACTATACTTCGTTTTAAAATGATATTGTGATAGGTGAAGTCATATTGCATTAAATTGTTGTTTGTCTGGAAAATTCCAATTCTTCTACAGTCTCTTAGGGATTTTGTTGCCTGACCCAGGTGTTAACCTTGCCATGGCTCCGGAGACCAAAAGCCAGCAGGATATTGTTTCATTTTGGATTATTTCAGAAACAAAGCTCTGCAGTGGCAAACAAATACTTCTAAGACTTACATTTTTTGGGGGGGGGGATAATCTGAATACATCAGTCCATTTATTATTTATTATTTAGATGTATAAGTTTGAAACTAACGTTAAATTAATGAGCACATTTTTCCATGGATGCATGACTTCAACATCACCATAGCTTCTTCTTTTCTTTCTGCATCCTGATGTTAAATGTGCATGGCTACTTTTGTAGTCTTGTTTAGTCACTTTCTTAGCAACCACTGGTTTTAAGACTCATCAAAGTGGGAATTACTGACACATATGCTGTAGAACAAAAAAATTAAGATATTTTATTTATGTCTAGTTAGAGAGAAAGAACGCATGTTGAGGTCATGAGAAGAGGAAGTAGGTCAGATCAGGCGTGATGGCACATGGAAACAACTGGAAAAGGTGTCAGAAAAATTGAAAAAAAAAAAAAGCATTTTGTGTCAGGTTTTCAATTTCACTTTCTTTTATGCCAGAAATGAAGCACATCTCCGGAGAGTAATAATAACACCAAACGCCCACAAACATGGGAATGGAAGCAGATGGCCCAGTCTGACTGGTTTATGAAGCGGAACCCCAGACTGTCAACGAGAACCTCCTGTAAATGTACAGTGCAGCTTCTGTTTGTGCTGCTTTTTGCAATTGTTACATCTGAGTCCACGCGTTACAGCCTCCCCCTGCTGTGGATCGGTTGTAACAAAAGGGCACCGTTTATTTGACATCAGCTTACCACGTCGGTGGTAGTCTTGGTTTGAATTGCTGCTATCTTTATTGAACAAATGTGGATTCTTTGGATAAAAGCTTGAGTTGCAGCTCACATATTCAGCCACATAATTAAATAGATTGAGCCAGTTGAATTTCCACCCCTACCCTCTATGACACTGATGAATTGACTTGGGGGAGCAGTTTCACAGAAAAAATACTGTTATTGTTGATGCTTATTGTGCATTTTGCTAATCATACTTGAACTTTAGAAATGCTGTATTTTCACTACAATAAAAGGTCAAAAGTATGATGTTATATGACTATTTCTTCGAGCTTAGCAGCCTGAATTCCAGCGAAACGTATGAAGGATTGTAAGCTGCCACCTCGTGCACCAGATACATTCTACAAATATGAGCTGCATGTATCCACACTTTACATTTACAGTCATTTTCTCACACTGACAGGTGATCTTAAAATATATGGAGACATCTTTGTTTTACCATATTGAAGCTGCAACAGAGAACAAGGAATTGGAATGGAAACAATTCAGGGAGATTTGAATCCATGTTTCTGTCTCCGGTATCTCCGTAGTGATTCATGTGAAGTCTGTATGACTCACTGGAGATCTCGGTCACATGAGACAATCCATCACAGCTCTGCAGTATCACGCTGCTGCATGATGAAAACAGCTCTGAATCACTGCAGCCACAACAACAGGAGAAAGATCCAATACAAATGGCTTCCTATCGGGATTCACAGTTTGTGAAAATTTCGTCCTCAGGAGTCTTATTTCTTTCTTCTATGATTGATGGATGAGCAAAGTCAAGGAGGATCGACGTCTCGTTGAGAGGTTGTGAAGAGCAACACGGGTCTTGACTAGAGGTGATTTATATTTAATACGAAGCCAAACTATAACACTGAAGAGAGAGAGAGTTTCTCCTCTGCTGAGGGAGAGTGAAGAAGAAATAGGACGGACAGATCTGCTCACAGGAAGTGACACGTCATCAAAGCCAGCAGGAGAATTATTTTTGTCTGCCAGGTTTGATATGACAGCGTTAAAAACAAGAGCAGAGTAATTTGTAGGTACGATTGAGAAAAAGATATATGATCTCAGCTGGGGAGAGGCTAGAAATTTTTGACCCCATGAAAACACACTTGGCCCCAAGGGTCAACAATCCAGAACTGATACCTATGACTGACCCAATTAGCTGCGTTGCATATTGATGAAAATGTGTCCAATCTATCAAATTTAAATCTGTGGTTTCACATCCTACCAATCACATAAAAACAAGACAGAAGAGCAAACGCCATCAGCAGCAGCAGCGTTCAGACATGTCAGTGAGGACGGATCAAAGGCCGGGCAGCGAGAGCAGGAGCACACACACAGGTCACCACTGAGAGGAGCCAGGTCATAAAAAGAACAAGAGCAATGAAGACCACAACCTTCATAGGACGGGCAAGATGGCGCCACCCCAAGGACATTAAAGAACATCAACGTGATAGAACTTATACTGAACTGCGTTATGCAGACTGCATCAGCGGCATGTCGGTGGAACTGTACTCACGCATTTAGTTTTATTACACTGGTAACTTTGTTTTGCAATGTTAGGAGTGTTATCTTGGTTGTACCTTACACATAAAGAAAGATCCGAGGCTGCAACACAGCGAGGCATGCAGCTTGGACTGGTACTCAGTCTGGGCTGATACCTGAAGCCTGGGTGTCCATCAGGACCAGCACAGTTTGACTGGAGCATCTCTGAGTTTGAGGAGATCTTTCCACTTGATTGCGCATTTACATGAATGGTTTCTTTCGCTCATTAAATATGCCTGGTAAACCTGTGCATTGCATCAGTAAACTAAACACTGACTTATCTGATTCTGATTCTGATCTCACGGCAGTTAAACTGTTTCAAATATGAGAAAGGTGATTCACTGTAAGCAGGAGTGGAGATGGACTTGTCTCCATACCCCCACTTGCAACTTAGATAACATTCAATTTAATTGTAAAAATTCTAATAAAAAAAAATGCTGATGCAACTACATCATTATCCAAATGGACATGAAGACAGATTTAGGTTTTAGCTTACTTCTCTAAAGTTGTGTTTCTTTCAAACTAAGGTTTTTGTTATGTGGATGTGTGTGATTTCTGTGTGTGCGCACAGAGTCGGCTATATGGGCTCTTCACATCAGCCTGCTGAGTTTGCTTGTCCCTTTGTCAGGTCTGAGAGGCTGCCATCATCAGCAGAAACACACACATACACGCGCACACACACATACACACACACACACAGACAGACGTATATGTCCTACCTCAATAAAAACACTTGATAATGAATGCACTCACAAAAATGTCTTTACTGTCACATTGTAATGTGCACATTTCACTGCTTGTAGACACTATTAGGTAATTGCACGCGCACACACACACGCGCGCGCACACACACACACACACACACACACACACACACACACACACACACACACACACACACAGGCTGAGAGAGACTGTGCCTGGGTAAAGTGCTGACCTCAGTAATCCGTTCCTAAATGTTTATTGTTCAGTGCAGCTAGAGGAGCGTGGAGGGTGGAGACTCAGTCTGGTACCAAATAGCTGCTCTTTTTCACTAGCTGTTGTATGAATTGTTTTTTCTTATTTTTATTTAATAAACATAGTAACTCCAAATATGTCATTACAGCACGGTAATCATTACAGATCTTTAAAAAATCGCTTTAGCAAATAGTGACAACGGCAGTTTTTTTGGTAAATACATTAATAATTGATGTATTGAATTTATGTCTGAGCGCTGTTTTGTCTCTATCTTCTTTCATGGACGATACACAATATTGCACATCTCTTCACTCTGGCATGGGAAAGTGACTCTGCCGATCACAGGTCATCGGTTGATGCCAGGACACTGCCAGTCCTGCCAATGAGGCCTTTCAGTCCGTGCCATTGACCCTTGCTCGCCATGTCATTCATTTATACGCTTGCACAGATTTTCCAAAAATAGCAACAGGTACTCCATTCACAACTCACATTTAAACCACTGTTGAAACATTATCATTCATGTGGTGTTTTTCCTGAGAGGATGATTCTATCTGGACACACCGGTAGGAGGAGTTCGCTCTCTGGATGCCCGCTGGACACCACGAGAAACTGATGCCATATAAATCCTGTTTAAACTCTGACGCCCTATTTCCATGTCACTCTGGATGACACCCCCTGATCAGATCGCAAGCAGCTATGTCTGGTCCACCGACAGTGTCAATGATCCAGTTTGGCATTTATCAAGTCCAGGTAAATTAGCTTGAAATGCATCTTGAAAAATAAGAGTTCATCCTTGCAGTTGTGCACACAGCAGGGTTTCATAGAGCAAGAAGGGGGTAAAGTATATTAATTATGGATTTTGTATGAAGGGGGATACTAATGCGTGCGCTAAGTGGCGCTCGAGAGCACGCACTGTACTCAAGTGAAGAGAACAGAATGTAATTTTCATGTAAATCAGATGTTTGTGACTAGAGTTAGTTGCCTTTAGATGTCTTCATGCCAGGACACTCGACAAATGTTGTATGTTTATAAAAGGTCGGACCATGTGGAGTACAACAGCTCCATGTTTCATAGGGCAACATCAATATTCACCTCCTCACCCTCTATCTCACAAAAAAATTAGGTGGATCCGGCTAATTGCTCGAATCACATCAACTTCTCCAACATGTCATTATCTGCTGCCACTTGGCGGCGCTTTGACTAAGAGTCAATATTGACCTGTAGATGTCTTCTCGTTGAATGAGAAGTTAAAAAAAAAATTATGCTTCGCTGCAGCACAAAGAGCTTTGCAATTTAATGTTGTCTCTTGATTTTGGGCTGGCCAGTGATGAGGAGACTCGTTCACTACAGTGTGATCTCCAGAAGAATCCAAAACATCATCAAGATTTCAACTCAGGCGGCAGACTCCCACTTGTGGGATGTTACATGTGTCTAATGATCTTAGTACATGCCAGTAGAACATGCATTAACTTAGCTCACCCTCAAGAAAGTGATTCATTCCAGAGAGGAAGAAAAACAATTTCTTTACTTTCCCTAGGGCATTCACACCCTTATTAGTCAACACAGGATGTTGATCTGCAAGATGCAGAGAATGCCAGATCAGTGTGAAAGATATTCACACACTCAGGTAGGTAAATACATCAACCATAAAGCCTTTACTTGGAGTGTTTACGGGAAATTCCACGCAAATGACTCTTGGGGCACATTCTCTTTAAAATAGCATCGATATATGACATAATACCACGATTACTGTGGTTTAAAAGAGTCAGTTTCTGATAAGGTGAGTCACAATCATGCTTAAAACATGCTGTGAGTGGGTGTTCAAAAAAGTCAAAGGGTTAAAAACTGGCAGTGGCATAAAGTCTAATTTTTAGTACTTCTCTGAAGTCGGTGCGCACTGACGAGGAGGGTGTTTGTTCCCCAGCATATAGACGACCCACAGAGGCGTCGGTAACGCAGTATAGCCACTTGCCTTGCCTCTTTGTGTTTGGATGAATCACTGTGTGTCTGTGTGTTAACCCCTCTGTAGCTCACACAACAAAACAACGGAGTCCAAAGCAAAGTGCTGACATGAGTCCAGGCATGCCTGCCCCCCGGCCCCTGACACTCATGGGTGTGTATATATACCCCCATACGCACCATCTCTGCAGACCGTTCAGTGGAACCCTGCGACACACAGCTCACCAGTTTTGGGTAGGTCAAGCTAGTTGAACTAGACAACAATACAGTGGAGTTTCCCCAACTCAGTGGATACGATGGGCAATGTAACGCAACAACTCACCATTAACCTGAGGGAAGTCAAAATTGATGTGACTACATGTCAAATGAAGGAGAGACGTCAAGATGGAAAGGTCAAATCAAGAGAGGGAAGGAAACGTGATGCAGCTAATAAGCTACCTAGAGTATCAGATGGAGAAAGAGTGGTTCTTCCTTCTTAGATGAAAGTTTGGATGACTATGCAGCTTTTCAGTTTCCCTCACCATTTCTCGACAGGTACTACTGAAAAAGAGGACAACATGGCTCTGACAAACCCCATGCCTACAGGCCCCTGGAAGGTGAGCATATCCAACATCGCTTGTGAGCATGTGTCAATACATTTGCACAAAGATGTGTGGTTGTTGTTACACATCATTTACTGTAAAACATCATGATCTGCTCTTTTGTTCTCCAGATCACTGTGTACGATCAGGAGTATTTCCAGGGAAGGCGTATGGAGTTCACCGCCTGCTGCCAGAACATCATGGAGTGTGGGATGGAGAACATCCGCTCCCTGAAGGTCGAGTGTGGCGCGTATGTATCCAGGGAAATTTTCCTCACCAGAGCTGAAACTAGAGTGGATCAGCTTGTCTGGGTTTACAGATGTTCTCTTTCTGACTGGTTTATTCTTGCAGCTGGGTGGGCTATGAGCATTCCAGCTTCTGCGGTCAGCAGTTCGTCCTGGAGAAGGGAGACTATCCTCGCTTTGAGGCCTACAGCGGCAGCAACTCTTACCGCATAGAGAGGATGATGTCCTTCAGGCCCATCTGCTGCGCTGTAGGCTCCAAAATTCAACTAAACAACCTTTCCCTCACACGAGCCTTACGTCAGGTTTTGCTAAGCCACCTTTCTCTGCTTCACACAGAACCATAAGGAGTCCCGCATGACCATCTTCGAAATGGAGAACATGATGGGTCGTCAGTTTGAGCTGAGTGATGACTACCCCTCTCTGCAGGCCATGGGCTGGTTGAACAATGAGGTTGGATCCATGCTCATCCAGAGTGGAGCGTAAGTCCCCTAAACACTACTTACATTATTACTATCAACCCTGTTTGATGATGATGTTTAAACATTTTCTCTCCTCAGCTTTGTGTGCTACCAATTCCCTGGATACCGCGGCCACCAGTACATCATGGAGTCTGACTGTCGCGGCGGAGAGTACAAGTGTTACCGTGAGTTTGGCTCCCATGCTCAGACTCCCCAGATTCAGTCCATCAGGAGAATCCAGCACTGAGAAGAGAGCTTTTCCTTCACACTTCTTTATCTCCCCCTCCTCCTCCACTTCCTGTCCCTCCTCTTGCACTACCATCCCTCCTTCCCCTCCTCCTCCTCCTCCTTTTCCTCCTCCTCCACATCCTCATTCTCCCCGGATCCACTGGTCTGGATAGTCAAAGCAGGGTCCTGGGCTGGACTTCAGGTGCTTACTGTTGTTCACAGCACTTTTGTATTTTTAAAGAAACATCATGAAAAAAAGGAAAGATGTCAGAAAGACAGAAGCCAGGAATGACAGAATTGAAAGAAAAAGTTGAATTTGAGTGAAAGAGAGGCCTTATCTTATGGCTGCAGAAGGGTGAAAACACCTTAAAGGTTGTGCTCTTTTTAACCTCCGCCGTCAATGGCATCATCATCATCATCACCACCACCACCACCACCACCATCATCATCATCATCATCATCATCATCATCATCATCATCATCATCAGCGTCATTGTCTTCTACATCAACATGACTGCCAGTCTTGCTGTTACTGTGATATCCATGACTGCCTCTGTTCAAGACGATGAATAAAGAGAACGAGCAAAGAAGCAGAGAGATTCACAAATACGAGTGACATGTACCTCAATCTCGTCTGTGTCTTGTCTTTCTCTACCAACTCTGCTGGGCTGCCCAACATGAACTTAAAGGTGAATCACAGGGCAAAAAGGTCAAGGTATGAATGGAGGTTGATCTCAGACAAATGGTTCATCATCGTCTAAATCTGCATAAATCCTTTTTGAAATTCCACAAGTTCTCAGACATGTGCTATATTTAATGAAAATGTGGATAAATGTGGATTGTTTATGCAGCATGAAGTTTATATAGTAAAGAATCTACTGTATAGCGTCACGGTGGTGCAGTGGTCAGCACTGACGCCTCACAGCAAGGAGATTCCAGGTTCGAGCCCTGGCTCGGGCGCGGGATCTTTCTGTGTGGAGTCTCCATGTTCTCCCTGTGCCTGTGTGGGTTCTCTCTGGTACTCCAGCTTCCTCCCACAGTCCAAAGACATGCAAATGAAGTCGAGGCTAATTGGATACACTAAACTGACTGTAGGTGTGGCTGTGAGTGTGAATGGTTGTGTGTCTCTATGTGTTGGCCCTGCGATGGACTGGCGACCTGTCCAGGGTGAACCCTGCCTCTCGCCCATAGCCGCTGGGATAGGCTCCAGCCCCCCGTGACCGTAACAGGATAAGTGGTCGAAAATGGATGGATGTAGAATCTACTGTATATATAACACTGTTTAAAACTGGGCAATAGGATGAATGTAACAATCGTACAAGTTTCTTCAGAGGGGAAACCAGTTATGGGTTTAAATATGCGAGAAAACAAAAAACTTTTGTTGAATTTGGACTTGAGGTGTGCTGAATACAAACCGCTTTAGTTATTACTTTGATGTAAATAGAAAAAAGGGAAATCAAAAGCCTAAAATGAGAAAATTTAAGCTGATTTTGTTATAAAGAGTCAGAGATTGATTTCACGAAAAGCCTCTGATCCATCCTATTATGAGATCAATTAGGGACCAACAAAGTCAATATTGCTGATACAAACAAATCTGGGTCACATTCCCATTTGTTGATGGAAAAGAGCCCACAAAAGTCTCTATACTTAAACAGTAAATTTATTTGAATATGTCCATTTCATTCTGCTCATAAATGAAGTGGGAAATATTGTAGTTTTATTACTGTTTCCCAGAGCTGCACAATTAATTAAAGTTGAATTAAAATAAAAATATGGCCTGCTGCAATTTTCAAATGGCAAAAAGACACATGATCGATTAAAGGCTACGAGTGTCAAAATACTCTTCTAAATTAATCATGTTGGTGCTGAAGCAATGTCCTGCCTACACATCATGTTCTACAGACTTAAGGAAAGCATCTTTGGTTGATTCAGATCTCCAACAACAACAACAGCAACAACAACAACAAAACCTATCATAATTAAAATATAGTGTTCAATTCAAATGATAATAATGATTTAGAAATTAACAGCTTACTTTAAAAAGCATATAATAATTACAGTATCAATCAAATCATCACAATTTGATATCTGCATGCCCATAAAATGCAATGGTTCTGGACATAACATTCATTTGTACAACATAATTCATAAGATTGTTTTTCTAAAGGTATTCAACAGGCCTGTCGTTGTGCAAAAGGTGTGTCGAGCTTAAAACCGGGGGAACAATTTTCAAGACCCCGCATGCTAACTGAAAAGTCAAACGTCGAGGATGAATTTGCGGTGGTCGGCCGCTAGAGGCCGCTGTCTGCGGGTGAATAATTCAGAAGTGCCTCAGTTGCGTCTGCTTGACGGCTCCTGATGATGATGTCAACAACGAACATGGCGACAAGCGGCAACTATTGGGAAGGTAAATGATCCCACAATACGTGTTTTTAAAATGATTATCTGCTTGATAAACTTTTTCACTGTTCCTTGTCGACTCACGTCAGCTGTATTTGATACAATACACGTCATATCCGCGGGGACAATGTAAGCTGTTTCCCTGCTAACTTGTTAGCTTGTCAAGTAGTCAAACTGGAGAACTTTCTTATTTGTAGTCGATATTTTGATAAAAGTGTTCCATCTCCTGCCGACTTCGGTTGTACCGGAGGTGTGTAATTCCTCTCATCTGTTTGCCGTGTCCAAAGAGGATGGGTGATGTCAACGTAACATATTTACAAGTTTTCCACTGGCTGAGGTCCTCGAGCATTAACCGGAGAACTCTGGAATCAGTCTCCCCTTACTGTCGAGCGAAAACTCACCCTCACGGACAAATTTTAACGTCAACATTTTGTTATAAATTTCCAAGCTAAAAAAAAAAAAAAAAATGCACATTCCCCGACTGTTCCGGGATCGTCGTAGCAGGAGTGCATGACGTCATCTTGTAGTTCCTGTAACATGCCCGGATGGTCTTTAAAGTTTAGGGTTATGTAGTCTTTGTGGACTTGATTGGGAGCCTGAAGAGGAAGTTTCCTGATCTCTCCTTAAGAAAATTCATATAAAGTTTCTCAAATCTGCAAAAGTTCTAGGAAGATAATGTATTTGGAAACTAGATAGATCAATGAAAAAAATGTAATGAGTGATGCCCTTAAGAGTCCCCTTAGAGTGATTTCCTATTCCCTTTAGGTCACATACACAGTACCCTAAGCTCTCCCCTTGAATGAAGTTTCAGTAAAATTGCCATGAACATCTCTTTGTGCAGATTTGCGTAAACAGGCCAGGCAGCTGGAGAATGAGCTGGACCTCAAACTGGTGTCCTTCAGTAAACTCTGCACCAGCTACAGCAGCATCAGGGACCCACAGAGCAGAGACCTCAGGTTAGCAGCTCACGCCTCCCGTCCCTGAACCAAGTGCACCGGCTATTGTTAACTGTAGATATACTTGAGGGTGTATTACTTCATTTTGAAAGACCTGAAATAGCTCCAGTCAACTCCTTGGCAGTTTCAGAATTTTGGTAAAACTCCTGATGTGATTATTATTATATCTTTCAAGTGTATACTCCCTTGTAAAATATAAAGAAAATTATCATCACTCATCATCATCAATACTATACTGTATAATATACCACAGTTTTATGTAAATTATACTTAAATCATTGCTATAATTTGTTAAAAAGTAAAGAAATCTTTTCTACTCTTTCATCCATATCAGGTCAGGCTCTCAAGACAGTATGTTGGTAGCCATGACAACAGAACTGGAGCAGCTCTTGACTTGTGTGAGTGAAATGCTACAAATACCTGCTACATACATGTGATTGCTAACAAAACAGCTGAAGGAATTTCCTGTTGTCCTGAGCTCAGGCAACGGACCTGACAGACGAGAGTCAGATCAGATCTGACACGTGGTCGGAGCTCTACAGCAGGAGAGGAACTAACGAACTAACCAAAGCTGATTGTACTCTGATTATATATCAGATTACTGGAAAGCTTTTTGTATGTTATTCTAATTTAGGACTGTTAGAAGCCACTGAAGTTCTACGAGACTTTCCTCTGATCATTTGTTTTTATTGCTACTAAACGGTAACAATTTTGTCTTTTTATTGGCAGCTAAAATCAGTCAATGACAAAATGGCAGAATACACGAACACCCCAGGAGCTTCGTCACGTAACACAGCACTGATGCACACCTTGCAGAGACACCGAGACATTTTACAGGTATGAACAAGTGATTCTTGTTCTTGTTCTCGCTCACTGTTGCAGCTACGTTTCCAATTTAAAAACAACAACAAAAAAATCATTTCTGAACTTTTTTTTTTTGAATTATTTTTGACGGTATTCTTCCCTGTTGTCGCTCCCCTGTAGGACTACACTCAAGAATTCCACAAAACCAAAAGCAACTTCTCCAGCCTGCGTGAGCGGGAAGACCTTTTGGGTTCTGTCCATCGAGACATTGAGTAAGAACCTGAACTGAACTCATGTTGTGCTGAATACTTGTTTTAATTGTTGGATTGGTCATAATTTCTTATGAACTATTTAAAAGCAAACCATTGTTAATGTGAAGGCGATGGTGCTTTAATTCAGTGATTTATTGAATAGCTTCTATTATTATCATCTTTCTCGGATTCGTTTTGTGTTCAGGCCTCAGGACACATGCCTCCGGAGCAGCGTTAGCTCAGGCAGTCCAGCTCCGCTACATTCGCCAACAATCAGCTGTTCCGAGCCTGCCCGCTTCAGCTGGCGACCCTGTTATCTCTTTCTGTGCACTCTGTTTGCAAAAAAACTTTCAATTCAGTTGCTACAGTCTGCCTTCATGTCCTGCCCTCCTGCATGCTGTCTCCTTCACGTGCCGTATCTGGCTTCATCGGTGTCGTCTCCTCTTGCCGCCTTTGTTCTGGACCTTGTGGTGCTGCCACTCTTGTTCTTCCCTCCTTTGGCTCTCCAGTTATTCTCATGGATGTGCAGGGATGTCCCAGAGCAGAGGCATACCACCAAATTAAGCCTGCAACTATGGCAGTTTATTTTTCTTTTTGACGGAAAGGAGTAATAATCCACGTAGTCCCTTCCTCTCCTTTCCCTCCTCCTTCATTATTGTTACATTGTCCTTAACCAGTAGGAGGCAGAAATGTCCTCTGTCTTGTTGAATTCCCCGCACCCTTAAATTGAGACCATTGCCTCTGTAATGTTTCATCTTCTAATGAGAGGCCCCTCCTCTTAATAGCCAGTCTCCCTCTTTCTCTGTCACTCTCTCTCCCCTTTCTTCTCTCTCTCTCTCTCTTTGTCTGTATCTCTTTCTCTGGGGATGTCTTTCCTAAGTGCCTCCTACAGTAAATAAAACCGCAAGGCTTTTTCATTCATCTAAAGCTGAGAAGAGTGGTTACATCTGGACAGCCTGATACACAGAAATGCCTTATTGGAGGGATGAGACGGAGAGAAAATCAAAGGGGGAGGGGGCGTGGTCACCATCTGATGTTGACTAGCAAACTTGACGAGTGCCAGTGAATTGTATTACGTCCGCCGTGAAGCTGAGGGTTGGAGAAACAATGAGGCACTACAGAACAGAGGAGGATGAACTGACGATTAGTCCAAATGAGGAGGAGATGGTTTAAATAAGAGATGGAGGACAGAGTCGCAGGTTAAGCAGAGAGCTAATCACTTAAAAGCCCTAAAGCAGGAAGTCCATAATCAGCAGCATCCAGTCATCAGCTCATTTGAGAGAGAGAGAGAGAGAAGTTTGAGAATGAAACAGAGATCAGAAGGCAGACGCGTATCATTTGCAAACTTGCTAAAAAAAAAAAGATGAAGTTAAAGTTGGTGGACTAAGTTTGCACGAAGCAACCAAAAACAAAAGTTGTTGTTTTTCAGACAGGTAGGAAAATTTGCTGCTAATATTTTCAGAGTAAATCAGGGTTTTCCCAGGTCACAATAACAGAAGAACAACTGTAGTTAGAGGCAAACAAAAAAAAGCACCAAAAAAATTCAGGTGATAATAATGACTTTAACTGTGACAATCATGACCATCGCAACCATGTTGGAGTGACCTTTTGTAAAGATGTTGAATGTGCGGACTCAATACGTGATCAATATATTTCGTTTATTGTTCCGCATTTGTGATTTTCTATAAAAGTTGTCCCTGGAAGTATAGAAAATATCTCTCTTACCGGTTACAGATTTAGGCTCGACTCATGCCAACACAGTACACACCTCGGAGGTATCCAAACAGATGTATGGTAGCCTACACACACACACACACACACATGCCCTCCAGCAATAGGTGAGGGGATTGTGTGTGTAGTTATTGATTTGCGAGTTTCCACATCTACACTCACGATGTAGCTCCACTCTAATGTCACTGTCAGATGTGTTATTTTAAACTAACATTTTGTGTAATGGGGGCGTCAGGAAGCCCAGTGGTCAAGACTCCAGTGAGATTCTAGCCGAGGATCTTTGCTGCATGTCGACCTCGCCGTCTCCGTCAACTAAAACCTTGAAAATCATCCCATTTTCTAGTTTATTCCGAATCCAGAGGTCAATTCATTTTTTTTTTCTCTTCTCTTTTCTCAGGAGCTACAAGAACAGCTCGGGGGTGAACAACAGACGCACAGAGCTCTTCCTGAAGGAACATGAACATCTCAGAAGGTGAGGGTTTTTTTTTGAGAAGAGAAACTCTGGAAAATCTGTTTCTTGTAGTTGGTTTCTGGCTGTTCCTGCATTCAGTTCCTATTTAATTCACAGTGCTCTTGAGGGGCGTCAATAAAACATTTAAACATGAGAATTATGATGAGAATTAGGAAAGACTAAAAAGGAACGCGTGCATTGTTAAAAGTAAGAAGGAGGAAAAAGGTTGAAAAGTTGCAACCATGAAACAGGAAGTGAAACGTACTGTTCATGTGACTCGGTGTGAGGGAACCACGGCGGACCGTCTGCAGCTGCTTGCGTGTCCATTCACATACGCGTGTCAGTGATTTCCTGCAGGAGCGGCGGTGGCGCTGCCTCACCTAAATTTCCTGAGTTTTGGAGAAGATCAAATTTTATTCGAAACCATAAATTTCAATTAAGTGCTAAGAAATTATCGACATAAGCCCCCAGCCATCCTTTTTCCAGAGATATTCCTTCATTTGCTGCGGTGATGACGGCGTTAGGGAGCGCTGCAGAAAGGAGGCGAGTGAGTGAAGGAAGACTGTATGCACGCCTGTAGAGTGCGCTGGCTAATGAAGGATCAGCAGTGGAGAGAGATACAGGGAGAGGTGCACGGAGAGATGGAGGAAGTATAAAGCCTAGTATTGATTTTTTTTTTTATTTTTTTTTTTTGGTCTCCAGTGTAGTCGACCAGGATGCGCAATGCTGCCCTCATTATGCTCTGCTTATGCTACGCTCCACTCCTCTGTGACAAATAACGCAGGGATCGAGTTGCAGGGTTGAAATCTGTTCGTCTAAAAGTATCTGGTCAAAGTAGTTAATGTATTAACTGGCTCCTGCCACGATATGCTTGAGATTTGACCAATCAGAATCTGATGGAAATCCTCCATTAAGCAGCACTTTGTCCCGTCTCACAGGAATCACAGGAAGCGCCCCTTTTATGATTATAGACCTAAAGAGCTGTGTTGCTGCTCTGTAAACCTTAAGAATTATATACAATGTGTCCGATGATACAAAAAAAAAAAACCCTCCTTTTAATTTACTCCAGAATGAATTTGTCATTTTGTGGATTGGTGTGAATCCTTAAGGACCTCAAGGTGTTTCACTTTTCCTGAACTGACGTTTTTCCGTTTTGTGTTCACAGCTCAGATCGGCTTATTGACAATGCAATAAGGTAAGGCTTCCTCTTCTCCCCATTTACTCTCGCTCACTCAACTCCAACACACACGCACGCAAACATAACACACACACCTCATAAGTAAACACAACACAATAAAAAACACCATTATGCCTCCCTGCTTTTGTGGCTCATTGGCATTAAAACAAACTTAACGTGAAGCTGTGGAAGACGGTTGTAAACATGTCCTTCCTTTAATCCTCTCTCTCTCTCTCTCTCTCTCTCTCTCTCGCACTCTCTCTCTCTCTCTCTCTCTCTCTCTCTCTCTCTCACACTCCAGTATCGCCATGGCTACCAAGGAGAACATCACATTTCAGCGTGGCATGTTGAAATCTATTCAAACCAGAGTCACAACTTTGGCCAGTATCCTTTTGATCATTTTGCCGAATATTTTTTTCTTCTGTCTGACTTCATGTGACCTCACAGCTGGAACTAAAGTGTCGGTTTTACATTTTGTCTCAGCTGCACTTGAACTAAGTGCAGAAGGACTTAACAACCTCACTCACAACCCTAGCAGGTATGACGGTCTGACGGGGCGCAGGCTGCGTGCCCGTATATGAACCTTATTTCGAACTGTTGCTGCACAGCCGGCTCAGATAAGAAAACAAAGATTCAGAATATTTTGAAGGGCACCGGTTTGAGGAACCAACCACTTTGGTTGGAAAGTCTTTCCTAGAAACCCTCCTGATGTATCCTGCTGCTTCTACCTCTCACTGAGGGGAAAACACCCTTGGATCTCCTTTATTTTCCTCAACCCCTACTCAGATAATTTCCCCACCATCAACAGTCTCATCCAGAAAATCAATTTGCGCAAGAGGCGGGACTCTTTAATTCTAGGCGGGGTGATTGGCGTTTGCACCATACTTCTGTTGCTCTACACTTTCCACTGATTCCAGCTGACATGTCTCCTCTTCATGAACCAAAAAAAACAAAACTTTTCAACTTGCTTAATGTTGCCAAAACTTAAAAAAAAAAACTATTTGTTTTTCTTAATGTCGTTTACCCCCTTATCACATTAAATCTTAACGATAAGAGTTTATTTATTTGGGGAATTATGCAAACGTGTCCATCTGGGGAAACTGTAGATTGCTATTTATATCTTGCTGTGATTTTAGACTCTTAATAAATGCTGTATTTTACTGGGATTATTTACTGATGGTGTTTCGTTTTCTATGTAGTATCAGCAGCACCTAATAAAATAAAGGTGATAAGCTCACTTTCCACTTCCATCATGCTCATTCAAGTTTATTTCAGACATGCAAAACTATGGCACAGTAAACCAATCATACAGTATAAAGGTAGAAACATCAACATCAGAGTGCATTCATATCTTGCAGTAAACAGTTTAGAGACCCAGGAGCGTCAGACTGGACTGGGATCTGCTCAGTTTATGAAAGTAGCGCTCAAAGCATGATGTCACACTTAATGACTGACATGAATGTGCATGAGTTTAAAACCTCGATGTAAACGGTGTATGAAATTAGCTCATTGATCTTCCCAGAAAGTCTTTCGCCGATGAAACTGCAAGAGAAGTCAGTCCATACTTTTGTGAATATAAGGAGAAACGGGACAGGCAGTGGCGGCGTTACAGACTACAGCCTTTTCTTTTATTTTAATTTTCACAAATACAAATTGCTTAATGTAATTTCTGATCATTGCTTCATTGAAATCTTTCCATCTAATGATAAGCAAACTGGAGGGTTGTCAAATTGTGTGTCAGGCAGTTACGCACATCAGAAATTTAGGAGTATGAGCAGTTACACTTCCACAGAAGGTGATATCCGAGGATCTGGCTGATCCGTGCGCAGCCTTCTGTTGCTTTGTTCCTGAGTTTCTTTGGGGGGGGGGGGGGGGTATGAGTGTTGTCAAAAACAAAAGAGAAACAGCCAGCAACATCTTCTCCTCTCTTTCATCTTGAAAAAGGCAGTGGGTTCATCTCTTCAGCTTGCTTTAAACTCCCAATTTTGTGCTTTTTTTTCATCTTTAAAATGATGCTCCTCATCCTCTTATCTGTGCAAATTTGAGATTCGATGAATGGGAGATTGTAGTTCCTTCCCTTTGCTTCAAGGCTGGCTCTCTGTGACATGGAGATAAGAGAATTTATGATTCACAACTTTACTGTGTGTGTGTGTGTGTGTGTGTGTGTGTGTGTATTCCTTTCATACCTATTGTCAACACTATGAAGATGATGATAGCCACACCCAGGATCATGGCCAGGCAGCTGAGCAGCATGGACAGACGCCCGTACTTCCTCGCTCCTTCAATATCTCCTGTATGGAGAACAGACCTCGACTGAGGGGAGGAGGAAACGTCATTAGTGAAATATAACATCAAAAACACCTGTGGTGCTGGAGAAGCTGGAGCTCAACATGCGCCTGATAGACATCATAGTTCGGAGTATTATCAGGTAGTCCAGGCTAACTATTAATTTAAAAATAAAGGTGACGCTCACCACATTTGCATACCACAAGGCACACATGTTGAGCGGCACGGCCGGGCAGAGACAGGAGAGCACGGCGAGCCAGAGGTAGCTCGGGGGTACGGACCCGGGCGGAACAGGGGAGGGCAACGGGCCCAGGCTGAACCGGGACGAGGACTTGGGTGGGGTCGCCAGATGCCCGACAGAGCCCGACTTAAGCGGTGATCTGTGTCCATTCTGGTCCGCGTCCAAGGAACGGATGCTCCCTCTAATGTTGAGGGAAAAAGTGTCGGACGGTTTGATGTTGCTCTGTCCCGTGGGCTCGGTTATCCCGGTACTCAGCAGTTTCTCCGTGTCCTGGAAGTCTGTGAGGTTGGAAACTTCTCTTTCGCCGAGGGCGCTTTTCTCAAAGGCGGCATCAGTGTTGATAGCCATCACTGGAAGCTAAGAAATCTTCTTATCTGCGTGAGCGATCTGCTTTCCTGTGGATTGAGATGCTGCTGGAGGGTCTTCCTTCAGATGTTCTCCATAGGGGGGTCATCAGATTAAATGTTCTATATCTATTTAATTAGCCAGTCCAACTCCATCAACATTTCTTATGGTGAGCCAGATGTTATTGACGTCTGAGTCCTTCCCTTGTTGAGTTGTGAGCGTCCGGTCGCACGCCTCGCTCCTTGCCCCCCCACCCCCACCCTGATTATGTAGTGATGTATTACCGCATCCCTTACATCAACACAGCGCATCCCCGGTGTCTGAGGCCTCCTTATGTGTGACAAGGCAAAAACTACAATTAAACCCTTTTTTGAAGTGAACGAGCGCGGTGCGTAAAAGCTTTCCATTTACGCGCGATGGGGCATCAGCTGGATCAGCATATAGGACCACAGAAGGTGTTTGAGGCGGAGAGAGAGACGTTAGAGAAAGGTGTGTGTGTGTGTGTGTGTGTGTGTGTGTATGGAGTACACTATGAAGCCTTTTAGCGTGGACGCCTTGCTGACTCAGGATCTCCTATGCCCTAATGTTCAGCGTTTAACAGCAAACTTTTGGCTCCACATTCAATATTCACTTACACGATTGCCAGGTTACCAATAAATATCCACCAATAGCGGTGGAACGTATTCAAGTATATTTCTTAAGTACATCTTTTTACAAGGGTATTTACATTTTATGGCACTTTAATGCACTGATAGAGGTAAACAGTGCAACAGTACGTCCTTTTTGTTGATCTTATCCTCTCAATCTCACTGTTTGAACTTGAGAGTATTTTGTGTTTAATTCTTTTCTGAATGGCTGGGTGAATAGACTAATTTTAAAGTTGAAAGCATCTTTGTTGTAGATGTGATTGCATCTTCATTCTTTTAAAAGCAACTTTTCCAACAACTTGTGAAAGATTCAGTAAAATAGTTCACGGATTTAAGAGAGAATGTTGCACTCTTGCACAGATCAATGTCGTTTTTTTTCTGAAAATGCTGTTCTCCCCAGGGTCACAAGGTCTGCCCCAAACGTAATAGGGTTCATGGCCCACCCCTCCATGACGTTTCATGACAAGTCACCTGGTAGTTTTTGTGATGCTGTTTAAAAAATAATAAGCAAAACTGGCTTTCTGAATGAAATTGGATTCAAATACAACCTCGGGGGAGGTAAAAAGGATCGTCCACATGGTGAGGCCATGACCCAGTCTAGATTAAAAATCCAGCCGCTATGAAGCCCCCCCTCCAGGCAGGTTTTTTTTTTTTTTGGGATAATTTAAATTTTACACGGATTATTGTGCCATCTAGTGGTGATATTGAGAAACTGCACCACTACAAAAACAGCTTTGCAGTTGGTGAATGTGCACTATACGGAAGAATATTACTGCCACGCATGAGAAAAAAATGAGAGGAGGTGCACTTGTTTTTTTTTTGTTATCATGCACTTTGAGAAAAAAAAATCAAAATGGCGAGAATAAAGTCAAAATACAATGTTGTGAATAAAGCCGATCTTTTGAGACCATAACAACCAGCGCATGTGACTGCTTTTACAAAATGCCAGGCAATTAGATGAACTGGTGAAAGTATACTTCAGACTAGGCTTTAGTAGCAAAGGAATACTTTCCTTTTAGCTCACAAACCCACTGTGGTTATCAGTATTAGGATTTTGAAGAGACTGTGCTGAAAACTGAGACTGTTCCCAAGGAGGGAGGGAAGTGTTCTGAAAGAACATGTCAACTTTTTTTTCGACAATGTATTTTGACTTTATTCTCGAAATTGTATTTCCACTTTTTTTTCTTACCTTTAAACTTTATTCTGGAAGTGCGTGATGAAAAAAAAACTACCTCTTCTCAATTTTTTTTTCTGATGGTTGGCCCTCATTCTCGTCTGCAGCGCTACATCCGTTCTTCCAGTCAGATTCATATCAGGAAACTTTTTGCTTTTAATTTGAAAAGTATTGTGTGGCGATTTTTTTTTAAATCAACTTGCTGACCACACAAAGCTGAAACAGGTGGCCTAAATATTTACCTATTTAAATAATTTATAAACTAAAGCTTTCATCCTGTCAATTACTAAATGTACGTTTTATATACATGTAAATTACATAGATCCTCTCGTTGCATCATCACTTTGATACTTTGTTTGTGTCAATAGTTATCATTAATGCAGTTCCCAAGTCTCTTTTTCTGTGTGTGTGTGTGTGTGTGTGTGTGTGTGTGTATATATATATATATATATATATATATATATATATATATATATATATATATATATATATATATATATATATATATATATTGTTTCTACACATGCTTTTTTTTAACATTCAACCATTTTGAAACTTCTCATTTTTACCTCATCACCCATGTACAAAGATAAAAGTGCATACCAATACAGTGGTTAAAAGTATCCAGTAATTATCATTGTTAACTATTGTTATTATTGTTTCATAATATTAATATACGTACCTACACTTATATCAGCATTCCGAGGCCTACATATGTCCACATGTATATACGTCCACATTCTTGCATTGGTGTGTACAAAAAAAATACAATAAAATAAATAAAATAAAGGAAAACAATAAGGTTTTCACATTACCAAGAAGTCTTACATTGGTAGATCTCAGATTATTCAAATCACCTTCCCAAATCAGGACACAGTGGGTCGGTGTGTGTGAACTAGCAAACAGGTGTCACGCTCAATTACATAATGTCTTCAGTTACTGTTCCATACCTTAATAGAGGCCCATCTTTCTTCCCAACAGACTTCCATTTTCATAAACTTGCTCCTTCATTAGTTGGAGGAGAAATCCCTCGAGGTGGCAGGTGATGCCTTTTTTCCGTCTTTGAGGTTTTACAGCAGCTTGTATCCAGAGTGTTGCACCATCGCCGTGTCTTCTCCCCTCCTCATGTAATACTAATCTAACTGGATTCATGCCGGTCTGACTAAATGTTATCTTTCTGACATTTTAATATGATGATTAACCTTAGACAGAACAAAGAGGATACAATTACTCCTGGATCTTAATAATCTCAGTCCAATAAACTGCAGCGACTTTACATCTAAATTTGCTCTGATCTTTTCTGTTCCTCTCTAATAGGCTCACCAGAGACTTGAAAGCAAAAATGAATGAGTTTCACATGTTTTTGCATAAATTTAACACGGCCTCCTTGTGGAGTTGAAAATGCAGGCCTACCTTTAGTGCTGCTATGTGTTTCTTTGGTCATGATGTGCTTTCTTTTTTCTTTTTTTTAAAAACCATAATAATAAACTGCAAGTGTGAGAAAGTTTGTTTTTATTGAAATATAAAAAAAAAAACAAATCACTGACAAATTTGAAAATTGTATATGTATGTATGTACATATATATATATATATACACACACACACACATACACATATATACACACACACACACATATACACACACACACATACACATATATACACACATACACATATACACACACATACACATATATATATATATATATACACACACACACACACACACATATATATACACACACATACACATATATACACACACATACACATATATACACACACATACATATATATATATATATACACACACACATACACATATATACACACAGACATACATACATACATACATATGTACACTCACACACACACACACACTTAAATGTGGCAGATTATAAATGCCCAGTGTGACTGCTGAGTGTGTGAACCGTTGAGTTCCTCCGGCTTCTTCCTACCAGCCCCCCCACCCCCCATCCGCTTCCTATTCTTGAGTCATCCGGGGCAGGGCTGACCAGAGCAGTTCTTCAGCTGGCAGCTTTAGCATTTGTACAGGAACATAAAGCTTGCCAGTGAAGAACTGCTGTATGTCAGCCATTTGAGGCCAAGGGTGAGGGAGTCCTGGGAGTCAGCCAGCCAGTGTGAGAGCTGGACTTTTCCAGAGCAATCCTTCTGGATTGATGGTTCGGTCCAGTACAAGGTGCCCCTACACTGTCCCGGTGCTTTAAGGGGCACAGATTCCTGTAGAATGAGAAGAAGAGAAGGTTTAATTTTCCTCCAAACTCCCTTTTCCAGTCGTGTGGGTATGAGGTGGCGTGCAGCCAGCCATACACGTACAGCAAGTGGGTGCAGTCGAGCCACAGTGTGTGCGATCAGCAGTGAGTAAGTGGGTGAAATGAGCTGATATGTTAGAACGATTTGAGAGATGCACAGACGATCATGCGTCGGATTACCAGCTGAGATATATGCAGCAATTCCTCTGCACATATTAAAGAGACAGCAAGAGATTCTTAGATATTCTCTTATGAAACTCAAAATCACAAACCAGCGCCTGGAAATACTTCTTTTTTTTTTGTTGGTCGGTTACCGTGGTTACGCAGTATGAGCAGGAGGCAACAAAGTGGAGCAGACCGCCTTTACGTAAAAGCAGAGAACCATTGTTAGAGTTATAATTTATGAGGTTTTAAGTAATAAAATATAAGTTCAATGTTATATGTTATATGTTATAATGGAAACTTCTAATTAGCATTTTCTAAATGCTGAGGACAGTCTTGGTGTACTTGATCTGAATGAGCAGAATTAGTTTACTTTAGCTGGCAGATTAGGCCGATACTTCTCTAGAAAACTGCATTTTGCTGTTCAAGTACTTACTAATAGATGTCTTAAACTCACACACACATTTTATCCCTAACTATTTCTCCCCCTACTTCTCGACTCCAGAGTGCAGAAAGATCCAGTCACGAATATTTAGCCCTGAAGCTACTGTCTAATAATGGCTGCTGGATTACAAAGCAGGCAGTTGGAAAAAGAAGACCATGACTTGGACATTTTTTCTAACTTTGCTAGCTCTCAGTTGCCATTAGCTTCAAGCTTAATATATGAGGTAGGTTCATTCTGCATCCTTCTAATAAAATGTCTACTTTAATAGCAAAATACAATTTTTTTTTAGGTGGAGTCACTTGAACCTGAAGTTTTTGGGGGGTTTTTTTGTTTGTTTTTTGCAAAATTAAAACTGTGTCATGTGGAAAGACAGTTTTCTTTGACTGGAAACAAAACCTGCATGTTTATGGACATAAGCTAGCAAGTTAGCGACCATATACTAGCTCATAAGGAAATACCTGAAATGGCCTGGCATGATATTTTGCCAATATTCATGCCTCCCCTAGGAAAAATCCTTGACTTTTCCTTTAAATTTTTAATCTCACCCCTACTTGAGTTTGCGATTAAATACCTGCAAAATGTATTCAGCTGTACCTTTGTCTTAGCGCTTACAAGCAAACACTAATTATTAGCATGCTGGCTTGAAGCATTATTACAGAATGACCTTATTCTTTTCCAACAGACATTTAGTCACTGACATGGAAATATCAGAATATGCAGATAACTTTAAAATAAGCTAAATGCACTCTAGAGCCAATTACATGGGCAGAACAAGCCTGTAAACTGATGACACATCTCGCTAAGAAGGCCTGAACTTTTCCTGCATTAAAGGAATATAATCTTGCGGTGATCGTGAGCTATTGAGGACATGCTCCACTTCTCCACACTGAGCAACACATGCTGAACATTCCTGCAGTAAGGAGAACCAGAATAATCTCAGGTATTTTAGTGCCCTGTAGCTAGCAGGCGAGGATCACAATCAGCAGGACTTAGGAAACTTTTACAGACACCACAAAGAGGGGAAATAATTTTGGCTCAAACTTCATCTGGATATAACTTTGGAGAGCTATTTCCATTGATCATAAACTACTACAGAGTGTTTCGGTTGTACATGGAAAAATACTTGAAGTAGTCTTCACCTCCTGATGAATTCATCTACATACATATTTTTGAAGAGGATGAGTCAGCACGCAAAGGCCCTGACGCTGCCTGTTCTAGCTTGTGACTGACATCGGTTGCAACAAGTTTCCTTTTGACAAGTCATCAAATCTGCTATTCTGATCTTTTTTTATAAATCATGAGATGAAATCTGCCATGCCAGGATTGGCATTGGCACGCCCTTGCAGTTGACCTCCGTACCCCATGCCTGTCAATGACCTTTTAAATTTTAAAATATACATTCATTAGCATTCGATCTTGGCTGATGTCACACATTTTTGAGTTGGTTTGTGACAATTGCACACCAAGCCCCCCCCCCCACAAGTGTTGTCTCTCTCTTCCTGGTTTGCTTTCACACTACAGTGCAGCAGGGATTTAATACTTTTGCAGGCTAAACATAAAGGTTAGCATCACTCTCTGTTCTATCGTCGAAAAGCCAAAGCCCATTTTTAAATTCAGCATTTTTGATTATTACTGAAATTAAGCTCTGTGGAGAGCAAACTTTGGAGAATTGTATGATTTTTTTTAAATCAAGATGATGTTTACTAATGAACAACACTTCTATGACTTTTTTAGCATAAATGCAGTTGTTAGAAGTAAAAAAGCTGACATGAAATAACACAGCCAACTTCAGCTTTGTGATTCTTAAGTTTTCAGTGTGATGAAGTTTAATGTCCACAACAACCTCTGTTGTCTCCTTTAACTTGTTATTTACCGGCATATTTTATGCCCTGGAACAAACCTGAAAATAACTCAAGATTGTGTGAACAAAAAAACCTTTTATCAGGCATTTAACTGAAACCCCATCAGCTTTGAAATGAGGAAATTAGACATTCAACGCATAGTTCCTGATTTTTGGACTCATTCCTAAGCCAGTCTATGACAGTCTCATCCAAAAATTTTCATCCATCCATCCATTTTCTACCACTTATCCTGTTAAGGGTCGTGGGGGTGGAGCCTATCCCAGCAGCCTCCGGCGAGAGGCGGGGTTCCCCCTGGACAGGTCACCAGTCCATCACAGGGCCAACACATAGAGACAGACAACCATTCACACTCACAGTCACACCTACGGTCAATTTAGAGTATCAATCAGCCTCGTCCCCTCTTGATGTCTTTGGACTGTGGGAGGAAGCTGGAGTACCAGAGAGAACCCACGCAGGAACAGGGAGAACATGGAGACTCCCAAATTTCCATTCTGGAGAATTTCAGAGGATTATTGGCAGAAATTGATGTAATATTCAGAACATTTAAAGTGTTTTTGTTGAGCTTTTGTTAGCTTAGTATGAGCCCTTTATATCTACGAAAGGACTGCAGAGGGTTTGTAAAGTTTTGAGCAGCTACAGAAGCCCAGAGTGGACAAAATGAAGACTTCTATGTTTTTGGTATTGCATAATGTTTTTCATCAGCTGCTTGTGTTGCTTTGATGCAGTAACTCCATGTTTGCAATGTCATAATGACCACAGCAACAGGCATCCCCCACAGATATTATGAGGACAAGGAGAGGTTACACACAAGGAGCAAAGCACCAAGTGATGAGACCTTGGTCCAAACAAGAGCCTGGTGGGAATAATTCCTCCCTCACATGTGGAGTCATCCGTCACATCTTTCCCCCTGACAGCAAGAAACTTCACCAAGAGATCATAAAAGTGGTAAGATCACGCTATTCCTCCGTTTCCCCTCCTCCCAGCACAGGCATCATGAACGACCAGTCGGGGCGCGAGTGCAGCAACCAGGAAATGTACCCTGATCAGGCTTCCCAGCAGCAGACGCGGCCTGCTGTGTCTATACATACACCCAAGCAAGCAACAACACCGGGAGCCAAACCAGTGGCCCAACATTCTTCCTGAACAACTACAACATAATTGATAAAGAGATTTATTCACATTTTAGCTCACAATTCATTGTGTACTTACTTGCATTAGTGAAATGCGCGTATTTACTCTCTGATAATTGGAATATGTGGAATTTAACCGCTATTTTAGAGACTAGCTAATGTTATAGCGTCGTGTTTCTAACCACTCAGAGTTGATTTACAGCATAAAAAAATGGTGTCAGAAATCTCCAGACTGGAATTCTGACTTCTGTTTGGAACACAGTATAACTTAATGGGGATAAAATGATTTATTCATGCTGTTCTCAATCATGTGACTTCCAAAATGTTACCGGAACATATGTATCAAATTATATCCCAAAGGGGGCCGTGACGCTCTGGAAATGTACTGTTTTACAGCCGCTTCTGTCATACTGGATGATTAAAGAGAAAAGGCTTCGGGCAATGTGGCCGATGTGCAGCACGTGATGGACATCACACTTGTAACTCTAGAGTTTGGCCTTCATGTCAAATTGGCTTCACGCTCGGTGCTCTTCCTGGGAGCTTGTACCCGTCTCTGCATCCATGATGAAGCACAAAACACAGACCCAATAGCAATGTCAAGGCTCCAGTAAAGAGAACCACCTTTACAAAACCCTCCACTTTAAAGAGAAAGAAGATTTGATGACGGAATATGACATCAAATTGGGAAAGTAGGAATCGGGTCTTGGAATAGTTCCACTACGGCAAAAGAAGCTCATGGCTTGTCACTTTGGAATCATAAAGTGAAGCCTCCTCCACCCTGAAGGCCCGCACGCACGCACGCACACACTCCTGCCTGTGTTGGTCTGGATGAAGTCAGGGAGGAGGACGTACAGTAACAGTCCTCAGGCCACACACGGCACCACTGACAGTCACAACGGCCGCAACCTCAGACTGAAACTGAATTAGTTACTTGTTCTATAGTGTGCCACTCCCTCCACAAACAGTGATTCTGTATCTTTATGTTCACAATGACCAACACTGTTGAACCCTCCACTCTTTTGCCGTGCCACATTTCCCCGTATCTCTTTCTTTTTGTGTTGTGTGTCTCTGCTGGCTTGCCTGTCCTCTCCGCCTTCTCTCCCTCGCTCAGATCAGACTGCCCTGCATTCCTGACATTCCAGCTGTGTATGTTAAAAATTCCATTCGGCTGCTGTGGACTCGCAGTCTCTTTCCACTCCTTCTTTTCCATCCCTCTATCCCTTACCCATCCCCTCCCTATCTCTGTGTCTACATCTGGTCTGTACCAGACTGTGCAGCACGAGGCGGAAACCCTAACGTCCCTTCTTTTTTTTCACACCCCTCGTCTTCTCATCTCATCGTTTCAGGCCTCCTCCAAGCCAGAGAATCAGACAGAGCCACCTGATAGCCAGCAGAGACCCTGAGACAGGCTTTCATACATGGCACAACAATCGAACACACAAAAGACGGAGCTTATCTCAGCCTGTGGACGTGCATTTTCCGCCACAGAGGGGAGAATAAGAAAGAGGAAAGACACACTGGAGTTGAGCAGGCAGGATGTGCGTGTCAGAGAGAAATAGGAATGATGGTGTGTCAACAGGAGGGCATGAATGAACCATGTTCAGTGCCAAAGAGGATTTATTGACATTTAAACCCAGTCAGAGATTGTCTTCTGCTGCAAGTGTGAGAACAGATATGGAATTTATTTATTATTCAAAGGTTGAGATCGAGGTAGAAGAAGAGGAAAGACAAGGTGTCTGTAAAACTTTGACCTGGTCGTGTTGAGGGTCACGCCCCTGCCCTGAGTAAGAACATGAGGATACAAACTGATTTGCGTCATGCAGCAGTGAAACAACACCAAAAAAGTCAAATGTTGAGAGTCACAGATGTGCGTACTGTTGCTTGAGTGCTGTGAATGCAAATGCAGGATAATTAAATGTCTCTGACGCATCATTCCAGGTACATTCCTCTGCTGTAGGTGTGGCCCACTTGGAGATTGTTTATTGCCCTAGATAGTAATATAGACTGATCATTTCACTCTGGGAACGAGGACAAAGACAGGGAAAGGGCGGCGGCTTTGGAAACACACTGATCATAGTGCACTGAGCTTCTTATGCTCTGCTGCTGCTGGACTTTACAGGATATATGATTTAACCCCTGAGATCACCAAATAAGAACCAAGAGGAAGACCTGAATTCTGAATTCATGACATCCTGGAGGACGCTATGAGGCCTCCTCCACAGTATGGAAGCACCAATTTGCTAAACAGAAGTGATTTTTTTTCATGTAAATGAACCTATATAACACATCCCTTCTTACCCCATCTTCCCTTGACATGACACGCACCAGGAATGAAGGGTGTAACCCAAGTTGAGCAAGATGGCTTCACTTCTGCAAATGTAGTCAATTAAAAAAAAGGACCCAGCAGCTTATTCTGTCGGATTCTGCTTGGCAAACAAGATGAGTTGCTTTTTTAACTGACACCCTCTCATTGCCATGTGATCCTCATTGACAGGGCGGCGTGTGTCACGCTCAGGGTTGCAATGGCACAAATGCAGCTCGTGACACAGCTGTACTGGCGCAGTGAACTCTGGCTGTACAATTATGTAAGGCAGGATTCACTACAGTAAGCTTCCTACCCCCCCAACACACACACGTAACCATTAATTACAGAGAATATGTACATTATCTCCACTCTGCTTTTAAAATGTTTAACGGGAGTTTAAAAGATGAAGAATTCAATATTTGTGAGTTCAGTAGATTTGAGAGTCTGATGCCGAATTAAAAGGCCTGAATACTTTCGTTAAATCACCTGCTTTAAAACCGTTTCCCTGAAGCTCACATACTTCTACCATCAAAAGTGTTTATTGAAATACTTTTTTATCTGGGTCCACTCCGTTTCTGAGGAGTGTCTAACCCTGTTCAACAGCACAGGCTTTTTTCTTGGCCTGTAATGAACTCAGCAAATTTCAATGGGCTGTAGTTGTGAGTTGTACAGCCCCACTTGCAGGATCTCAAATTAATAGGTGTTCCAAAGCGAATTTCTAGGAGGCTTGAAAACTGAGAAAAAAAATGTTGTTCTGAGCCTATAATGGCATAATACATGAAGAAAAAAACCTGTAGAACCAAATTTTACAGAGGCCATATTGTGCACCTTTGCTGGGAGTTCTCCTCTTATCATTTTAGAACATTTCCTTCATAAAAAGTGAACCTGGAAGCGCATGAAATACTTTAATAACGCTTCCGCGCACCGTTTCACGGAGCCAGTCATCCAAATGTAGTTTAAATCTTTGTAGGAGCGGGTGGGTTGCGTTGGGGTGGCCAAATGTCACATTTCTAGGGTGCCCATAAATCCTAGCAGCCCCCCCTGTGTTAGTGGGCCTGGACGGTATGAGCAGATATCAGCCTTCACCATCAAATCTCTCTGACGACGTTAAAGACTTGCGTAAACCTGTCGCTGTTAAATCAAACCCGGAGAGGTGAATTTGACTTATTAAACCGTATTCAAAACGGGTCGTCGTTTTTACGCAAACTGGGTCATGAAGCCGCCACGGGCTAAATGAGTCTGACAGGAACAAGCATTTAGCCAGAAAACGCACACAAACACATTCACAGCCAGTCTGCGCCCCACCTTGACCACCGGCCGGGTCGCTCCAACACGTCGGAGCAGGCTGCCTGCCTCGCCCACTGCTCTCTGCTCTGCTCGGCGGAGTCCGGGACCTTCACCGGGGTCTGGCCATGTCGGCTACTCGCTTCGCACCCTGGATATCAGACGCTTTGGCAGCATTTGTGTGGCGGTTGAATCTACTTTTCAACGCTGCTGCGGTGAAGAGCGAATCGCAGGACTTCAGCCCCTTTTACACAACTCCTGAGCTCTCTCTCTCTCTCTCTCTCTCTCTCTCTCTCTCTCTCTCTCTCTCTCTCTCATATATCACACACACACACACGCGCGCGGGCGCGCACACACCCAATTCAGCCGGCTTCCCATTTCGATCAGCTGGCAGCGTGATGACGTAGACAGGCACGAGTTGGTGGACGTCAGAGTCTGCTGCACCACAGAGGTAGAAGTTAGCCTCGTCATATTGTATATCAGGCCAGTCGAGTCAAGTCGGACGGAATTAACATGTGTATCAACGGTATAATTTTGAATTGTCATAATTATAGGTGTCCTATTCAGTATCACGTCATTCTCACCAGCCATAAATAGAATCAGGCTTCTTCTTCCTCTTCTTTGCCCAGACTCAGATTTTCTGGTTCCTGGATTTGTTAAACCATTACTGTTGGTTGAATGTAAAATTATGTCTTAAATACTGGCTCAGAACATAAGATGGCTTACTAGCAGTGTTGTTGTCCATGTGATACACCAGGCGCACATCAAAACTTCAGGATTTTACACTATTTTAAACTGTGTTCATATTTGAGGATTCTATTGGTGATTAAAAGCTCTAAGTCTCAGTAAACTCTACAGCTACGGAGTTAGCAATGATCCAGATATTTCATTCCAAACATTTACTAGGCGATGCTGACTTCCTGGTTGGCCTACAGAATTATGTAACTGCTGCTTCAGACAGGTGAATAACAGTCAAACCTGTTCCCATTCCAAATGAAAGTCTGGTGTTATCAGGGTTTTCTGCCAGACAAGACACTTCTGATTTCTGTGTTTGAGTTTTCAAAATGCATTTCCCTAAAAGGAGGTTCAATTTAAGAAAATCCCAGAGTACTCCAGATCCCATGATGCATGTAGAGGAGGAGGAGGAGGTATAATTGGGGAAAAGCAGCCCACTTTGGTGGTGAAGGACCGTTTAACAGGTTAATGCAGCCATGTTGAGAAACCTTAATAACACCAGCAGCCGTAGACGCATGTACATCTACCCATATGAGACGTGACATATGCAGCTCACATCCAGCGCCGTTCCTGTCTTAGACGTGTTGAAAGTCTCGGGTCAAGATTTGAAATATTCACGATGCGATTGCTGACACAGCACCTGTTAAAGTTTCATTTTGGACCTAAAGTTAATCGTGCAGTAATGTGTTAAGACAAGCGAAGAGACTGCAAGTGGCCTCCAGAGACATCAGCAGGTCACGATGAACTAGCTTCCCTCTAACTCACATGTCAGCCCTTTTCTCTGTCTCTCCCTCCAGGGAACGTGGACCTGTCGCTCTGCAGCTTTAAGGTTGCTGCAGTTTTGAGAAACTGCTTTCTCAGTGACGCAGCCACCAAATCCACTGTCTCATTGCTCTATCCTCCTATCTATGTCTTCTCCTGCCGGGTTTGGAGCCATCCTAAAAACTAAACCTCTTCTGAATATATAAAGGAAGCCTTACTTAGAGAAGGATACTTAAAAAAAATCTGGAATTCTCTGAATTCCTCTGTTTCCCAAGAGCCTCTAGTGACCTTTTGACACACTGATATAACGCCGTAGCCTGTTTTCTCAGAAATGTTAAACACTCCAATTGTACTCAGTGCGAGTTGATAACATTTATTGCCTGCTGATTCAGCAATAACATCATTCTTAGGAATTTGAGGGGCAGAAATCACTATGAATGACTACCACTATTTAATACATCCAGGCCACATTATTTAAGATCATGGTGCGGGGTAATTCATGGAATAATTCTCTATGGTTGTGGTATGGTTAGCTCTGATAAGAAGGTCATGTTTCTTTGTGGTATTTTTTCACGGGTCTCTGTCAGCAGGATTACACAAAAACTATCAGGCTGATTTTCAGGGAAGAATCCATTATATTTGGGGCAGGTTGTTCACAGCGCCACCTAGAGACAAAAGGAAATTACTTTTTTTATACTGGTCCTAGAGACTCCATCAGATCCGTCTCAGGCATCACCTCAATTCTCCAATTTCAGCCTCATCGTCTCCTCTCTCATCCGTCCTCCTGTTTGTGACCCGGAAGTGGATCTCAGCTGCTGCGTCTGGAGGAGAGAGGAGTGAGCAGGACGCACAGGTGTGTCCTTGGCGGAAGTCTTTTCCGCACACGTGACCAAACAAGAGGCGTGACACACCATTTGAAGAAAATGTAAATGAGACCCGGCGGCGTTTTACGGTCCGAACTCGAACTGGACTTGACAAATGATTCGATCCTCATGTAAGACATCAGAGCTCATCGCAATCAAACGAACACGTAGAGATTGTTAGAAAGAAAATATGGGCAACGTGGTGAGTATGAAAAAACAAACAGCAGAATAAAACAGTGAAGCATAAAATCCAGCGATGGAGGAACAACGTCATCTTCACTGTATTAATATAAACTTATATTAATGTTTTATACCGTTGGGCCTCACGCACTTGCGCACAAGCCACTCGACAGAGTCATCATTGGTCTACCATGCCACAACCAGACGGCTGGACTCACCTGTCAGAGTTCTGTTCTGTTCAATAGTTTTACTGTGAATCAAGATGATCAAACCTTTTCTTTTTAAAAAAAAATCTTTTAAGAAGTTTTCAAGAAGAACATTCTATAACTTCTGAGGTTAGGGTTAACCTTAAACCCTAACCCTGTCAATCTACTGCACCACAGTGCACGCTTTAGGCTGCACCTTCATGGGATATCCAGATATTACCAGGATTTCTGCATTTTTCACTCAGCCTCTGACTGCACAAGAGTACGTGGGGCTGCTCTTGCTTATCTTACGTGGGCTTAGGGTCGTTTCAGCGGGTGTACGCACCCCTGAGTGCGCTCTAGTTTGGTATAAAATGAGTGCGTTTAGACCTGCCCTTTACTGAACCTGCCGTTACTGTTGTGGCTCACTTTTCAAAGAGTATTGTCAGGGTTTCAAGTGTGTGTAGAGAAGATTTACATTAGTTCAAAGAACAATAACATCTGCTACTTCACCACTTGCATGTTCTTAAAACATATCCAGACTTTCTGGGGGATGTGTTCCAGCAAGGTTCACCCTTGTGACAGATTGGATTCAAATTTCCACGGCGTGTATGTACAAGTGCCCTCCAAACAAATTCTAATTCGGCGTGTTTGCAAAAGCTGTTGAATTGTTGAAGAATGGCGCTGTGAGCAGATGCCAGCGCACTTACTGCAACTCAAGATCTGTTTGTGTAATGCTGTCCGCACCAGATGGAGAACCGTGCGAGTTGCATCTTCCCCCTCCGTCTGAGACTTGCAAGCTCATCAGAACTAGAAGGGACATAGTTCAGAATGTATGAAGCCACAGCAAGTCACATGACCTGCTGGAGAAAAAAACATTTGAATAGGTTGAAGCTAAATGTGTTTTGTAAAACATTATATCTGCACCTCTGGTTTCCTGACAGTCGGCTCTTGTTGAAACCACTTGTATCACGTCTTGGTTCGACTGTGACCTTTGTCCCTCCTTTGTGGGTATATATTATGTGTCCCTGTGACTCAGCAATCTGATTTAGCCTCTTTTTTGCTGTAGTTACGACATGGTTTCTGTACGAGGTCAGCTACTCAGAGGAAATATAGAAGCAGGACACACTTGCCTGGGCTCAAAGATTGAGCTTATTTTTAGCACTGCAGGGTGTATGGTTTAATAGGAGTAGACAGAACATGGCATGCAAGGGCTAAATTTAGTCACCTGCTAATGATTAAAAAGTTTGTATGAATGAATTCTTTCCAGGGGGCTATGCTACAAAGGGCTAAATATATTAGCTTCATGGTTTCACCATGTATGTACTCCTTCATTACATGCGTGTGATATTTGTCCTGACAAACCAGTGGTAGACTGGAACCTAGAGGACAGGAATAAGAGGGGAAACTCCCTTGGAAATACCACGCTGCAAGCTGAGGATTGTCAGAGGTGCGAAATGAAACTTGCATGCAGTCACCTGAAACTCATGGTTTCAGATCAGCAGAACATAAACAGATTAGCACACATTTTGGACTTTTCACTTCTGCACAGCACTGTTTTCTTGCCTATAAGGAAAAAAAATACACTTCTCAGAATGTATTTAAAATAAAAATCAAAATATATGTTACCCTTACAATTTTATTATAAGTATTATAAAACTTCTTCCCGCAATTTGACTAATTTGTGCCCCCTCCTCTATTTCTCTCTGTGGCCACTTAATAATTTTCTTTCTCTATGACCGCTCCCAAGATTTTTTTTGTTTTCTTTCTGATTTTACAGAAATACTATTTTAGTAATCCTCTAACAAAAGATGTTTCCAGAGACTAAACAGGCCATCAGCAGCATGAAGCAGCTCTTTCTAAAATGAGGGTAATATGTTCATAATCAAGATTTACAGATTAATTAGCTATGTAAACTGTAGTCTTAATTGGTGTTTTATGGGAATGACTATCTAATTACTACATACAGTTGAATTGCTTCACGTAGTGACGCAGTTATCATTCCAAAATGTAGAAATGAACATATATTTGATGACATTCATGACAGCCGGACTCATTGGTAATGGCCAATGTGTTTGAAATAAAATCAGTGAAATAGCACTTGTCTTTTACTTTGCCCCTGTTGCCTTAATCTCCCTAATCCCACTATTCTATCAACAACTTTGCATTAATGGTTCACTGAGTAAAATACAGACAAGCAGACAAACAGGAATCGTTTTAAAGGAGCAGTCAACAAAGTCGCTTATTTATACGTGATGCGTGTCATATTAGTGCAAGGAGGAAAGTGCATGACTTGGACAATATGTACATGACGTGTCACATCCTAAAAATATGAACCGGCCGTGCTCTCTTATTTATGTATTATATTTTTCAAATGCTTAATGCAGTTCAGACCTCGTGGCGCAACGGTAGCGCGTCTGACTCCAGATCAGAAGGTTGCGTGTTCAAATCACGTCGGGGTCACATTGTTTTTGTATTTCCTTTTTAGCGAGGAGATTTCGGTTGTCGTTACTCTATTGATTTATTATTGTTATATACATCTACAAAAAAACATTCGCTCACCAAAAAGCCGCATTAACGTCTCTAGAGTTTTCTCAGTTTTTATATGTGTGTAATCAGTAATTTCAAAATTAATTAACTAAAAGAGCTAAATCAGGACATTTCTTCTGGATTGTGATCAGCCTCGGCCGACTTCCGACTTTTGGAGGGGTGGGGGGGGGCGGTGTGTCCCGTCGCCATGGGAACGCGTCACTGGGCAACGCGGTGGTGAAGCGTGAATGGGGGACTGTTTACCCCGCAGCAAATAGAATCTAACATTTGACAGCTTTCTGGGTTTTTGCGGCCGTATTTCGAACCATTAAAATAAAAAATAAAAAAATAAAATACGTTAGTTTGACTGGAGGGCAACACACTGACTGCCAATACGACTGCCTTACGTCTTGAGCGTTAACGAGGATTTACAAGTCAAGCTGAGTTAAGCGCTTGCTACTATCGAGTCTCTGCAATTGAGCTTTCCGTTGGCTTCGGGATCCTCATCACAAATTTACTGGCCTTGTCGTACATGAAGGGTCATTCAAAAGAAGAGCTGCTCAAACTGAGAGGATCCAACATGCCTGAAGAGAAACGTAGCAAGCTGCAGTCCTCCAGGAGCCCCGGCAATACGAAGACGAAAAGAAAGAAAAGAAAGCCTGCCTCCATCACTGGTCCAGATGATACAGGTAATCAAACGTTTTGAAATAAAACAGTATGGATGTAACTATGATCATTTATTCCTTCTTTCAAATACAAATGTTGAGACATACTATCATGTAAAGTTGTTTTTTTTTTTTATTATTATTTTGTATTCGATTTCTGACATTTTACAGACTGGACTCATGAAAAATAATTGACATATTAAAAAGATAAATTTCAATTTGTGCTCCAAGTAAAACAAATAGTCACTTGTGCCCCTCGGAAAACAGTGTGCACATTAAGATGATAAAAGCACCTTGCTAGTGTACTTGAGTTGTACTTATTGTACCTGTTTACAACGCATCAGTACAATAATAACAAGTTCACAAGGGAAGTATTGATATATAGACTGATACCTGAAGCCCGACAGAACCCTGGAACCTCTGTCAGACCCTGAGTTCAGTTATTTTGTCATGTGGCGGTAGAAGCCAAGCTGAAGGGGTCTTTCCTGAATAGACCCTCTGTATGTGCTTCATCCTTTTGTGTGCATCATAAATTTGGAGAAGGAAAAAAAAGTTTAAAAAAAGAATGTAGAAATGCTGCAAATTCACATTTTGAGATACTTCAAAAACAGTTTTTACACCTGGGGGATGTGAAGCAGCTGACGTATAGATAAAAGCTAAATGTGGCTTAGGTAAATCAGTTATAGCATTTATTTTGGAGTAAACTGGGATTGGGAGGAATAAAGTTCACTCAGTGCTTCCAGTTCACTCCAGAGATGAAGTATTATATCAACTTCAAAACAAAGCTCTTTGGTAGAGGTACTAGTAAATGTACATAACAATATGGACACAACTAGTGAGTTATAGTCTAATACTTGGGCTTTTTTATGTTTGCTCCTTACAGTGAAACCTCAAACTGCACCTTTGCCTCCTGAAACCTCTCGGGGGTCTCTGCTGCCCCCAGCGTGTCCTTCCCTGTCCCAAGGCCAGCTCTCCAAGCTCGGAGGCCCCAGTAAGAAGGACCGAGATCAGCTGGCCAGCAGTGGCTGCAGGAGCAAGAAAAAACCCAAGAACTCACCAGCCTTACTGACAGGTGACCAAGCCAGCGGAGGTGTAACGCAGGGGTGTGTATCAGAACTCAGCGCCCCAGCAAGGGACAGCCTGAGGTGGGAGGGAGTCCTGGAGGACCCCCACGCTGAGGAGAAGAGGCTGGAGCTGTACAGGGCCAACAGGCGGCAGCGTTACATGGAACACAGAGAGGCTCTGCTAAAAGAAACTCAGGATATCGTGAGACCTACTTTTTCCTAAAGGAGACAGAGAGAAAGCATCTTTGTGTGACTGCATGTGACCACAGACTGACGGATAAAAGCACCTGCATCCATTGACAGTTGCTGTTAGACGTCTGTGTAATCACAATGAAGTCAGATGCTGAACTGAGGCAGAACTTTGTGATTCAGTAAAAGCACCTGAGCGATACGCACGCAGGTACTAAACACATGTATCCAGTTAAGGAGTTTATCTTGTGCCTCTCAACAATGTAACACTTCCAGATAGGAATTTAATGCTCCAGAGCAGAGGATCATGCAGGAAGGGTCACATGATCTGTCTTTTCCACCCACTACTACATAGGAACCGCTGCTTCTGTTTTATTTTGTAACATGCTGTTTAATAAACGGTGTAAAACTGTTAAAATTTTAAATGAAAATTTTATTTGACAGGGAAACAGTCTGTGTTGCTCTTGTTGTAAATACGGTCTAATGAGCTACTCCTCCATGTTGAATAAAGTCTTAGAAAAACTACCAGTGCTGGAAGATAGATGGCAGAAAAGTTCCCTCGGTGATTGAAAATCTCAGAAACTGATGGGTCAGTGAATGACACAGTAAAAAGAGACGGCGCAGCTGTGACTGTGATTTCTTTTTTTTTTATGCATGAACAAACTGAAACACAGGACACGATGTTAAAATGACACGTACGTCTCTGTTTACGCTCCCCAGAGGTCGCTTTGCATTGATAACAAAGGAACAAGAGGACTGATATTCTTAGTAAGTGTAGAGGATGCAGCTTTGCATTCTCCCAAATACATCGTTAGGTTAAATCTTCTACAAAATAAATGGCTTTTTTTTTTTTCATTGTTGGTTTATGCATCAAAGATTCATGTATGATTATATTTGGTTGGGTTAAAGCTGCGCTTGCTTTCTAAACATTAATTTTAACGAAAAGGAAAATCTCGGGAATAAATCGGTGTTAATTTTTTTAACTTGCATCACATCGTTGACAACATTTTTTTTATTTGTTTGTACAATGAAATCAAAATGTATCATCTCAATGGTTTCTAATGGGGCTGTATAGATTTTTCTTCTCTTTTTTTTTTTTTGCATCCGTGAGATGAACTTTGATTCATCATTAATTTGTCTTCTTCACTAAAACTGGCTGGTTAATCAATCCATGAGCAATGTCTCAATATAGAAAAATAGTTTGCACAGATTTTGATAGAAGATTTTACCCATAACTTCCAGGAGTTATGGAACAAACCAACTTTATGGGAAATACTATTATTTGTCAGACAAGATCATAGACGCGCTTCTCTTGTGTGTGTGTGTGTGTGTGTGTGCATCGGTAAGCTGGGACCCTCAGGGACCTGCCGACTGCTAGTTAGTGTAGCAGCATGAATATGCAAAGGGAAGTAATCAATTAGATAAGGCTTGGAATAGGATTGGTTTGTCAAATTATCCTCCTCATCCTCTCTTACAAAGTCGACCATGATTAGTAGTTGCAGTTGCCACATTTTGTTGCCTGAGATGCTCCGTCAAATCACTGCGCCGATGGAAAGAAGTGCAGATTATTTGTCTGATTCTAGAATTAAGATATTCTCCCATTTCTATACTGCTAATCTGTTAAAGGTTGCAGGGCGCTGGAGCCTATCATCCCAGCTGACATCGGGCAAGAGGCGGGGTTCACCCTGGACAGGTCGCCAGTCTGTCTCAGAGCCATCAGGAGCAATTAGAGGTTCAGTGCTTGCTCAAGGATACTTTGACATGGTCACCAGGGGAAGTGAGGATCGAACCAGCGACCCTTTGGTTGCTAGACGGCCACTCTACCTCTGAGCCATACCAACCCAATTAAAATATGTAATCATTTGAAATTATTTCATAAAGATCTTAACCCTAGCTTGCCCTAGACAAAGTGTCTTTGATGGCTTTTCACTTGCTAAACTGCTCATTCACTTCCCTTCATTAGCAAATTAGCGGTCAACTGGTCCACAGGCCTGAGCAGCCTAATGCACAGAGAAGAGAATCAATCCTCTGTCTGGCTCCGGGGAGGAAGGAAATCAAACTACCCTAAAAATTGGCGTGCTCCTTTTCATCATAATGTTTCGAAACTTCTTTCTGCACAGACAAAATGCAAATAAAGTAAAATAAAAGAAACTAGGTCCAAAGCTTGACCTACGACAGTTGCACAAAATACAAGTCACTGACAGCTGCTATCCTACAATATAATACCTGCTCCAGTTGAGTGCTGCTGGAGTGAACTGAGGCATCTGCTGCTGACAGGAACTCTGGCAGTGATGCTACAAGTAAATATGGAGGTGTGGAGTTGTAGTGTAAAACCAGTGATGAACCAGTAGAGATGTGTGGGATGAGAGAGAAACACAGCATTTCTTTTGTGAGGGTTTTGTCCCACTGCTTTTGTGCGCTGCTTGTCAGAGGCCTATTGTTGCCTGTTGGTGTGTTTTGTTACCGTTGCCTATTTCAGCATCTCTGCCTCAAAGAGCTGAACGCTTCCTCTGTGTTCACCTAATCCCCCCCCACACACACACACACCCGCCCACCCTCCCTTACCGGCTCACTGACCCAACCACAGCTACACTAGCCAAGGTCACTTGTGTTCTTCTAGCAGAGCAACAAGAGCAGGGGACATATATGAGACATCTTCAATGTGATGTCCCCGGACTGAAATACTCCTGGAGACATAAAACTTAAACTAAATATGAATAGTTACTGAAATGATCCCAACATTAATGTGAATAAAATCTCATAAAAGAATACAAATATTTAAAAAGAAGTCCCAAAAGCTTCATCTGTCTGAGGTATCTGTTGTTGCACGGAGGCGTCCTCCCGATGTGAACACTGACTCCTTTAAATCCAGCACTTCCACACAATCTGCATCCAAACACTCAGCTGTAAATACAAAGTCCGTCTCTTCAGTGCTTAATGTTTTGATCAAAGTCCCAAAATGTCATTCTGGCTTGTGCAGATGATGTGTTGTGCAGGCGAGCGGAGGAGAGTGTAGATCAGGACAACTGCAGCCAGCTTAGATCATCCGATCTGCCAGGACAGGAAATAGAAAGCCATGTTCAGAACATTCGTAGGCAGGTTTTATGGGGGTTGTGGTCTTTTCAGAATCATCTTCATCAATAACATCACTGCTATGATTAATTATCAGATCACATTTAGTACTGATATAACAAAAAAAATACATTCTTGATGTCTTACACCCTCCTGATACACAGCTACTCCACAATAATTATATTTTCTATGCTTAAATGCTATCTAAATTATTTAATGGGGAAATAAAGACAAACCAGAAAGCCGATGCGACAGGAATACCATTTTGTGTAACTCATTTAGACCTAAAAAGGCCTAAAAAAAACCTGTGGTATTTGATGGTTTTCTTCTCTGCAGCTGTGAAACATTGAATAACACTGAAAAAAGGCTTAAATCTTTGGCTTCAATATAAAATGACTTGCCTTTGCTTTGCTGGCCATTCACTATGATATGAACCACAATGAAACATAAAAATTGCTGATTTTTTTGATAAAATGAGTGAGAAATGTTCCAAACATGTCAATAAAGAACGTACAGAGCCTCTGTCTTTGTGATGATTTTTCCCTCAACGAGTCTCTCAGCTACTGCTGACACTGCTGGGTCGTAATTTAGGCTCGCTGCCGCTATGACCTCATCATTCCTATGGATAATATGAATAAAAAATGATAAACAATTGAATTATATAATACATATACATATATAAACCATGCACACAATGACACATGTTGTGGTGCAGTCTTCTATTTACATTTGTGGTTTTTATTTGATTTCTTTTTGTTCTTTCACAGCAGAAACTTACTTGATGTACAGCGCCAGGAACTTCCGATCCTCAAATTTTCCTTTCAATACAAGTTCAGTGTACCCCTCCCCATAACCTGCACACAACAAACATGAAATATTAATAATAATCTATAGTAAATGGATTCCTTTGGTTTGTTTTTTGTATACAGTGAATTACTGTGTGGCTGCACAGTGGTGCAGTGGTCAGCACTGTCGCCTCACAGCAAGAAGGTTCCAAGTTCGAGTCCCGGCTCCAGCACAGGATCTTTCTGTGTGGAGTCTCCATGTTCTCCCTGTTCCTGTGTGGGTTCTCTCTGGTACTCCAGCTTCCTCCCACAGTCCAAAGACATCAAGAGGGGATGAGGCTGATTGATGCTCTAAATTGACCGTAGGTGTGGCTGTGAGTGTGAATGGTTGTCTGTCTGCCTGTCCAGGATGAACCCTGCCTCTCACCTGAAAGCTGCTGGGATAGGCTCCAGCCCCCCCCCCCCCCCCCCCCATGACCCTAAACAAGATAAGCACTAGAAAATGGATGGATGAATTATTGTGTTGTCCTAAGTATGTTGCTCTATCACTTAAAAAAAAAACACTTAGAGCCAAAAATGTGTCTTATATTTATGTGTCGATGGAAAAGTGGGACATCAATGAATTCATGGGTTATGTCAGAGAGGTAAAGACATCTCTCAGAATTGACAGAATAGCTCATCAACCCTCCATTGGCCTATAAGACCCTCCATTCCCCTATAAGCTTTTTCACTTTGCAGACATTTTTACAAAATAAGCTTTATGACACACAAAAGAAAAGGAACGCAAACGCATGATATAATTGTAAATCGATAATTTCGACCATTGATGGCTTCTGATCTATTGAAAACATTTTCATATTTAATATCCTATGTGAACACACATAGTTTGTGTCTGATAGTGCTGTGACAACAACATCATGTGACCTCTGTGTGACTGCGCTCAGCCTTATGGGCTTTGTGTCAAATTCAACAATCACAAAGATACATGCAAACATATGCATAAAAATGAGTGTGTGTATGTGTGTGTGTGTGTGTGTGTGTGTGTGTGTGTGTGTGCGAGTGTGTGTGTATGTGTGTGTGCACAAGCACCTGCATATCGGATGGTTTTACCCAGTAGGACGGTCCAGTAGAAAGGAACTGAATTGAGTTCAGTCTGTTTATCCAGCATGTTCAGACCTGCTATCCTCCCTGATCAACAACAACAACAACAACTGAGTGGTAGACTATCACAGACACTGAAATTAAGCTGATAGAACAACAGTGACCAAGAATCATGAAGTTCACCTGATAATCAGGATTTAGTGGAGACATTTCTATCAAACTTAACGTTCCACCACAGCTACCGTTCCTCCTCCCAGATGATACTCTGCTTGATTACAATTCTCCTGATTGACCCTGTCATACTGTTGTACAGACTTTCATTTAATCCGGATAGATAGATGAAGGTTTTCTGCGTGTACAGGAGCGTATTTACATTGTCTCTACAGTACCATGTGCTTGCGCCATCTGCCAGTGTCCGATGTTGACTAGCTGGTTTTTTGCCATGGCCAGGGGGAAGGTGACCATGTCGCCTCCACAGAACACCCCGGGGATGTTGGTGCGCATGTACTGCAGGATAGAAAACCATTTTATAATCATTGGTGATGATTATAGTGAGGAAGGAGTTGAGACTGAAGATCTAGGTCAGACATTAGCAGCAGTTTATTAGCTGACCTTGTCAACTAGAACAAAGTTTTTTGAGTCCATCTGTATTTTACTGCTCCGAAGGAACTCTGAGTTTGGTATGATGCCTGGAGGAGAGAGGAGGAGCGTTTTAAAAGATTCTGAAGGAATCGACTGCATCGGAACATCACACCCATCACAATTCATTAGGGAGGCTGTAGCTTTGGAGGCAAAACAACATGTCAAAGAAGCAAGATGTTCATCTCTGACAATAAAAATAACTTACGAGTAATGATCAGACAGAGTTACTGAATTAACATTTTTGATTCAAAATAAAACATTGGAAATGACTGATTGAAGTGTTGTGAATAGAGATGTTTTAAAAATGACCTACCAACAGCAACAATCAAAATATCAGCCGTGACAACTTTTCCACTTTTAAGCACAAGCTCCTTCACCTTGAGGAAGAGAGAAAACAGATATGCTTATGTAGAAAATATACCAAACTTCTGATAGTCTTTACAAAAATTCAATCTGAATTCCAAGTAATGGAACGCATCATTTCCCTCCTTACCTTTCCACTGACACCTCTGATCTCCGTCACGTTATCGTTCATGCAGAAACTCACATTTTTCTCTGACAGCATCTGCAGGAGCAGCAAACTGCAATGTTTCTAAACTAAGATAATCAATGTCACGTGAAGCTATGAAATGATTTCTTTCTCTCTCTCTCACCATCATGGTGACTCGACCGATTTCAGGTCCCAGTGTGTTCTGGTACGGCATCTCGCTGCTGCCGATGATGGTGACGCTGGCAGCTTTGTCGATCAAATAAGATGCAACTTCCATCCCTGAAGTCAAGAATTTCAAGTGATTGGATTTTTAATATAAAACAGCGACAAAAATAGATATAAATGAGTAAACATTCATTAATCAGACTTCTATTTTTATCATATAATTGGTGGTTAAGGAAAATAAAATGTAAAATATATCTTTATCTACAAACACATTACCAACAAAAGAGGTTCCCACGAGGACGACGTGGCAGCCCAGACAAGCTGTGTGGATCTGCCGGGCGTCCTCCGGCGTCTCCAGCATCTTGATGTTGTCTAGATCCATGCCAGGAACATCCAGACCTTTGGCTCTAAAGGAAAACCCTGATTAATGAGTGCACTGCTCCATCAATGACCACTCACTGTAAATATGAATTACATGTACTGAAAAATTTCCCTTGTCAAGTGAAGGCCTCAACAGGAATTAAGTCAGGAATTAATAATAAAAATTCCCTTTCAGTAACTCCAAAGGGAGTGATAGTATTCCCAGGATGAAAACTTGGGAACACTCTTTAACATGTAATGAATAACATTTAAAAAGACAAGCACAAACAGGTATTTCCATCTGTAAATACAACAAGAATGAAACAAAAGCAGTTCAATTTCACACAGAAAGAATCCCGAAGAGAAGCAGGTCCTTTAAAAATATGTTCCTTTTACAGACTTGAGTCAAAATATCTTTCTATGTATGTTTTATAGTTGCCCTTTCCATAGGAATGACACCTTATCGAAGTTAAAGTTAAGCTTGTGTTTTATCATATGTGAGTGGCGCTTTTAGGGGACTGCTGCCATGCGCTGGTCTTTGTATCGGAGGATCTCTACCTGCAGCCTGTTGCGATGAGCAGCTGATCGTAACTCTGCACTGAACCGTCGGTAAACTTCACCACCTTCTTGTCGGTGTCCACAGACAGAGCCTGTTGAGACAGCGAGGGTCCCGTTAGATTCGCAATTCAAACAGAAACACAAGATAAATATATTTGTTGTCTTCTGTTCACTGGACAAATAGAAGTTCAAGCTCACGGGTCAGCGTTCAATTGAAGCGTGGGAAAGTATGGGTTTAACTCACTTCTTTCCTCAGCCACACTTCAATGTCATACTGATGGAAAAACTCCATCCTCCTCAGCAGGATGCTGTCGCTCTCCACATTCATCACCTGTAAGAAGAGCGTGGGTTCAAGTCAAAATAGTACTTAAAAACATGAACTTGGGTGTTTCGTATCAGGTTATTTTTTTCCTCCATGGCACCTTGCTGAGTCGGGTTTTGTCGTAAGGTAGAAGATCGTCTCTGGTGACCATGATGATCCTGCCGCCAAAGTTCTCCTGTCGCAGGATCTCAGCACAGATGATCGAAGCAGCCCCTGTGCTTACGGAGAGGAAACACAGCATCACACTCACTACAGAAGCACACACTCTCAATATCACTGACATTTTTTTTTTAAAGTAGTGTGCAGCTCAGCTGACACTATAGCACATTATGGCAACAAGAGAGATTACACACACACACACGCAAACACACACACACACACACACACACACACACACACAAGCGGCGGGGTTCACACTCACCTCCTCCCAACAGCAGAATAGTGTGTGTGACTCCCAACACTGCAGCTCCCATACTTTTCATTCTCTTCTCCTGCCTGAGAGTCTGAATTACATATAAAACACCATCTTACTCCCTCAAATAGCAACTATTTACAAAAGTAACTGAACTCTTCCTCAATTTGAGGAAGCGCTGTTCCAGAGTGAAGATAAATAGAGTTGTCAGATGAGATTGGTACGTTGCATCAACACCGACAAGTGTTTTTGAAGGCTCTGGAGTTTACATGGCATCTGACGATCTAAAATGTTTCCTTTTACCATCTTCAGTACCATAATACTTTTAAAAAGCTTGAATTCAAACATATATTTCAATATAAATATGTTTTCATAGTGAAATGATGTAAAGTGACAGTAGGGATGCCCCTGAGAGGAAGTGACAAAACCAACTCACCTTCTTGTTGACAGTCACATAGACTTTGTTGTTTTGAATTTCGACCTTCGAAAAAGAAAAAAAGGCAATTAAAAGTGACAGCAAACATTTCCAAAACCAAAATGTCTGTCCATCTGTCCAGTGCTACCTTGTGGCGAGGCAAACAGTCCATGCCAGGGTACTCCTCTAGGTCTCCTGTATGGACATTGAAACAGGCACCGTGCCAGGGGCAGCGCACTCTGTGGCCCGAAATAAACCCTACGAACACACACACACACACACACACACACACACACACACACACACACACACACACACACACACACACACACACACACAATTCATAGAGGCAGTGTTAGTGATGTTCCACATTTTGAAACAAAAGAAAGAACAAGGACCTTGTGTGGAACAGTGTAAAGTATTTGGAATCATGGTTTTACATTCAAGTTTTATCTCCGACTGATTAAATATGGAAGCTGAGAACAGCCGGGTTTCTAATTACCTGTTTTTTTAAGTGCTGATATCTCAAAATAACAAGATAATTTAGTATTAATCTGAGCGAACTGAGCTCATTTCTCTTGATGACTGAGGAACTCATTATCTCCAGTTTTCTCAAGATGATTTAAAGCTATTTCTATTCTCAGCTTCTGTAAACCAAAACTCCCCCCTACAAACCCTTTGGTTTGTCATTAAACACAATCATAAAATCATAAAAATCATGTCATAATCATAATGAAACAGTGCAAAATTCATCAGTTCATCCTCGTTGTCATTGTCACCTTTACTGAGCGGAGCGCCATAGTGTGTACACTGGTTCCCAGTAGCACTGTACATGCCCTGACTGCGGGTCAGTAGCACGCCATGATGTCCTACTTCCACCTCCATCATCCTGAGACACACACACACACACACACACACACACACATACACACACACACACACACACACACACACAAGCACACATGTAGTTAAAGGACGCTTTAAAAAGATATTCTTTTTTACATTTGTTGACATTGAGCCTAAAGTTTTACATCGACTATGTTTCACTCACTTAAGATATGAATGCAAAAATTCTGAGGTGACTTTAAGCATTTTTTTGGGAGTTTTGGGTTGTCAGCTGAGAGGAGTGAAGGTCGTATGATTGTGCCCTCACTGTCTTTGACGCTAAGATGATATCAATTTGTTCAAGCTGTCAAAAAGAGCATGTGAGCCTGCTAACTTTAGCTTTTAGCTCTGCTGCTCTGCTTCTTTTTGTTTTGTGTCAGTCGTCGTTGATTCCAACAGTTTTAAGAGCCAAAGCTGACTTGTCCGTCTGACTGTCTGTGTTTGTCAACAGTCATAAATAAAAGTTCATTGATCAGAAAGTATTAATTGGTTTTTGGTGCCCCCCCCCCCCCCCTTACTGTCCATCCTGCAGGTCTGTCTTCAGACACACCATCTCTGTCAGCTCCTCTGATGTGTCCTCTGGATCAGAGTCTGGAAACTCTTGATGGGCTGAACACACACACACACACACACACACACACACACACACACACACACACACACACACACACACACACACACACACACACACACACACACACACGGTTCTATTTATACATATTTGACTAACCCTGTGGAAATCTTCCGCACACAGCATTACGCCTACTTTCGTTTCAGCTACTGACTTCAGCTGGAAATAAAATATTATTCGGCTGCTATGAAATTCTGAGAAATAATCTCCCTGGCCTCCAACTGATCTGTAATCAGAAATCAGAGGTTACTCACGTGGTTTGGTCCCAGACATGTTTCTGATTCAATAGCAACACAAAGACAACTCCCGAGGACACATGAAAGGCTGCTCAGACAATCCACCGAAAGAGGTTTTCCTTAAACAACTGTCGGAGATCACAGCTGGGTGTCGACTCATCAACTGAATGATGGGATATGAGTCCGTTTCCACGGCAACCACTTCATCCCCAACCCTCATCCCTTGATCCTGGTCGTCTGTGAAAAGTGAACAATTTGGGTTTGATGAAACAAGCAAATGAAAAACAGCCACTTTCAGTCGTGTGAATGAACAGTTTTGGTGATGTCTGTGCTCATGTTCAGCTCCGCCATTGTTCCAGAGAAAGGTGAAAGGCCTTTTGTGCTTCACAACAGCAGTAAAGAGAAAGGCTGACGAGGCAGCGGCTGCTGACTCTGAATGGACAGACAGACCACAAAGCACAACTTACAGAGCTGGAAGTATATCACTCATTTTGTTAAGAAGAATGGTTTCAAGATTCAAGGGTTTGTAATACAGGGACGTCAATGATTTCACCAGATAGAAGGAAGTTAGTAAGTTAAAATGCAAATGAACTGATTAATTGTATCGAAAACCTCAACATTTTGTAGTAAAGTAAGAGTTTCATTTCCTTGACTCATTGTTTTAAATGAAGTAACTTCAATCAGTCAGACCTGTCAGATGTATTTAAATACAATTGATTTCTAACTTAGACTTCAAAAGTTCTAGTTTTGAGTGACATTGATTTCGGAATATAACAAAATGTGTATCAGTTTATGATTTCTACCTTTCAAATGTCATATTTTTTTTACTTGACTTTTTTTGTTTTGTTTTCTTAACATATAAAAAAAATCTTGTTTAAGGCAATCCAATAAAAGGGATAATAGCAGTGTGCAGCAAATGTAGTGAAGTAGAAAGAACTGCAGTGGGATAGAAGAGAAAAGCCCACACTGACAGCCTGGTCACGTCTCAGTCAGACGGACCGATTTAAACTCAGGATGACGATGCAACCTGCATGAACACACTCCGCTTCATCTTTAACGACATTTCCACCTCCTTGGTGCGTTATCACAAAGGTGACCTTGAGCCTTTTGCTCTAGCGAGACATGAAAACACCAGCGAATCGAATCTTATCGTATGTTTTCACACCTGTTGTCATTTGAAGGATGTGTTGCGTTACGGTGAATGAAAGACATCGTGTTTCACCCCAGTGGGAGAATCATGTAACCACTGGCCCAGACCACTCACATTTTATCAGCAATCAGTTTATCAGGATGTTTGAGTGCAGGTATGTGTGTCAGAGGACAGCGTGTCTGACACGTATGTTTGTCAAAGAATATTTCACTCTGCTGGCTGAAGTGTGAGGAGCACATCAGTTTAGGTTCTGAGGTAGCTTCTAGACATGGGTTTGAGATCGACACTCGTGGTCATCGGAGGATCTGCTGGCTGCTCCAAGCTGCTGAATACAATAATCAGATATCTGCCGACACCGGAACCAGCAGGCAAGAGCATCTGGAGGTGGAGGAACATCAGCACTTCTCTAGCTCACAGCTCACTGACGGGAGCATGGACGGTGTTATGGTGCGTAGAGAATCATCATCATCATCATCATCATCATCATCATCATCATCATCATCATCCTCTTTTTCATTTCATATCATCTCTCACTCTTCCCCTGGTTTCCCTGCTCTATCATGTAGTTTCTACCTTCAGCCTCAGATGGTGGAGGACCTGATCTCCTCTCACTCCTCGCTCTCCCAAAGTCTTGTAGCCGTGTCCACAGGTGAAACTCCTTCCCTAACTTAAAAAAAACAACAAAAAAAAAAACCATACAAAACAAAACCTACATGCAACATTGAGCAAAAACAGCAACAGCTATTCTTGGTTTACAATTTCATATCTATGTTTTGTTTTTTGTTTTTTTTGTTGTTGTTGTCTTTTTTTAACCAAATTACATAAAGATTATGACATCATTTTCTCACCTTTTTGGGGAAGCATTTTTATCAGCCATCCTCCTTGAGATGCTGTATGAAATCACTGCGCCCCACTGTATGAGTCCTGCTTACTATGTTTGGTAATTAAAGATTATTTTATTACAGATGTTGTGTACAACCCCAGTTATATTACTGCAGGCAAATACTGTCTTGGACGAAGACTACTTTTGATGGAGGTATGCTAACCTGACCATCCACTCCTATTCATAGCACTAAGCTAACTAGCAGTCAGGCAGTCTGCGTGGGTCGAAGCTCCCTTACATGGAGGAGGATGGGGAGGATGGCAAATACCAAAGGATTTCCTTGAATAAAACCTGTTCTCTTAAAGGTTTTCTAAATAAATGCTGAAGAATACTGAGTGAAAAGCAACTCTTTTGATATTTTACCTGATGTTCATGTGTACATGCTTGCTTACCACAACATTTTGTCCCCCAGGATATTTCATCCATGACTTCTTAGACGTGGCCTTGAATCGATCATTTAAACAGTCCTGGGAGATACTCCTTCACCACTCTGTGGTAATAAACTTTACGACTTGTGTTGTTACGTTGCTACATAAACAACATTACAGGCTTCAGCTAGATCAAACTTAACTTTGCAACATATAAAATCAAAATCAAATGTAAAAACAGAAAGCCCAAAACAGTGTGTATGGGGGTTCTTGAAGCAGAATTATTTTTTCATTGTCCAAAGCACCTCACTCTGCACTTTCTATTATAAAGATCCGAGCCCTCTCTGGCCTTTGACATATTTATTCAATAATCTCAGCTCCAAGGTTCACAGCAGCTTTAGTTGGAGAACCCAGTCAGTGTTTAACTGAGGCAGATAAGACTCACCTGGGTCCTAATAAAAATTTTGCTTTGTAACTTGGAAGAAAAAGGACAAAATAACAACCATTCAGTAAAGTGATCTAATACAACAATACTCTTGCCATCTAGAGTATTTATCACTACATAGTGAGTGTTATCTCATCTGCCCCTTACACACTTGTGTGTTGTGAGAATGACAAGCTCAGCTCACGAAACTGCACCGTCATCCTTCACCTCCACGAGTTCAGCTGGATCCGTGTGACACTTTAATCTCTGTACGATACAGGGAGGCGGCAGAGGTCACGACCCGAGTCACCTCACCGCTGCCTCAGTGTGACTTCAGAGTCATGACATCTTTGAATAGAAGCAGCTTTGTGCCAATGTTTACAGCACGTGATGAAGCATTCATTTCTATACATGGAAGACACTTCCAGAACGCCGCTGTTCCATCATAACTCCTCGCTTGCTTCTTTCAAACTTTCAAGCGCCATTAAGAATTTAATATGTTTCAGGATGACTTTCTAATCGGACAGATAGCTTTTGGGTCGCCAGATTGTAAAAATATTTCAAACCATGTCATTATATTTTTTGACGTTTACACTCTGAAAAGGGCAACACAACATTTGCACCAAAATCCATTTACAACCCATCAACTTTTCAAACTGCATTATCAAAGTGATTCATCACAAAAATGAATTAAACCACTTAATATCAATTCAAATGTGTTTTCATTAGGATGTGAGATATGCTGAACTACCAACCACCCTCTTGTAAACGTGGTCATGACTATTGACATCTATATGTGCTTTTTTTTTGTGCTTTTGTAAAAAGTGAACCTGCGTGTTAAACTGTTTTTGTTTTGTTTTTTCCATTCAAACTCTTTTCTCAGGTGATCTCGAGTTTCAGTTTGGCTGTGACATCCCGCCTCTATCTGGGCTTCGCTGTGGTTTCTCTGTTGATGGAGATCAACTCTGTTTTCCTTCATATCAGACAGCTCCTCCTCCTGTCAGGACAGAGGAACAAGCTGAGGACAGATAGCACCGCCTCTCGCCCCTCAGCCATCTACCGCCTGACCACCTGGCTCAACCTGGGAACGTAGGTGGCGGATTTTCTGAACGGAGCCTGCTAGGAATGTTGCATGCTAACTTTTTACCATTAACAATTACACTTCACTTAAAAAAATCAACTTATACTCATTTGTGATGATTATCTTGCTGAAGAAAATGTGTGAGAAGAGGTTATTTTCTGAAACAATCTCAAATTCAGCAAAAAAAAAAAAAAAAAACCCAAACAAAACAAAAAAAAAAGAAATTTTGGTCAAAGGAACAAGGCAAAATCTTAGTAATCTTATAAATATTAAGGTATTTCTTGTGCACTAAAAATTCAAATACTATGCAGCTGGAATCTGCTGCATACTTTATTTGACTGAGTGTGAATGCTGCCTTAGCTGGCAATTTTGTATGCATTCAACAAGAAAACTCCTTTCTTCTCTGTTGACTTGTTCTCTAAATCACGAGTTTCAAGTCTTCTTGAATCCAGCGTTTGATCATCAGAGTAATAATGGTCTCGTTTTCGAGAGTGAGGTCGAGTACTGTTTGCTGAAGTAATAATATTACCAGATCAACTTTTTTTCCTGACACTGTACATTTTGTTTCACACTTGTTTTTTTTGTTTTTGTTTTTTACCTAGCAACCCAAAGGTGGATCTGAATGAATATTAATCTCAATATGAATTAATCTCAATTAAGGGGAATTAGGGATGCACCTTGGTAACCAAGCTAGATACATAGCTGCAGCCTCTCATCAAAAAATGGCAGCCAAAACAAATAAGATGGTAGCAGCCAACTGGACACTGATTGCACCATCCACTTCTTTGCTGTATTTTTTGCTTTACCCACATTTTTGTTGGAGAGGGGCTTCAATATAGGTTTGATATGCAGCAGGAGTCAGTAGGCTCTTAGCTTAGCTTAATTTAGAGCAAAGACTGGAAACAGCCAGGCTGTCTCAGTCCGAAAGTAACACAAATAGTATGCAGTCAGCTCCTTTTTTGTTTATAGAATTTTATGAAAGAATTTTTGTGAATGTTTCACTTTAATGTTGTCCTTCTGCTCCTGCATGTTTCTGGTGTTTCGTGTCTGTACGCTGGGTTGGATGAGCCGCTGGCTGGTAGCAAACAGCGAGCGTGTGCCCCAGTATGTCCTCATGATGGGGACAACAGGCCTGAGTGTTATCTCAGCTGTGAATATTGTGCTCCTGTACTGACTCTTCAAGGCAGACATCCTCGATAACACACACAACACCCGCAAGATCCAGTAGAGGGAGCCAGCACTGTTACACATGTCTATGACCCACTCTTTTCTCTCTGTTCTCCTCCTCTGTTCTCAGTGCTTGAAGGACTGAGAACATTATTCACTCATTTTTATCACACGGGCATTGATGGGGCAGCATGGCTCAGGGGTGGAGTTGCCGTCTAGCTACTCTTACTGGTTCGATCCTCACACCGTGATTATGTCGAAGTGCCCCGAGCCCCTAATTGCTCCTGATGGCCCTGCGATGGATTGGCGACCCATCCAGGGTGAACCCCACCTCTCACCCAGTGCCAGCTGGGTAGGCTCAGCCCCCCGTGACCCTTAACAGATAAGCAGTATGATAATGGATGGGATAGATGGGTTTGGGTTCATGCACTAATCAAAAATCACACAACGGCAGCTTTAAGCCCCAAGATATTCTCTAAAACCTGTGTACAAGATGATTTTTCTGCCGGATGATAAATACTCTTTTTTGATTTCCATTTTTTTTATTAAACACTTATCATTCAATTCTATCTTTTGTGTTCAGCTGTGCTACTTTGACAACATTTTGATACACAATAGCATGAGTCATTTAAACAGAAAGATGGTCAAAAAAGTCAGACATGCAACAGAGACGTTAGGAGTTCAGTAATAATAGATAAAACAGCACGCAGTAGTAAGTCAGCGTTTCCCACTACATCATGATCCTTTTCTGCTGGAACAAAGTAACCAGACTGGGACCTTTGCAATTTTGGTTGGTTTGGACTTCTTCAATAATGCGTGGCAGGAGAATTCGCTCTGTTCTGAACTCTCTCTCATAGTAGGGACACACCTTTAGGTGCTCTGAAATGGGCGGAACATCTTTGAAGTGCCAAGCATCCACAGGAGAGAACAGGTTGCTGAACTGCCACACCTGAGACAGATTGGAATCACCGGTTAGTCTAAAACTGTGCTGTATCATCCTGACCTATGCTGGACGTCACCATATCTCATATTTTGGTTATTTTATGGTGAAATTGCAACTTCATGGAGAGATCTTCTGGGATGTAAAGAAAATGTTTTATAGAGGGAAAAGAGTCTGTTTAGGTTCTTACATTACCTTCTAAAAACAGATGAACAACTTAACAGGAACATTTTCAAGGAGACCTAAAAAGTACATCCAATAATGTTCCCAACAAATATTCCCTAAATGTTCCCACAGCATCCTGACAGTTACCTGAAAGACTGCAAAACCCATCGTGACTGTCCAGCAGCGGTTGTTCATTAAAACTCATCTCACCTGTGTGTAACCCCTGACTTGTGTCTTACCCTCTGCTTCACCCTCCACTTGGCTCCCCCGTGTGAGTAGGTCTTCTTCTCCCAGCAGAGGGTGACCATCCCTCTGTCCTGCAGCTGAGACGAGCACACCTGTCTCATCAGCTGGGACACCAGAGCCAGCTGGGACAGGGACAGACTGTCCAGGAAACTGGCCATGTGGCACAGAACCTCGTAGGGCAGTGAGCTGAGAGCGTCGTCCCCTCCTCCTGTCCGACCTCCTCTCCTCCTCTGGGTGGTGGAGGTGTCCACTGAGCTTCTGAATGAGTGGGAGTCACCACCCAAACACAGAGCCGTTGTGGGACACAGCCTGAAGCAGCCCAGATCTTCACTGAAAGCCACATTATTTACAAGGAATGAACATGAGCTATACAAAGGGGCGTCTTTTCTACAAGTACATTGTAGCAGGTAAACATGCGTACAAACACACAGTTCAGTACCACACAGTAATAAAGCTGAAGTTTGGGTTTCATCTCACTTGTAGATCACAGTGGCCTCATGTGTGGAGGGCTGGAACCTCCTCTGACTGAAGGTGCAGCCCAGATACGACAGCGGGCATCTCTGCTCGAACCATCCACTCACACACATCTGGATGTCACTGTGGATGTTCCTGCAAAGGACATCAGCATTGTTTTCATCCAGGACATTTTAGGAACACTTCAGATGGTGACTGAAACATGGCATAAATAGAACAAACAATAATAGAAATACGTTATTCTCATTTAATTTTTCTAGTTTGCTTTCATGGGATGCTGTGACTAATTTCTCTGGTGAACTGCATGACCTCAAAAACAAAACAAAAGGAATGGATAAGATTAAATGTCAAATTCTTATAATAATGAGATTCAAATCTGATTGTGAAAAAAAAAACCCCACTTGTAATGTCGGCCATATTCTCTACGCTGGAAGGAGTGTCCACACAGGAAGGTGAAGGCCGAGCTGGCTTTATGGTGCCGGCTGGTGACGCTCTCCAGCTGCAACTGAAGGTGGACCTCCAGAGGTTTTGTTGCATTCAGATCAGCCAGTGATGTTTTTCTCCGAAAAGGGGAAGACAGGAAGTTGTAGGTCTGTGTGCCTTCGTCTTGTAGGAGCCCGTCCGTGCAGACGCTCTCAGCTATGAGGTGACCCCTCTGCTCCTTCTCCAGGCAGCACAGCAGAGACGCCTGAAGGGCAGATCAGTTTTGTTGCCCTTATTAGTTCATCGGTGCTTTACATTTATTCTACTGATATTTCTTGGTTCAAAAGTAAACATTTGTAAATTACTTTGTGAACAGTATAAAATCAAAAGATTGTTCCAGTGTCAGTGTGTAGGTTTGTTGCCAAACTGTGATTTATTTGACTAAATTCGGAATATTGACTGAAATGATGATATGATTATCAAAAAGGTTTTGTCCGATTGATTAACCAGAGGTCACTTCAGTCAAATCTGGATTCAGGAATGATGTTAACAAGGAAAATAGGGAAGATCTCACCTGAACTTCTTCCCAGACGGGCATGTCCTCTGGCGCCACCCCCAGGTCACTGGTGTCCACAGCCTGATTCACTCTCCTGTAAAAACCGGGGTTGCGGATGCGACCTTGTTTAGCGGAGAAGCTGCTTGGAATCTTGAAGGTCCGCACATTAATAATCTTCATCGGCTCTAAGCGTCCATGTACGTAATTCCTTTTCCACATATTGTCAGTGACGCTGGAGGAGCAGGATGTGGGAGGCCCACTGCTCCCCTGTTGGCATGTGTTTGATGCTGAGGCGCCCATGCACGTATCTGCTGTCTCTGTTTCTTCCACGACAGTTCCCAGCCCTGTACCCCTCCCTTTATTCAACTCCTTGTCTCTGCCAGCCCCCGCTTTCCCTCCAGTAACCATGCAGCCCCCCATCTCCATACTGAACATGCTCTCCCAGCCGGAGTAGTTTTCTAAAAGCTCGTTACGCACCCCTTGGGCCCTGGCAAGGGCCTCTCTCTCCTCCTGGGTTAGCTCCTGCTCTACTTCCAGTTCATCCTCATCCTCTTCCTCTTCCTCTTCCTCATTTATGTTGGGGATGCAAAACATGTTAGAAGAATCCCAGGTACAACAACTGGCTTCTTTTGCAGCATCTTTCGCCGCTGCTTCCCTCTCTAAGGCGGCCTGTCTCTGTTTCTCTATCTCCCTCCTCTCTTCCTCCTTCTCCTCCTCCCCAACACTCTTTACCAGTTCAGGGAACAGTTTTTTCATCTTTAAAGAGTGGAAAAGGCGATCCTGGTCTTTCAGAGCCATGGCCAGGTCCAGACACTCCCCCTGCCCTAGCCCTCTTTTCCTGAGGAGGTTTTCATGTAGCTCTGTGGTTAGATAAGAATGAGCATCATTGGCTGGCCAGCGGTTCCACTCCATGGAGCAACACACCACGCTGGCTGGACACACCTGGAGGTGTGCGGCCTGTGAGGAGCGGGTCAGCTGCACTGGGCAGCCGTACTCTGCATTGAGGCAGGGCACCCTAACATTGGGGCAGAGCAGCAGGTGATCCTCCTCTTTGCAATGGTGGAAGACAGCTCCGCAGAGAAGACGGCAGGGGACGACCGCACAACACACAGAGACCTCCACACGAGCCCTGCAGCGCCGGCTGTAGCAGGAGTCACAGTGGACATGATGCTGCTGCACCCTGGAGGCTCGAGATCGATGACTCTGATTAGATGAAGGAGGAGGAAAAAGAGAAAAAATACAAATAGACTTTTAGTCTGACTGATATGACCTTTTTTTTTTTTAGATTTTGCACTGCTAACCGGTGAAATCATACCATATGAAAGCAAATATATTTTGCTTTTTAAGTCTCACTGGCAAAATAATGCACACATACCATCGTCCAACTCGTCTAGAGGCCCTTTTGCGAAGCTTTGGCTTGTCCTATAAGTAGAAAGGACACAGAATCTCAAAATCACACAGGGAAAACAGCTTGAACAACTGTAGAATTTGTGACAGCAGACCTGCAGCAGATTCAACAGGAAGAATGGATGAAAGCCTTTATCCCACCACGGTGTATATCGGGAAGGAAAAAAACATGCCTCTTGAACTGGTCTTGTGTTCTAAAGACCAAATGTCTGAGTGTGTGTGCCTGCGCTATGTGTGTGTTATAAATAGAGCCCTGCAGTGACCCTGAAATGTTACACAGATGGTGAGAAACTTGGTTTGGGTTACCAGGGCTCTTGGGGGTTATATAGAGGGAAACTCCTTCATTTTCTCCTTTAAGTCATACTGTGGAGCAACAAGCAAAGATAAAGAGCAAAGTGAGTCTTACCGGAGATAAAACAGTGTCCTCTAGTGGAGATTTGAATGAAATCAAGTCATTCTTAGTATGTATTTACGGTAATTTAAGAAGAAAGAGGGACAATTCATTCTCTGTAGGAAAAACAATAAATTATATCTTAGAATGATAAGGAATTGTGGATATTTTTTAAAGTGAGGTGACTGTGACTTGAGGCCTTTGCTGCAGGGTGAGAAACCGAGGGAGGGGTTCTTCCTCCTGTTTAACCTGCTTGGCTAATTTTAACCTGCCTCTTCAAAGAAAATCAGGACCTGAACACGACATCGAAAGACAGCAAACAAGACGCCTGCCACAGCACCTTGGTGAGATGAACGTTTAAACCCCTTGTGATGGAATGCTGTTTATTCATCTAATTCATAAAAATGATCAGACATGTGAGTAAACTGGAGATTTCCATTCCCTGGCCTGGTATTAATAAAGTGTAAGTTACTGAAATACTGATAAAAACTAAGTAAAATTCAAAATACTGAAATAAATATTGCTGCTGAAATACTTGTGGGGATATTTTATGTTGTTTTACGTGTATGATTACTACAAACAGGCAATTTTAAGAGCTTGAACAAAGACTTTGTCTCTTAACCATGAATGTGCCCCTCTAACAAATTGGGCCCCCCCTGTAAAATTGGTCTATAGCCGCCTCTGCTTGTTCAGATGCAATACAATATAATTAACAGCAAAGATATATATTTTACTATCAATTCCTCTAATGGATTTCTGTTAGATTGCTTGGAAGTTACCTTAAAATATTTAGCGCACATTGCCTGAAGGACAAACACCAGCAGGACTTTGCATGGCAGTGTTTTTGACATTTGATAATTCAAATGCTCATGAGATTCACAGTGTAAAAGGAAAAGATAACACTTTTTTAAGATCTCAGATAATTTCATTTTTGTGAATTAGTGTACGATTCTACTGCTTTAAAACCTTATAAGGATGAACTTAAAGGCAAACGAATCATGTTTGTTTTGAGTCTAGATAAATCCAACTCTGTATTTGTGGCTAAAATAAAAAATATTCTTATAAATGTTTTATTTTTGATTGTATTCTTCTTGAAGGGTTACAAAACGTCTGATATAAACATCTGGAAATATGGTGGGTCAAAGACTTTCTTGATTATTCTTGTCGTTGAATCAAAGATGAAGCATTGCACGGCTTTTATATTTAAACAGGCTTTCTGTTTTATTTCTTATCTGCACTCATCTATTCTCATTTCATCTCTCTTCCTTCCCACCTCATCTAATCAGAGTCATCGATCTCGAGCCTCCAGGGTGCAGCAGCATCATGTCCACTGTGACTCCTGCTACAGCCGGCGCTGCAGGGCTCGTGTGGAGGTCTCTGTGTGTTGTGCGGTCGTCCCCTGCCGTCTTCTCTGTGGAGCTGTCTTCCACCATTGCAAAGAGGAGGATCACCTGCTGCTCTGCCCCAATGTTAGGGTGCCCTGCCTCAATGCAGAGTATGGCTGCCCGGTGCAGCTGACCCGCTCCTCACAGGCCGCACACCTCCAGGTGTGTCCAGCCAGCGTGGTGTGTTGCTCCATGGAGTGGCTCCGCTGGCCAGTTGATGATACGAACCCACATAGCAGCAAAGCCCTGCAGGAAAATGTTCTAAAAGAACACAAAGGACAAGAGGAGGCCCTGGACCTTGCTCTGGCCCTGGTGGATCAGTCTGACCTGTACGGACGACTGAAAATGAAGCCGCTCTACCCAGAGTTGATGGAAGTAGAAGAAGAGGAAAGAGAGGAGGAAAGAAAAGAGGAGAAGAAAGATGAGGCAGTGGGAGGGATTGCTAATGGCTTCCCAAATGATGAAACCAATGGTTAATGCAGATCTATCTTTTCTCTTCTTTTTTTCTCCTTTCCAGTTTCTTCACTTTGCTATCTCTTTGCAGGTTTACCTACATCCATACCTGAGGAAAACAGAATTTGTGAGACTGTTCAGAATGATCTAAGACCAAGTTTAAGCCTCATCAAAGAGAAATACAAGCTGACTGAAATGATGTTTGGCATGGAGAAAGGTGGCTGTGCTGTTGCTGAGGCCCAGAAGGAATCAAAAGAGGGTGAAAAGCCGAAAAACAGGGAGAAAAAAACAAGTACAAACCAGGAAGACAAAGACCAAGCTGCTGCAACCAATACTGCCCCTCCACCTGACACAAGCAAGACCGGGCATGCTCCATGGCAGGAGGGGGTGCTGGAGCGTCTGGGGAAGGAGCTCAGCCCACAGGAGTACAACATGTATGTGGTGCATCATGGGCGCATGCTTCTCGCTTTTGGACAAATCGAAGCCTGTACACCAAGAGAGAAAGATTTTGTCTACGGTAACCTGGAGCCTATTCCGGTTCAGACCCTGCGCTCTTTCAAGGTGATGGTTTCAAGAATAGATGTCTTATTCTCAGCTACTTCGGTGGTTTGGTCTACGTAGATCTTGGAGGAAATCGCCACATGTAGAACACCCATATTGACAGACAATATATGTGTGTGCGCGTGTGAGTTGTCTGTATGTGTCACTTCACTTCAGGACAGTACTTTCCACCCACATTAAAGCGTGAAGACAGTACAGCTGTTAACACCCCAGCAGGTGTAACACCAAGTCCTAGGAGCTACCCTGTCTCCCCCCCCAGCTGTAGCACTCAACCTGACCTCAACCTCACCTTGGATTCGTGCCTTGTGCACTTGGCCACAGAGATACTGCAGCTACAAAGCCCTAGCGAGCAGCACACCACAGGAGCAGTCAGAACTTTTGGCTGAACTTCAAAATGATTCGAAAAAAATAACAACTCTTATGTGTCACATTTTCAATGGTATAATAAGGCATGTGACCACACTAAACTTCATCAAATTTCATCATCCAAATAAGTCAGTCACTTAGTGATATGAGAACACAATACTGAAAACAGTAACACCTGTGAATTCTATTGTCATCTGATCCTTCTCATCGTTTGTGTCTCAACAGGTCCCTGACAGTTATCACTATAGACGACGGGTTCATCTGTATGATACGGCGATGCGAGCTCAGACTGAAACTCGCTGCGTGGATACATCTGACCTCAATGCCAAGGAGGAGGACTGGTTGAGTGACGAAGCAGCAGCCACCCTACTGGGCTATGCTGAGCAGGACGTCATGGGTCATAAGGTCAGTGAAAGCCTCTGCACCCATGAGTGAGGAAAATGGATTTCATCCTATTTCAGTTTGCATTTTGTTAACAAATAACACAAAGTATTACTCATTCTAGAGCCTTCAGCTGAATAATCGAGTTTCATTGTGCAAGATAATGAGTTTCCATCAATGAGAAAAGACGTCGCTCGTTTCCATCTAGATCAGCGAAACAAAAGCAATTGATGCGCTGTACATCGACGAGGGAACACAAACACACTCGTTCCGCTCGTCACCATTTAAAGGGAAGACGACCCTGGGAGAGGTGATGGTGGGCAGACCACAGAAGCTTTATCTGCAGCTGCAGGCCGAGAGCGTGAACAGCAGACACACCAGGGCCAGCTGTGTGTTCGCCTTCCTCTGTGGCCACACCTTCCACCGCAGGGAGTTCGCCACTCACTTCAGGCGAGTAATAGAAGTGTTTGTGTTACAGGATATCATACAGTATACAAGGTACATTTGGCACTATCCAATTCGTATTTGAAATAGGTTCATAACACAAAGGCACAAATAAAAAATTCTCTGAAAGAGATTTGCCTCTTAGAATTCAAGAGTTGCTCATACAGGGGCACCCTGGTGGTGCTTTGATTACGTGCACACCACATAGGCCAAGGTTACACAGAGAACAAGGAATTGATTCCAGCCCAGGGTCCCATTCTGCATGTCACCCCCCCCCCCCCCCTCCCCTTTCCTGTCATTTCTTCACTGTAAATTTTTTTTTTTTAAAAAGACCATAAAAATAATCTTAAAAAAAAAAAAAAAGAGTTGCTCATACCAGCAAGGAACAATAATGCGCCACTGTTGTTGTACAGGAACGTCCACAGCGATATCCAGAGTGGTTTGAGTGGATGGTTTGAGCAGAGATGCCCACTGGCCTATCTGGGCTGCACCTACAGCCAGAGGCGGTTCCAGCCCTCTACCCATGGAGCCACCGTCACCTACGAGTATGCACAACTCAACTTTTACCACCTCAGAGTTTGCGGGTGCAGCGGAAGAGGGGGCCCCTTCTCACCTAGGAGACGGGACGTTTATACCACCTTCTCTTGTTAAAGAGCTTTTTCAGTTTAATTCACTGAAGTAACGGTGAAATGAACTTAGACGTCACAGGAATTGATGTGTAGATGCTTGAGAGGACAGGATGTGATGGCAGGATGTGGACCAACGTCACGAAGCCTGAGATACACCTCGGCATGTCAGCCGCACAGCTAACTTTGTCAACTCAACAGAAGAAGTGACACTCAAGTGTGTGGAATGTGATTTTGATCTTCCATCCATCCATCGTCATCTTCCGCTTATTCCTACACATTAAGGGTCGCGGGGGGGCTGGAGCCTATCCCAGCGTCAACGGGCGAGAGGCGGGGTTCAACCTGGACAGGTCGCCAGTCGTGATTTCGATCTTATTTCATAGAATTCAACATCAGCTTTCACACTTTTACCCAAACTTTGATTTTAACTGGCTTCAATTGTTAGTTGAAATGTTAGTCGCCACATGTTTTTCTCTTTCAAATAGAGTCAGCTACATGACAAACTGCTGTCCTGCAATAATTACCGTAGCTTGAAGCAGTTGAATGATCCCAATAATATCTTCATGTGACTCCTTTCATGTTAATTGGTCCAAAAGCTCCTGGCGGCTTCAGTCAATGCTTGTCTCTGTCTCTAGTCAGCAACTCAGGAGTTTCAACTTGCGTCCAACTCGTGGAGTCTCACAGGACAGCGACTCGCATCTGTCAGGAGCCACCCAGAGGAGCAGAGGAGGCCAGACAGGAGGAGGGGCCGACGCTTTCAGCTCGCTGCCCTTCGAGGTTCTGTGCCACATGGCCAGTTTCCTGGACAGTCTGTCCCTGTCCCAGGTGGCTTTGGTGTCCCGGCTCATGAGGCAGGTGGCCTCCTCTCTGCTCCAGGAAAGAGGGATGGTCACCCTCTGCTGGGAGAGGAAGACCTACTCACACGGGGGAGCCAAGTGGAGGGCAAAACCAGTAAAGTTCACCTTCAGAACCGTACGTGTCTCTCCCATATGATGACAAATCCCTTACTAAGTGTTGTCCTGTCTCCAGGTGTGGCAGTTCAGTCGCCTCTTCTCCTCAGTGGACTCATGGCGTATGACAGACACCACCCCTATATCTACTCATCTAAAAGTCTGCCCTTACTACCAGACCTCCCTGCCAAGTCAGCCTGTCCCCCTCCTCACCATGAGGGAGAAGCAGAAGGAGGGACAGGAGAGACCGAGCCTGGTCAAACACTTCACAGCAAACAGGTGGCAACAATGAAAGGTCTGCTTACTATTTATGTTCCTCTGATGGCCAGTCTGCTCTGTACAAGTAGAGCTGAGGACGTTTTATAACCTTTTATGTTAAACAGAACAAACAAAATCAGGCTTGGTATTTTTTTTTTTTGTATTCATATAAAAGTGTGAAATTAATAACCAAAGTTTAGCTTTTATTAATTTACAGTTAGAACCTATTGATGCTCTCCTCTCTTCACTTCATGCCTCGGTAAATCATGTCATGTCTCAACAGTCCTATGAAAATACCTAGACACACTTTGCACTATGTTGTTTATTGTTGTTTTGTTTTCTTACAGTTTTGTAAGATAAATTAACATCAGAGGAGGACATTCAGCATCCACAGAGTATCGTCTAGGTCGTATGTAGAGCTGCAGAGAATGAACTGAATGCAGAAAACATGTTCTGCTGTAATCTATGTACATCTGTGTATGATTTGTGATGTTTGAGAAAATGACGCATTGTCTGAAAATGACTGTCATTTCTGGAGCCCGACCAATTAATCTGCCCATATTGACTGATATTAACAGATTTTCTTCTTCTTCTTCTTCTTCTTCTTTTTTTTAGTGCTTGCAAAGTGGTTGGGTTTAGGTAGAAGTTAAATCCTTGCATTGATATTCAAGTAGCTCATTATGTTCTGATCAATAATTTTGGACAATTAAAGTTATTTATTCTCTCTCTCTCTCTCTCTCTCTCTCTCTCTCTCAACATGTTTATATCCCTATCATGTATAAATAATACAGAAGGAATATCAGCTGATTCATTGGTTATCTTTTATTTTTACTCCCTAAAATCAGTATCGGCCCCAAAACTGTACTGTTCAGTCCAAAGTCATTTTATTTTTCACTTTTGCACAACTGATATGTGACAGGTACTGAAGTATACAAAATTGATAGCAATATTCAGAAAGTACTTACTTGGTGTTGAGCTGTGTATAAATAGTTGCTTGCATTGAAGTGTAAACAAGCTGTGTTTACACCTTTAGCTGTTGCTTTGGCTCCTATCTGGCACTTTTGGACAGAAACAAGCAGAGCTGTCTGCTGACTGACAGTTCGTAGATTTTGTGGACAGGCTGAGGAAAGAAAAACCCCTTAGTCATGATTCCCACTGGAGTGGACTTGTAATGCATTTAGCAATTACTTCTGTTTGCTAAGGACTTTAAAAACACCTGTAAATCAGGGATCAATTGTAGGAAATTAATATTTGGTTCTTTTGTTTAATGCAAATAAATACTTTTTTCTAAAGAATGCAGTTCAACCAACATTAACAGAAACTGTAGATGCTGGCTCATAAGAAAAAAAAAGAATAAATGCATTGTAAAAAGAATGAAGTAAAGTGAGGGCTATTCTGGGGAATCACAGTCTCTGTGACGCTCCTCCTCCTCCTCCTGCTGCTCCTCTGTGGCACTGATCACCCCCCATATCGGCTGCTTTGTTGTGAACGGAGCCGTGCCACCGTGCTGCACACAAACCCAGAAGGTTACGAGGAGGTTATTTCGTCTCCTGACTGCTGCAGGATTCGTTCACACTGGAAGGAAACGTCAGCCGGCTCCAACACTGAAAACAGCTCACCTAAGAACATCAGAAAGCGACTTTTGCACCGTGGACGTTTTGCGCGGATCTTTTGTTTTCTCCATTTCTGCAGCACCAAGGACGAAGATAGAAAAGCTGTGCGAGGATCCATGAGAAACGCTTTGAATCGGACACGGCTCGAGAATCACGGTAGGCCACAGTCACTGCGATGGTTGCACATTTCCAGGTAGATAGGAGAAAAATACATCAGAGTATTTGGTGCAAATGCGGTTACAGGTGGAGGATTGAAAATACTGCAGTTCAGTATTTGGGTAGAGTGGCTATTCGTGGTATAATAAAACAGTAAAATTACAACGGATCATCTAACATGCTTCATTTTGATTGCATTCAATCTGACATTGAATTGACCTCATGTCGCTGTTGAAGTCAGGGTTAAGATTGGGACCTCCAGACCTACTGGGGAATCCCTCATCCCACCCCTGCGTATCCAGCCAGCAGCAGCAGCAGCAGCAGCAGGAGCAGCGTCGGTGTGTGCAGGCGGTGGGGGGAGTCAGACATGGATGCAGGGAGGCTGGAGCAGCAGGTGGCCAATGTGGAGAGAGGTATCGCCTTCCTGAAGCAGGAGCACCTGGCCCTGCTGACCGGCCTGCAGCTGGAGATCACACATCTGAAGAGACGCTGCCACGGTTAGTGTTCCCTCCGCTCTCCGTTCCTAGGTTGTAGTTTCTCTTGGTCTTATCACGTGTCCTCCTACTCGTCCGCAGAGCTGAGTTGTGAGCTGGACTCCAGATTTCCTGACAGATCAACTGCAGGTGAGATATCACGGGTCCTTGCTGACAGGGTGGAAGGTGATACGTGGGAGAGAACCTTTACAAAGGAAGCTTCCCAGTAGAAGGAGTTCTTAGTGATAAGCCATGATGATAGATCAGTAATCTGACCTGCTTGATAGTTCTCTTTCTTTGTTATACTTTATTTTACATTGTAGAAATGTATGGAGCTTTCGTCAGCTTTAATGTTATTGGCAAACTGCTGAGTCAAGTCATATCATTAACTACTTTCATCATCATATTACATTTGAGTTTCAAATAAACTTCATATTTATTACAAGCACTCCTCCAGATATTACCATCAACTATATTAGATACAGTTTCTTTGTAATGCCAGAAAATAGAAAATGTACTTTGATTCACAAATACCTGCACATTAGAGCCTTGAAGACATAAGAAAATCTGCTTTGGTTGATATAAAAAAATTTAGTACATGTTTGCGTCGAACCATGCAGCTCGTCATTGATTTTAATTAATCGTATACCAGTCAGTCTCTGTTTATTTTCATTTGCAGACATTTCAGAGAGTGTGTGATCATAAATATGCTCCTCAAAGGTGTAGAAAACTCATGGAAACTATTCGGTAAAAAGGTTTTCTCCACAGTGAGATAAATGGATGTATGAAAAGATAATAATGCAACATTTTGCTCTGAATGAATTGAATCAGAGAAACATGGAAGATGGGAAAGAATGATGAAGAGGAGGAAATGGAAGATTCATAAAAACGAGGAAGACTAAAGATTTGGGTATTTTCTTTCAGGCAGTGGTGTCTAAAAATGTGTTTGTGCATAAATCCTGAATGTGTTCCTGTGTGTCTCAGAGGAGGAGGCAGAGCTGGCAGCACGTTGTGAGGCTGCAGAGCGTCTCCTAGAGGACCAGCAGTGCATGATGGTCGCTGCCCGCGGCGAGCTGCGGGCAGGCAGGGCACGAGCGTCAGCACTCGGAAGGAGCCTCAGAGATGAAGAGCGTCATTTCCTGGAAGAACTGAAACGCCGCAGCCACAAGATCACGCTGCTGAGTCGTGAGCTGCAACGCCAAAATGTCACCACGTCCACCCTCTGCCACGAGCTCCACACCGCTCGCTTGAAACTCTTCAAACAACGGCAGAGCACAGAGGGCGCCACAGAGGGACAAAAGGGGGACAGCGGAAAGGAGGAAGAAGAAGTAGAGGAAGAAGAGGATGAAGATGATGATGATGGTGAAGAAGAGGAGGACTCTGAGTGGCTCCTGTCTCCACCTCCTCCAGATTCTCCCGGCCAATCAGAAGCGAGACGAAGGCGTGTGAGAGAGGAGAGAGTCAGAGCATGTGTTCCACGGGAGAGAGTGACTTCGCCTCAGAGGCCACACCCCATGCCGGACCCCGCCCTCTTCTTAGTGCCACTTAGATACCGCCTCCTTCGCTGGAACCGACCAATCAGAACGCAGGATGGAGATGAGATGTTGGATGAGTGGGAGGACATAGATGACAGCAGGGTACACAGGAGGGTGGACATGGGAGCAGCAGAAGGAGAAACGGCCCTGTGATGAGGGTGGAGGGGTGGAGGGTGGAGGGGTGGAGTCGTCTTCCAGCAGGCCTCAGCCACTGCACTTCTTCTAGAAAAGTGTTGAGATGATGGTAGATGTCAGGAAGCGAGTTAGGTATGTAGACTTAGTTTGACAAGAGTGTGCGTTGTTAACGTCAGGCCTACACGTAGAGGGAAGCGGTCACATTGATTGTACATCCTATACTTAACAAAATGTGAGTAAATTAGTGGGTAAACAAGACAGTTTCATGTGGTGGCCTTTTGATTTTAACACTGACTACATGGACTGCAATTATCTGAATATCAACCTTATTCTCAATAAGGCGGCATTTTGATAAGGGTCAGTCAGTCAGGTCAGCAGTGTTTGTGTTGCTTATAGAATATTCCACTTCCATTCAAACGCTACAGAGTTCCGTGGTATATTTTGGACACTGTGCTCCAAGCCAAATTCAATGCTCATGCTAGGAGCTACTGCATCACCAAATAGTCTGACCGCTCTACGTGTCATAAAATGCCGCTATAACTTCAAAGTGCAAATAGAAGGCAAAAAAGTGCTTACGAATGCATTTCAAGTTCCAGTTCAATTCCAAAATTGAACTGATTGTCCCTCAACTGAAGTTCTATCATCCAGCGAAATGTCACTGAGGTCTATTTGCAACTATTTGAGTTATCCTGCAAGTAGTCGAGCCATCAGCGATCCCTGGCTGTCGTGTTTATGACAATGATAATGAACTTCATTTTTTTTGGCACCTGTCATATAAAACTCCCTGCCTAAAAGTGCTAGATAGAGTTGATGAAGGTGCTTGTAACAACTCACTTAGATAATGTGGCCAAAGTGGGATTATTACATGTCTTAATTCATCGACATTACAGTGTCGTATTCAGAGAAGAATCAGGTTGATATGGGATTATTGTTGTCCAAGTTAACTTGGCCACTGCTGCTCGCAGCTTCTGCCTGTAATTAGTAGCCTTGCCTCTGGACCTGTCAACACCTTTAATGTACAAAGTGGCAACCTGCTTTTCCACTGCACTAGCTGTAGCCTATACCAGGCTTGGGGAGTCACTCTACGAAGCATTTTGTATGATTTGCACTTTATTAAATTCATGCAATGTGCCTAGTAAAGGCAGGACTGTATTTCTGTTGTCACATTGTCTGTTTCCAGTGTTTTTGTTCAGCCTTTTTCCACAGCAAACATCTCAACCTGGCATAGCAAGACAAGCACAGATGCTATTCATAAAGAGGAAAGCAGCGCTACAAGCTAGCCATTGTGGTGAAACCACGATACATAGTTCACAAATTTGTTGGGAGCTCAGAGGAGGGATGGACCACAGGTGAGTAGCATTAAAATGTTAGTTTAAGATCATAATACAAAAAAAAAAGCTGCTCAATGTTGCTTCAGTATAGTTTACAGCCCACTTCTGGATCTTGATCAAGTGGTTCAAGTTTGGGGACAATACTGCTGCTCATAAGTTTCAGATCTTAGGTCTGGGTGGTAGCTGAGTCAAATCTCGATGGATCAAAACATGATGAACCCTCAGTATGTGATTCATGTCCAGATGCTAATTTAGTAAAATTCTCTCAGATGTTAAAATTTCAATGAAACTCTTTGTACAGTCGATAAAGTTACAATAAAAGCATGTTTTTACCATCTTCCATTTAAGATGGGAAGAATATAGTAACAAAAACCTGCCTAACTTTTTCTTTTACAATTTTAAAGATGGAAGAGTAAGCATGGTTCAAAACAGGAAGATAGTGATCACTCGCGATATGGATTTATGTACAAAAAGATCAATTTCACACTGGATTTGTAAATGTGCATCAATGGTCAGGAGGATGAAACACTGAGATTTGAATAGATGAACTCAGGGGTATGGAAATTAAACATTCCTGCAACTTAAACAGAAAATAAATAAATGGAATAAGTGCTACATTTCTTGAAGACCACCCAACCAGCACTGTTATTAAACAGCCACAAACTACTGAATGACTCAGATGTTGTTGTCATGGTACTAAACACATGCAACTCGTCTCTTAGCAAACGTCCCTCTCTAGAACGTTCCCACCGTTGTCGTGGAGACTGTGCTTAGAATGTTAATGTATCTCTGCAGCGCTTCCATGGCAACCATGGAGTTGTGTTCCAGCTCATATCTAAAAAAGTGTGAGAGGAGAACAGAGTGAGCGCTGGAAAAGCCTGCTGTTGGTCTCACAGGGGGCGACATGAGGAGTTGCCTGACCTCCTGTTAGAGTTATTTATACACCTTCATCTCACAGTTAGGCTTGATAGAGAGTGTATAGGCTGGCCTGAATACAGGAAGTGACATCATGAATGGCAGACAGGCTGCCCTCTTCTGGGCTTGGATGGGTACTGAGTGTGTGGATGTGTGAGTGTGAATCTGGCAGGCTCCTCACAGCTCCTCTCCACCCATGAAGGGCAGACACACATACACACACACATGCGCTAACACAGTTTGTGTAAGGGGGTTTGCAGCAAGGACTGGGGCGTCTCCTGCTCTGGAGGAAAGCCTGGGAGACTCCAGACTCTGATTTCAGCAGGATCACCAGCACAGACGCCTGAAGAAGATGACATAAGCTGGCAGGCTGTACCTCCCTCTACGCTGGCTGGTAGGGCCCATAAATGGATTGATTCCTCTAATCTTCTGCTGCACAATGTTTTCTGCTACACTTTTATGCCCTTATAAATGCGACTAGGATATTACTCTAATATTAACCGGGAATTATGACATTAAACCTGTCTATTTTGGATAGTTTTTATATGGGCTGCCTCAAAGTGAACTACTTCAGAGTATTTAGACTCACAGAATCAAAGCTTGCACCTGTGAATTCATATCTTGCATCAGAGCAGAGTTTATCTGATGAGACTGAGTCTTCCAGTTCTTTCCACTGTAAAGTGACACCTCTGCAGGAACGCCTCTTAATCTCTCCGTCATCAGCTCTTAGTTCACTCACATGCATGTACTGACACACATGCTACACAGTCAGACAGACACACAAGCGACAAGGGCAAAGAACTTTGCAGTTATAATTACTTTTCTACTTTAAAGCTTAATTTAAACTAATCCTGTATTTAAGATTAACTTGGATTAGCACCAGGTTGAAAAGTACTGTACAGTGGCACTCAGAGCACAACACAATGTAAAATAAGAAAGCATAGGCGATAGATAAATAACAAGCAGTATTTCTGCAATGTTTCGGATTCTCTAAACACTTGACAAATTCATGTCAGTTTTTTTTTTGTGTTCTTGTATTTAGGCTATTTGCGCATGTTTTCTTGAGTTGAGCTCTCAGGGCCACCGTAGTTTGCTCTTTCTAGTATCAGGTCTGTTTCACCCTTTGCATTTTTTTTTTAAAAGCTCTTGTTGTTATTGTACTCAGATAAAATGAAATATCATCAGATTAGAGTAGTCTTGAGTAGTTTTGAGTTGTCTAAGTTTAATGATAAATTACTATAAATTTCAGTTGCTGTAGTTTAAAGACCAAAATTCCAGGGATAGCTTTGGCCTTCTATACTCGCTGTAGTTCTATGAATTGCAAGAACATTTGCATTGTAACCTGTGTGTCCAATTTTTGGTATAACCTCCAAATAATCACTGATCTTCTCTCACTTATAGGTCACCTGCCCAGTTTTACTGTTGCATTGTGCACAGAGGCACCATGGGAAACCTAGTCCAGTGCTGTCAAACACTGTCAAACTACTTCAAGTGCCAGGATGCACCGCGGCGGGGTGAAGCAGAACGATCCCCTCTGCTGTCCACTGACGAGAGTGAATGTTCCTCGCCAGACGACTTTGAGGACGATATGTTAACTATTTCCACTGGTTTAACGAACCCGGCTCTTGAACCGGAACACTTCCTGTTCCCAGACATAATCCTAAGCAGCAACCTTGGAGGGGACGTGGCTGTGGTAGAGCCAATGGTGTGTCTGCTGGTATCTGAGGAGGAAGGAGCAGGAGCAGAGGGAGTGGACGAGCTGGGAGGCGAAGCACAAGAGAGGCCAGACAGGAGAGATAGGGGCTATTCTGAGGTTGAGACACAAACCGAACTGGAGGTTGGAACGGGTGTCCAGACGCAGACAGAGTCACAAACTGAAGTTCAGACCCAAACAGAAATGCTTGTGTTCAAAAATGAAATTACAGCAAGAGAAGAAAAGATACAAATAAATACTTTTGCTGCAGTAGAAATGGCTGCGGAGGTTTGGGAGGATCACGAAGCACTGAAACATGTAGATACTCTCTTGGAAGCACAGACTTACACACAAGCTTCATGTGACGTGCACTTAGATGACCGAGTCATCTTCAACATTCCATCAGAGACACAAAAGAAAAGGACAGATTCTCAAACCCGGTCTGACGTTGCTGGGGTGGAGTCGCAGGAAGAGAAGATGAACAGAAACATGTCAGCCTTCAGAAACGAGGAGGATGAGCAGGAAGAGCTGATGGAGAAGGTGTTTACCATCTGTTTAAGAACAAATCTAACAGAACTAACTAGTCCAACAGAAGAGGGAAGCCCTCAACAGCAGGACACAATACAAGAGAATGTCTTCTTATTGCAACAACACAGTGCTGCTCAGGAAATTACAGACTTTGTTGACACTTTGAAGAAGAACACTGAATCAGTGTGCAACTCAGCGATATTGACGGAAAACAATGTAAACATGGATGAGAACACGGCAGCAGCTGAGTCACTGATTGATATTCAGATGATGAAGCAAAGCATCAGCAACTGTGAAATTGCAGAGAATTTTGACTCGACCCAACAGAGTCTGCAGACTAATGAATTATTGGGACACGGAGCTGTGGTGTCAGATCAGAATGCAAATGAAAATATCCCCACAAAAAGAGAAGTAAATCTGTCCTCTGACCACACAGATCAAACAGCAGATCAGATCAAACCCCAGGAAAACATGGAGCCAGCAAAGCGAGAGGAAGATTCTGAACCTTGTCTGCAGCTGGTTTCGGAATCTCAAGTGCCACAGGTGAAAGAGGAGGAGGAGGAGAAGGAGGATGAGATGAAGCAAATGACATTATTTTTAGTCGACAGGCTTTTTCTGGCTGCACCACATGTTAAACGTGAGTTTATTTTACTTTCACATTCAAGGTGTCCTTACTTCACCTAAAAAGTTGTATCTTTCAAGTACTCACAAAGATGTTTTGGGACTCCATAATGCAGAGGAAGCGGCTCTTTGAGAGTATTGAAAGGCAAATCACACTTTTGAGTAAAGCTTGAGTAGAGGAGTGGTACAAGCTTTAATTCTTTATTTTCCCCTTTCTGCACTGTTGTCAGCAGCACCTCCGTGCCAAATGGAGGAAACCCCCAAGAATGAGGGTGCTGATAAAAGGGAGCAACTTAGCATTCGTGACATAGTTGATCTCCAAGAGACAAGTTTTACTGTCACAATTCAACCACCTGGAACAGACAGTTTTGAGCTCCAGGTCCTGTTGTCATCATGCTCCTTATAACAGTAACAGCACCATAGCTCCATGGCTCCCTAGTTCACTCCCTCTCTCTCTCTCTCTCTCCCTCTATCTCTCCTCCTTCAGGTGTCTGGTCAGATGTTGGTAGCAGAGCTGCATCAGTTACTAATGGATCATGAGCTAACCTGCCATCGCACATGCTTCTCCCTTCAGCTAGGAGGCGCCGTGCCTGACAGCCTCACAGAGATGCGCTCCATTGAGGGCATTCAGAACGGAGGACCGATCAAAGTAGTAGACGGTAACTGAATCTTGACACATTTGTATGATAATTAAAGCACAACAATGTCATGTTTGGCTCTAGGCCAGCGTTTCCACAACTCCCAGTAAGCGAGAAGCTTCTACAAGTGTTCACTCTTTATGTTTCAAAGTTCTGTGATTATTATCCTAAAATAAAAATCAATCTTGAAGGACAGTTATTTGAATTAACGCAGGCTATAATTGAAAAATTATAGCACATCTGTGTCTTTAAGGAGTCACAGGACAAAAAAAAGTTGCTGTCATCTGGTTTAAGCAATGCATTGCATAGTCAAAGAAGGTACTTTTTAAATGTTCACCTCAATCCAAATGGTATCTACATTGGTGGAGAGGAGGTGCAACGAAGCATAAAATGCATAAACTCATCACTCAAACTCACTTATTTGGTTTGGAAACACTTCTTCAGCTGTTCATTCATCTTGATTGAATTAAAGCAGCATCTTTTTGCACCTTGTTACAGGTTCGTACTCGGTGCGTGATGCTCGTCTTCATCTCAGGCATGTCCGGGATCTTCTTAGGAGTCTTGACCCCACAGATGCATACAACGGAGTGAACGGCAGCTCCTTGTCCTACCTTACCTTTTGCACCCGAGCAGGCAAAGGTAAAGATGTTGTCTTTACGGGATAATGTTGCTACATCTGTAATCATTTATCTTCATATTCATATTCATCCGTTCAGATTGTGACAGTGTGGGGAGGAGGCGAGCGTCCGAAAAGGAGTCTGTCGACCACATACCTCCAGAATTTATCCTCCCTGGATGCAAGGACCGACCACTTACCCCACTGCACCCACTCAGAGACGACTGGAAGGTATTGAATATGGAAGAATGGATGAAACATGTTTTCATTTCCCTTTCCCTGTGGAGTTTTATGAAAGATGTCTTGTCCGTGTTGGACAGACGTTACAGTGCCTGCGAGTTTTGACCATGAGTAGCTGGAACCCTCCTCCAGGAAACAGGAAGATGCATGGTGATCTAATGTACCTCAATGTTCTCACCATGGAAGACAGGGAGCTCAACATTACCTCCTCTACTCGTGGTTTTTATATAAATCAGTGAGTATAACACACAAACCAACAGCCTCTAAGATGAGTAGATGTTATGATTATGTGCGATGAAGATGGTAGGAACATACCTGGACTGAACATGCGCTACCATCCTACTGCACCAGGTCAACTGCCTTCAACTTCAATCCTAAACCTGCACTTCCCAAAATCCTTTGCCACTCTCTAGTAGAGCTGTTGAGTCAGGTGAGCCCAGCGTTCAGGAAGAACTTCTACATCCTGCAGAAGAAAAGGTAAGTAAAGTGACTCAGATAAAAGTGAAAACAATGGGACTCATATACTAACCTCTTTCCTGTCACCTGCTGTGAACCAGGGTCCAGCAACATCCTTATGAGCGCATCGCAGCACCTTTCCCAGTGTTCACCTGGATCGCCCCTCATGGAGACCACGCAGTAGGCTGTGTCAGAGCAGAGGAGACTCACACCAGCCACATGGGACAGGACGAGCACACAGCCGGGCAGGTTGCGAACACAAAATAGGCTACATTTTGAAATGCAGACATACATAACATTGCCGTGAAGAGTTGGATTGTGAACATGTAAGCCCGACGGTTTCTTGCTGCCTCTGGTGCTGATACTTAGGTTGTGTGTTATGAGCACAGAATCGGGACTGGAATGAAGAGCTGCAGGGATGCAGGGAACTTCCCCAAAACTCCCTTCAGGAGCGTCTACACAGACAGAGGAGCATATTCAAGGTGACACCACAGATTTATTTCCATCTCTCTTTATTTCTGACTCTCTTTCTGCCTGATAGTAGACTCTCTCATTCTTTATTACTGGGAGAAAGTTTTCACCCCCTCAAAAATCCCAGGAGGGATCTGGTATGAACACTTCAGAGCCTGTCCGATCAAAGATGAGGGGGGAGTATATTTACTTCTTTTGTCATTAGTTGTTATTATTATTTATCTATTATAATTAGGGCCTGAGCCTGAAGGTACTTCAGGCAAAGACCCTATTATGTTTTTATTAATTATAGTTTTGCACAGCTATGCATTTTTGTATTGTGTTGTATTGAATATCTGAGACAGCAGCCAGGATGGTCAGGATGAACTAAACTCTCCTCTGCTCGGTTCAACTTTTTAATATTATGACCATTTGCCATTTATGCTTTGCAATAACTGTGGTTGCTTTTTCCTTAAATCTAAGACCTAACAGAGATGTTCATCTCTTCATCAGACCAACAGTGAGTTTGTTGGAGCAGCAGGACGAGGTGCTGTTGCAGTTGTTGACGGCAACATCATGCCACTTAACCCAGGGGAGTCGCTGCACATGCAGATGTTCATCTGGAACAACCTTTTCTTCAGCCTCGGGTTTGACATATCTGATCACTTCCAGCCACTAGGGGGCAACGCTGCAGCTCATGCTGCTGCCAACTGTGACCTGAGAGGAATACAGGTACTGAGATGAGTTTTTTAAAATGTTCTGCACAATAACTGTGGTGACTGGGAATCTCAAAACACGCTGATGTTTGATGGATTATGTTGTTTTGTGACCCAAAATTGGTGAAATTGTTTCAGGCTGGCAAATTGATAGATTAATATTTATTTTCCCTGTTTTAAATCTAATCCTGTCACATCAACTGATAAATACAGCTAGTTATAAATTACAGGCATACGCATCTGTCGACACAGAGGGGCTACACACACTTGGGACTGCTGTGGTGGATTATCGTGGTGTCCGTGTCATCGCTCAGACCATCGTTCCTGGGATACTGGAGAAAAACCAGGAGCAGAGTGTCCTCTATGGCTCTAATGATTATGGGAAAACTGTTTTTACACACCCCAGGTATACAGGGAGTCTCCTCAGGTGTGCAGATGATTGTACAGGCAGCATGCAGTTCAACAACTGACCAAAATGTGTTTCCTTGCAGGTTTGTGGAGCTTCTGGATAAAACCAGTAAAGCATTGAGAATACAGAATCACCAGGTGCTGGATCACAACAACAGTCCAGTGGACCTTTGCTCAGGCATCGAGACCAAAGGCATCCTGGGTAATGATGGGAGACCCTACATTTTAGACCTTCTTAGGACCTTCCCTCCAGACCTGAACTTCCAGTTTACTGATACACAAGTGAAGACAGAGGATGTGCCACAGGAATGCCGAAGCTTTGGTTACCCACGGCAACATCGTCACAGCCTGGCTACTCTGAGACCAGAATTGATAGAAGCCTTTGTCCAGCACAGGTGAGGAATAGGACACCAAAATATATGTGTGGATGTAAATCCATGCCCCTCCTCTCTCACACACACCTGCTCCTTCCATTTTCCTGCTGTAGATATGACGTTTATGTCAAGATGGTGTCCCAGGGGCTCAGCCAGCTGGAGGAAAATCAGCAGATAGAGGATAAAAATACAGAGTGTGAGAAGCTGCATGGAGCTACAATCACAGCCGCAGTGGACTTGGGTAAGAAACAAAATCGACAATGATGCAAAATCTCAAAGTCAACCACGTCATGATTTCTATTTGACTCAATTCAGTGACCTGCAATCAATATGAGAAGATTTACAGTCATTAATACACTCAGTTACAGTTAGAAGATCTACTCACAAAAAACAACTAAAACTTGTTTTCACAATTTATTCTTTAGCTCTGAAAAATATACCAGTGGCATAATTGATATAAAGTCAGATTTAAAAAGAATATTCTCTTTTTTAAATGGCTAAAATGAATGGACATGCCATTGGAATTTCAAAATAAACGTGCAGCTAAGAAGGCAGAATGGTAATATGTGTCTTGCATAGACTATGTCATATTACAGATCATTTAATTGATATTTTGAGACAGGTAAATTTATGGTGCCGTCCCATAAAATATTGATGATTTGATGTTGATATTGGGTTGGACACAGTGAAATTTTTACTGGGGTTTTATGTTAACTATTAACTATTGTCAATCTACTGGGATACAGGTTTAAGGAATCAACATTTGCTCTTGCATTTGTGGCTTGATGTAATTGTTGGACATGCACCTAGAACTCTCATCCATGTTGGCTTAACGGATGATATGAAAGTTGGCTTCGGAAAATGGGAAACTGGAAATTTAATAGCTGTGGGTGAAGTTTGGTACCCTGGAGGAGGAGGAGAAAACAACCCCACAGCATCCAAACAAAAACATCCACTGAATGGACCTTGAGGCAGAATGGTTTTCCTTCATGGGATATTTGTCTCTTTCAGTAAATGATTCATTTTTTGTCATACTTTTTTCCATTTCCTTCCTAGAACCTCATAAAAGACAAGTGATCCAGGAGGCTTGTGAGGCTGTTGGATCAGTTAGTGACTCTTGCTTTGACATCCGCTTCAATCCTGATGTTTGCTGTCCAGGTACAGTGTTGTATGTACACACAAAGCATGTTAAAAACACACACTCACATTAAACTGTGTGTGTCTTGGCTCTAGGCCTCCATTTCCCATCTGCATGTGCTGAGGAAGTTCAAAAGCAGAGAAGGTTGTTGTGGGATGCAGCTGCTTTTCTTCTCTCTGATCAGATCCCAATTGTGGTGAGTGGAAATCGATCACACATGTTCATGGAGTTAAGATGACAAATATCATTCTACTGATGCTCATGCATGTGTGTGTGTGTGTGTGTGTGTGTGTGTGTGTGTGTGTGTGTGTGTGTGTGTGTGTGTGTGTGTGTGTGTTTGTGTGTGTGTGTGTGTGTGTGTGTGTGTGGTAGCTGAGGGATTGTCTTGAGCACACAACAGTTCCAATGGATGGAGCAACACTGACCTCCGTGCTGCACCAGCGTGGTGTGAACATGCGTTACCTGGGCACCCTGCTGAGCGAAGTGGCCAAGGTGGAGGAAGGAGGCAGACTCAGTCATGTACAGGTACTCAAGTCACCTGCCTCTTTTAAATATGTGCTATTCAATCACATTCTTTCATGGAAAAAATCCGAAACACAGCCCCTTCTGTAAGCAGTAGAAACACTATAATGCTGTGGTAAAATAAGCAGATTTATTGACTTATTCTATAACAATGTTCCCTATGAAGACCAGTATTGGTGAATTAATAATTAATGAATAATTTATAACACAGTATAATATGAAACTGTTGCTTTCTGAAGATACGTAAATTCATTTTCTGGTGATGCTGAAGAAACAGCTTGTTTCTCAGCGTGTTATCATAAGAAAACAAGCTTTAATTAACTTGTGATCTCAAGTTAATGGCTGTAGAAGAGAAATTACAACCAAGGCTGTTCTCAGCTTCTGTAGACGTGTGTTATTATGCGTTCATTTCTATTTACTCTCATGTATAAGTCTTACACAGATGGGATAAAACTGTAAAACTGCATAAAAAAGTCTGAGATCAATGAGATGTTGATCTTAATGGCCATTTAACTCAATCAGATGGATTTCTCAGGATTCAAGGTCTCCTTTATCTCTTTTTATCAGACTGTAGCAATAAGAGAGAGACAGGGAGTGACATGCAGAGCAGCAGTAGCATCAGTACACAGGGCAGAAGCTCTCACCAGGCCACCAGACCAGAGAATTATTTATCTTTCCTGTAAATTGAATTGGACAGAAATGCAGGATTTGCAATGTATTTGGTGACTTTGTTCTCTTTTAATCCTCACAGAGGATTTCTATCAGTGAAGTCATCATCAGAAGTGCAAAACACATCTTCAAGTCCTATCTGCAGGTAGAAAACTCAAATCATATTTAAATCTAGCATTGATGTAAACTGGTGGGAACGTTCCAATAACGTCACTACTGTTTTGTTTCTTCTAGGATGTGGAGCCGGCAGCTTTCTCTGCTGCTGTCAGCCACTTCCTTAACTGCCTCCTCAGTTCCTCCCTCTCTCTCCCAGACTCTTGCTCAGACGAGCTGCTCTCCCGTCGCAGGAGTCGACGTCGACGTAGCCATGGGAACCGAGTCTCGCTGTTAACGGGAAGCTCGTGGGCTAGAATGACCCGCGATGAGCTGTGGGGCAGGATCAGGACTGAGGCAGAAGATTATTATCACTACACAATTGTCAGGTGTGTTTGTGTGTGTGTGCATGACTTGTTGCTGGACGTGTGCAAAGCGTCATAATCATTCTCTCTGTCTTCAGTGAAAGTATAGATGAGGTTATAGAGAAGTACAGCCTACAGAGGATCTCCTTACTGAGAGAAATGGCCATCAAGACTGGCATTCAGGTCAGACTGTCATCTTGCTTGTCTCCATTCCACATTAACTTATGTAATTCAATGACTTTACAGTTCCTACTAGACTAGAATTTAAACTGATACTGCACCTATTCTATCAGTCAAGACCATCCATTTTTGAAGGTGAAGTGTACTTCTCTGCAGCTGGAATGTCTTCTTTTCAGTCAAACCCCGCCTCTTCCTCTGCTCTGTATGTAGGTTCAGATGAGGGAGTATGTGTTTGAGTCTCGACACAGACCCGTGTTTGGTGAGGAAGACGTAGTCAACATGTTTCCTGTGGTCAAGCACCTACAACCTACAGTGACAGACGCCACATGGCTTGTACAGCAGGCGCAGGAGGCAGTACAGCAAGGTGAGAGACACAAATATGCCCAACTGCATACTGTTTTTCTGTCTGTACATGTAGAATAGAAATCCATCCATCGTCGTCTTCCGCTTATTCCTTACAAGTAAGGGTTGCGGGGGGGCTGGAGCCTATCCCAGCATCTACGGGCGAGAGGCGGGGTACACCCTGGACACGTCGCCAGTCCATCGCAGGGCCAACATACAGAGACGAACAACCATTCACACTCACATTCATACCTACAGTCAATTTAGAGTATCAATCAGCCTCGTCCCCTCTTGATGTCTTTGGACGGTGGGAGGAAGGAGTACCCGGAGAGAACCCACGCAGGCACGGGGAGAACATGGAGACTCACACAGAAAGATCCCGCGCCCGAGCCGGGACTCAAACCCGGAACCTTCTTGCTGTGAGGCCACAGTGGTGACCACTGCACCACCGTGCAGCCCTAGCATAGAAATATTTAAGTAAAAATATATAGAGATATTGCCTGGAAACACCTCTCCAGCTTCTTGTGCTCCTGCTCTAGATGACCACTGCTCTCTTTCACAATGTCTGTTTGGTGACTATTAATGTGCTGTAGCTCATTCATCCAACAATGTTTTTAGAATTTAAAAAAAGGGGGCAGCACGGTGGTGCAGTGTTTAGCACTGTTGCCTCACAGCAAGAAGGTTCTGGGTTCGAGCCTCAGCTCAGGAACGGGATCTCTCTGTGTGGAGTCTCCATGTTCTCCCTGTTCCTGTGTGGGTTCTCTCTGGTACTCCAGCTTCCTCCCACAGTCCAAAGACATCAAGAGGGGACGAGGCTGATTGATACTCTAAATTGACCGTAGGTGTGACTGTGAGTGTGAATGGTTGTCTGTCTCTATGTGTTGGCCCTGGGATGGACTGGTGACCCGTCCAGGGTGAACCCCGCCTCTCGCCCGAAGGCAGCTGGGATAGGCTGCAGCCTCCCCCCGCGACCCTTAACAGGATATGTGGTAGAAAATGGATGTATGGATGAAAAACAAACAAACATTCAGGCATCTGACCTTATCATCTTTCTATGTTTGTTGCTCATCAGTTGTGTTTTATTTTTGCTTTCAGGGCTTCTGAAAGAGGGCCATGAGCTAATAAGCCAGGCCCTGACTCTGTTCAGCAGCGTATGTGGGGTCCTGCATGAGGATGTGTGCATGTGCCTGCGTCTCCTTGGACGACTCAGCTACATCTTAGGGGACAATGCAGACGTAAATATGCATTACAACTCATTTTTATTATGGTCTTGGCCTGGCTACAAACCTCTAGAGTGGTAACAAATAGCTCATCACTTTAACTGTTTGAATCCAGTAGCATAATTCTGCAATAATAGCAATTATAATAAAAGAATGTCTCACCATATTCATTGTGTCTTACAGGCCCTCAGCCGCCAGGAAAAGGCCGTCTTATGTAGTGAGAGAACACAAGGTATTGATCACCCACAGACAATACACGACTACGTAAGTTATCCCCCAACTATCTGTGTGTGATTGTGTGGTCTTATTAAACTCTATTATGTGTATCATGAGCTATTTTTCTTCCTACGCTTCAGACTTTCCTGGCCCTGTACTGCTTCGCTGCTGGCCAGCACTCAACTTCCCTGCAGCTGCTGTATCGCGCTCGCTACCTCACCCTACTGGTGAGCGGAGAAGACCACCCTCAGGTTGCACTGTTGGATGTAAGTTAGACCTCACCCGCAAAACGGTTTCTCTGCAGGGGGGTTGTGAACAGAAAAGGTCAACAAACATCAGAAAAGCTGTCCCATTAAAACTTTTAACATTGTTAGGGGCAATTTAAAGGAATGGGCCAACTGTTTCAGGAGAATATGCATATAGTCCATCACTATAGGTGCTGGAAAAGTAGACTGAAACTGTTCTCTCCTCTCTGTATGCTGCTCTGAACCCCACCAGACAGCTGACTGTTTGTTAGTTTAGCCATAATGAACGTTAGCATCCAGTCTCAAATGTAATTAGTCCCAAAAAGTTGACATGTTCCTTTAATATCCAAGCATTTAGAAGGAAATGCAGATAGACAATGTCAAAAGTCTTGCCTGACCACACTGAATGCAACTTTTAGTCCTGTTTGCTAAAGTCCCTGCTGTGCTTCTCTACATTAGAGCATGCTGGGTCTAGTACTTCATGGACTGATGGAGTATGAGCTTTCCCTGAAGTTCCTCAAGAATGCCTTAATTTTAACATCAAAATATCATGGCGCCCCATCCCTCAAGTATGCGCAGAGGTAAGATGTGTTGCCCTCTGTTTAGATTAGGACTGTTAGGACTGAAAGATTAGCCCTCCTCCCAAGAACCCTAAACCCTAGAGACGTGGTGACCGCTTGTTAGCTTATCTCCATGAATGACAGTAGATAGGAAGAGTTAGCGTGTCTCAATAAAAAATGATTAAAAAGATAAGTTTAAGGATCTTTAAGAGGTTGTACAGATTGTTTATGCATCCTCATCCTCTCTGTCAAGGTCAGCCATGATTAGTAGTAACAGTCTGACATCTTGTTGTCACCAAATGTTTTGTTTTGTAGGCCGAGATTTCAATGGGTGCTGCAGCAAATCCCGATGCCTTGTCTTATTCAGACATTGTAATATCAAGTAATTTTAAAGTAGAATAAATTTCCCTAAAAAAGTTGGTATGTTCCTTTGAAAACATTTTCTGTTGTAAATTACAGCCACAGATGATAATTTGCTGCTCGCTCTTTACTTTTTACCCCTTCCTCTCTGCATCTCCTGTGTAGTCATCATCTACTCGCCACCGTGTATGAAAGCAAAGGAGAGTTTCGATCAGCTCTACAGCACGAGAAAGAGACGTATTCAATATACAGAAGCCAGGTGTGAAATCAAATGCACAAACGTTCGCTGGCGGTATTTGTCTCGGTTTTAACTAAGTCTTCACTGTTGTACGCGTAAAGGTTGGTGAGAGGCATGACCGCACAAAAGAAAGCTCAGAGTACCTGAAGAGCCTCACTCAGCAGGCTGTGATCCTTCAGAAAGCCATCAACCAGATCCGCAGTAACACACTCGGTAAATCCATTCCACCGCCAAAGGTTTGTATGATCGCACATGTCAGAATTTAACACCTGAGCTCTCCACAAACACACGTATCTGGTTTTGTGTTTCTCTCCAGTTTTCTACACCAAGCTTTCCTACGATCCTGCAGCAGCTCAACCTGACCTGTGGAATCATTCTCATTCCTCTCAGGTGAACACAGCCCCAGTGATGGCCTCAGACATAGTAATTTGTGTGATGTCATGTGTTGTTATTCTGGTTAAATTTGACTGATTTTGTTTAGGGACATGCTGATTTCTTGCCTTTGTTTCCCTCCAGTGCAAAAGACATTTCAGACCTGAGGACTGAGTTTAGAGGGAAGGAGAACATTCAAGTGGAAGAGCTGGAAAATCTGTTATCAAAGCAAAAAGACTTAATAACATCAGACACCAAGTTACAACACTGAACTATGAAACTGGTGCTCGACATAAAGCATCTGTATGTTCAGCTGGACCTCAGAGAATGAACCACAAAAGCAATTCATTGCCAAGCATTTTGGACATCAGTTGGCCTGCTTTGGACGAAAGCTATGTAGTAGCAGACATATGAAGCCGCCTGGTTATTAACTGTTATCAATGGAGAATTGTACATTGAAGAAAGCTTCAGTCTCATCTGTTATTTGATGCAGGCCACATTTCTGCCAAACTCATTTCCTTCCCAGAAAATTCCAAATTAAAAGTATAATTTTGCTCGATGACTGGATAAGCACAGTAGGTTTAGTCCTACTGATAAGCCAACTTTGCTTCAAAAATTCCATTTACTCAGTGTCAGCATCTACTTGCAATCCCCTTTGTGCCCACTGGGTGTCCCACTTGTGCCGTAAGCAACTGCCGGAGGATGGTGGATGATTTTTTGTGCTTGAATTTAAATCTATATACATTTTATTTTTATTTTTCCAAATAAACTGTTCACATGGAGACGTAATCATAAAATAAAGCACCACGTACTTTTCAAAACCTTTATAAAACCATTAAAAAAAAACAAGAAAGGAAGGCTAAGTACGTGTGTTGAAGAAAATTACAACAATACGATACTATTCAATATGTGCTGTGTTCACTTCAACTTTCAACCAGTTTCTTGTTATTTTTCCACACTAGCATTAAATTATACGGAAGTGATTCATATACATCAAAATGCTGTCTATGTCTGTTTTGTATGTCCACCAGAAGACTATTATAAATAAATTCTATAATAACCAGGTGACTATCAGGCACTTAAAGCGATGCTACAACTATTTTCTACAACAAACAATTCATAGTGGCAGTTGTTTATGGAAATCTGAGTGTAGTACTGATACTGTTAAGTGATTTTTGGGCTCCTGTTCCTTTGACACAAAATTAGTGACTGATAGTGATGTGTCATGATCGATATGATCTGAAATAAATTATATTTCTGTGTATGGCTTACAACTGTTACTCTGACCAATTAACTAAATCAGTTTTGTTATCTTTTCGGATAAACTTTTATCATCCACCATCTCTGCAAAAGCTTTGTCTGAAAGAAACTTCATCACCTCAGTCTCATCCTCTGCTTGCTCTTTCCGTTTGTTAACTAAATAAAATTGTCCAAATTAGATTTTTTTTTGTTCAGCAAAAATAAAGATTATGTATGCAACCATTATCTCATGGTGTATTCTTTTAATTCCAAGAGCGAGGGACGTGCACGCTGCGCGCCTCTGGTCACCCTCAACGTGCGCGCAGCCGCTTTTCGATCGCGACCGTTAGCTGGGGCCGGGCGAGTGCGATGGTACCAAAGAGGAGAAAAATCTGACCGCCTGCCGGGTGATGTGAAAAGTCACACTAGCAGATCAAAACCAGGCTACCTTCGTATGCTTAACGCTTGACCAGCTTAGGGGATATGTGGATCGCTATTTGACGGATGGTGAGTTAGTAGTTTTACATGCCTCTGTGTTTTGTTTGGGCACTTGTAAGACTTGTTATTTTTGACGACGAATTGCCTGCAGTGTCTGCGCTTTCTCGTACCGATCTCAAAATGGCGGAGAGGCCGAAAGCTAAGCTAAGCTATGCTAAGTGCCAAAGCAGGCGTTTTCAAAAGCATCCACTTCGAGATTAAGCATTAATTTAAACTCAAGGTGGTATTTTTTAACTGTACTGAACGGCCTTGTCGTCTTGTAGGTGATTTTATGTTCATCGGTAAAGGCGTTAGGTTTGTCCAAACATTTGTTATTAAACCTTGCCGAACATTTGGCTACGTTAGCTACGCCTATTTATGAAAGTTGGTTAGGGATGGGTGGTGGTAAGTTAGCCGGCTAAGCTAAGTTGGGTGCTGTCAGCAGGCTGCCATATTTACCCAGCCGGCTGCAAACATTTTGACGTTGTTATAAATGCACTAGTCTAATGTCAAAATCCGTATTATGAATGTTTTCTTTGTGGAAATGGTATATTGTCTATAGAACATCAAACCACGGATATCTCACGCCTGATCGTCCGATAATCAAATTTTATGATAGATTACCAATGCTCATACGCATTTAATTTGTATTTGATTTATAACAAGGAACAATGTCGTCAAGCTGCATGTTAAGCTACGTTTTGGCCTAGACCAACGCCCTTTGTGTGATTTGGATGGTGACTCTGTGCAGTTACATCGAGTCTGCTCGAAGTGACAGGTCTGGTTAGCGTCTGCGTTATCGTGTGCAGCTAACGCTAAATGAAAAGGGCGTTGCTGAGCCATGACTGCAACTTTGCCCTTGTGGCCAACGAATCTTGGAAATACGTCACCCGTTTTGCATTAAAAGCTGTCGTTGGTCAATTTACGGGTCGTTTTCATGCAATGTTTAACCCCCTCATTATCATCCGCCGAGGTCTGAGTAATTGCAGTCAGGGTGGAGACCTAAAAGAGGATCAGTATGAAACATTGTCAACAAACAAGCTTGTATAGTGTTTATCTGAAGGGTGTTAGTGAAAGTGATCTGTTTCATTTGCTTGTTTTACTAGATGATGCAAGGCTGAGTGGTAGCTCAGTTGCTGTTTTTGCATATTAGTAGAGGTAAGGCCTTGTGTAGATCGGGGAATGAAGATGGGTGATATCCAATTAAGTTTCCATTAACTCCTGCATCTGAAAGTTTTACCTATTACAAGGCTTTTTTTTTTTAATTAATTTAATTTTTTTTAGTTCTGCTACACTTTGACCTATATCCACACCTATCAGACACGCTTCAAGATAGTGGCTGCAGTTAAACTAAGCAACATGCCAGTAAAGTCTGTGAGATTTTGGGTTTTCTTGTTGAAAGATGGCTCGTATGTTGATCACCAAAAAAGTGGTCCTATGTCGCACTGGGAGAGAAGTTCAAAAAGCGGGAGTCATCATGGCCTTGTAACCAAAGGTAGCCTGGGACAAAGGTCTGTGAGTGCCAGAAATTAAAGACGATCATCTCCCAATGTGACTCCTATGTCAACTAATAAAAGTGCAGTATGAAAATGGCGTTGTTCTGTGCAATCCCACAGACATGCTCACAATAATATTACTTACCTCAAGCCCTCCTTGCAAAAATAAGCATCACAAGTTGGTCTCTTTTCCCATGCCATGCCCATGAACATATGTCTCCATGTATCGCTTCCTCTTTTTTAGCTTTTTCTCATACATGAAAGCCACTATGGCAAGGGCTGGCCTCTTTCTGTGTGTCATTGGTATTCATCATTGCTGCTGCAATCGGACGCTTGCTGATGACTTAAAATAATGACGCTGGGTATTGAGTCGCATCCTGTGACTCGGTTCTCACAGTGTACATGCATCAGATTGATGATCTTACCCAACATTATTAGATCTGTGGAACATGGTATGAATTGCAATAAACTTTGAGATTGCAAAAATCGCAGTGTACAGGAGGCCTTACTTCTTACTTACTTTTGCAGCGGCATCTTGGGATGGGAACTGACAAGATTTTATTGATGCCTATTGATTCTTATGGGTCATATTGTTTTTGTCGATTCTTAATCAGATTTTTAGGGGGGGGGGGGTTGAATAGGCCTGCAGAGATTTGCTTATCTCTGCGTCTCAGTACAGTATAGAAGGACTATGGAGTATGATTATGCAGGCTTGCCTGTCTGTAACATTTGAACATGCCAAAATGGCTCTTTTTTCTTTCTTTTTTTTCCTTACAGTGGCATAGACATAATTGTTTGCAGTGAGCAACTGCCAGACAAACATGCTGGCATTGATGAAAGGGATTAATAAACGTGGTGATGAGTCATAGTTGGTAATGGTTCTCGAATGTTTCTGGATCGCAATGCAAATTCTTAGTGGCAACCACGCCATCTACAGAACTCTGGTGTGTAATATTTTGCTGGTATCAGTGGAGAGGGTACCTTACTATTCTAATAGGAGACCAGACTCAGACACAAAGCTGGAACAGAGAAAGTGAACAATACTTCAAATTTAGATGACATTTTTACTAAGGGGTCACTCTTCATTTTGCACTAGTGTGTCCTGTCCAGTGATTGTAGTCCAGTCTAGTTATCTATGAATCATCATTCTTTTCAATACTAAGCCATGTATCTGCTCAACCACTTCATGAATGAACCTAACTCCTGCTGCTGGTATCCATGATCTCATTGTTTTGGTCACTTCCCAAAGCTCATGACCTTAGGGGAGGGTGAATTGCCTCGTAAATGGAGAGTTTTGACTAGCTTGTGATGATAGGTTTGGAAACCACATATTTTTTATCATGTTCTGCCCTCAGTCAGGTTGGAGTGTAGAATTTGAGGTACTAGTTTGTTTGAATTTTTCCAAAATTTCCTTTTAAGTCTGGATATGTCTAGGCCACGGGTCGGCAACCCGCAGCTCCGGAGCCACATGTGGATCTTTGATCCCTCTTGGTCCCTGTGGCTTTGGAAAGTATATAATGAGTATTTGATTTAAATTTATTTTAATTTGTCATTTTTTCAATGTAATTCTAAATTTAAAGATTATGGCAATATTGTGGCATCAAAATAAAACGTGTTCAGTTTCTTGCCACACAAAATACTCGTTACAGTCCTGGATGTGTGACACCCGCCGGCACGCAATTTATTGAACTTCTCGATCCCTGGTAGCCCAACCATGGACAAATCCAAGAAAAGGACAGTTTCTGAAGAAATGTTGCATATGGAATTAAAATTTCATTTTCTCCGTAACAAACGATATATGCAGTGTTATCTTCATTTTAGATGTCAAAAGGTTTTTGTGGCCCCTGATGTTTTCTTTTCCATGGTAATCAGGTCCAAATGGCTCTTTGAGCGTGTAAGGTTGCCGACCCCTGGTCTAGGCACAAAATCACTGCAAGGCTGTGGAAAAGATCACGGATTATTGATGTCTTTTTATGCTGCATCATTAATATTTTGGTAGGCTAGTATTTTTCTAGCAAACGTACTCCATATTCATTGGGGAAAAGGAGCAGTGGGCAGAGTGAATTGAAGTTGGCAATAAGACAGTACTCACGTTTGGCCGGGTTGCCCTGTACTGTGCCGAAGCATGATTGTCCCCCCTCCCAACAGGAAGAGAGAGTAAAAATCTGTTCTCATGTCAGGCTCTGACATCAGAATTGGCTACTTGCTATAAGTGCGGCTGGGTGTGCGTAGCAGCTGTTCAGGCCCATGCTTGTAAGTGTACCATGCTGAAGCCCACCTCTTCCAATCATGCCAGTACAAGAGAAGTGCACCGAGCCTGGGCCAGAACCAGGCTTTAAGAGGCAAATGTGCTTGGGCATGGTACAGGTCTCCTAGTGTGACCCCAAGTAGGCTCTAAAACCAGTATATGCTGTGCAATTTTGAGACATTTCAGATGGAGGAAGATGTGGAAATATTCCTTGTCCTGACTCCAAAATGGTTGTCCTACATTGCACTGTGAGAGAGATTCCAAGTCCACTGTTATCTCAGTCCGCTGACCAAAGATAACCCGTGACTAAAGTCTGACCGTGCCAGAAACATAACTATTACAGTGTAGGCCTGCTGCTATGACACACATCTACTGACAAACCAGTAGGAATGTGGCCAGTAATGCCACTGATGACATATAATTGACTTGCATTGCAGCCTATGATTCAGGAGGTGGTGTCATGCGGCCTGCATTGATGTCTTACCAAAGTTTTTAGATCCGTGTCGCACAATGTGGCTTGCGTTAAACTCAAAAGATTACCAAAATCTCACCGTCTGTAATGGGCTTGTAAACGTAGCTGTGAGTGTGCAGTTAAAGCTGTTGTTATCAGCAAATAAATGCTACGGTCCATGATTATAAACCACCTCTGCATCACAGCACCATGAATTGTTGATGTCCACAGTCAGTCCGCTGCTGTGCTGTTTGTCGGTAGTGAGGTTTCTCTGTCCACTCTGTAACTGGATCAAGTGTCGGTGATGTTTTCATTTAGATGCAGCAGTCACTCACCCTGGGAGTGTGTGTGTGTGTGTGTGTGTGCTGCTCACCTAGCAGAGACACAACTTAACATAAGTTATCTGTCCTTGCTGAACTCAAAAGTTGCTGTATCTACACACAAAGAAAACCTTTGGTTGTTTATTGAATGGTTCCATCTTTTTATAGTTTGGTTTTGCATCCCTTATTAAAACAGAAAGTTGTATGACGATAATTATTCTGATCCTGAGATGACCCAAGATGACATCCTCTCCTCTCTTCATCTCAAGATGAATCCGTAGTGAGCCAATCATCATACAGCCCTTACTGTTGGCTGCTCTACTATATTGAAGTAGTACAAGAAGCAGACACAAGGTTCCCGACTAAGAAACATGAATTAGGGAAAATACTCCATATTTTTGCCGCTTTCCTTTTATTGGAATAATCTGTTAATTGTTTTCCATATTCATTCCAAGTCATTTTTAATCTGCAGCTGCTGTTGACATTAGATCCCCTAAGTAGACATTTGGTTTGTTGAAGTATGTCCTTATTAAACACTCCTAATATGAATGAGCCTCGAGTTAATGTGAAGATCATTTCAACAGGCCCCTGCTGGCATCTCCACCTAAGTTTGCTCCCCAGTATAGATGTTAGCTGGCTCAGAACTCAAGCCTGCACTCAGGGTGTTTGTTTTGTTTTAATTTGTATTATGGAGTACACATTTGTTTTGCTGTTTGTTGACAAAGGCGCCCAAATCATGGTGCACCAGCACCAGGAAGGGTCCATTCAGTATCTCCCTGATACTTCACCTTATCTCATGAGCACTACAGGCCAATCCCAGACAGTTGAAGTTGCACGTTTACCTCCATTAGGCCATTGTCTTCTAGCCTGTCTATTTTTCCTCAGATCTCTGAAACTAGCTGCATTTGTGTTTATTTTCTGCCATGCTAGAGCTTGGGCTAAAGTTGGTGCTGATACCCCTCACTTTAAGCAGGGGGCAAGATAAACGTGGGAGCTGCTCTTAGGTATTGAGGAGTTCTAACATTCATTCCCCCGACCAGATGGGCACAAATTGCAATAAGCACAAACCCTGCAATAACAACATATATCTGAAATATCTCAGTCTTCAACCTATGAAGCTAAAATATATTTTTGTATCGCTCACCATTTTTGAAATGTATTCCATATTCGAGCATCTTGTTAATCTGAATAAATTTATCAAACTAACAATCACAGAGGTGGTTTAATAAATAAACATGCACATTATTTTTCCTTTGATAAGTCTGATGGTTAGCTGGGACTTTGAACACTTATTCTGAATTTATGACTCTGGCCTTGTTCGTACAGAAGCACTATGCCCTGGTATCTGTAGATTTGCTTGTCAAAGCAATACCTGGAGAATAGTTCCATGACTCTTGAAAATACATTTAACAGATCTACTATTAACTACTTATTTTGCATGGTATATCTAGTTTCTTTTTACAACTTTTATCAAACACAATTGCTGGTGAACCTCAGAAGTCTCAGCCAGTTAAAGCTGCAGAGACTGTCTTGGTTATGCAGACGTGTAGACATTGGTCCGTTTGGTAAAGCGGCTGTAATTGAACTATGCTGAACGTGCTTCTCCGCTCAAGTCACAAACTCTGTCCTGTCATCTCAGAGCGTTCCTCATGTTTGCAGGTAAGAGTAGTTCTATGACGCTGGTCTTTTAGGTTGCTCGTCCCATGCTAAATGTTGTCTAGTGCACTTTCATGCTTCCACTGAAAGCATCAGCAACAGGCAAAAGACAGTTGTGATGCAGCAGACAATGATGCAGACAAGGGCGGCTTGCCGTTAAGGTCCCTGCTCCATGTCTGCCTTTAATCCTGTTAGCTAGCATCCAGTCCCTTCTTTATATTACCCTGTCAGCTATATGGAGGACTTGTGCTCTCTTAGAAACACTTGCGCGCACACACACACACACACACACACACACACGGACTCTAGGTTGTCTGGTCTAGCCACTAAGCAGCTTAGTGCTTTTGTGGCACCATGTGCCAGCAGCACTGAAGCTCAGAAAGTGACTACAACTATTAGCTTCACAATCACTGAATAGCATGTTTAATGTTTCGATTGTGTTCTGTTTGTCTGTGCTCTTCTGCCGGGGGGTTTACGTTGTCCCAACGTTGAAGACCAAAAGCATAGTGAAACAAGAACATGTTTATAATTTCCATTGTCAACATCATTATTAACACAGGCGCAGCGAAGTGAGCCTAACTTTTTTTTTTCATCTGATTAGATCATTTGTTCAAAGCAGGTAAAATCCCTCTGAAGATCCATTGCTTATTATATTATTATTATTATTATTATTATTATTATACTGCATTCTGAGGTTTAGATCATGCAGGAGGTGGAGTTTCAGGTCTGCCACAGTGCAGATATGATTGGATTGAGTGGTATGCTCTCAGAATAAGAGGAGAGTGTCTCTCACAGATCATTTCAGATTCATTTTGTTAAATGTAATGTCAAATGCTGCATGCACACTGCCAGAATGCCACCATTAGACAAGGTGGGTTGCCCAACTAGAAGCTATGTATGGGAAATGCTGATGTTAGCATGACTAATTAATGCAGCTAGGACATGCCCACTGCTTGCTTGCGACGTTTGATTAAACTTCCTCTATTTCCCTGTATTCTTGCCTGTCAGCTCCATTTCACTCCAACCCCGTGGAAAGTTTAATCTTACCAGGGGATCTTGGCATCAAATGTTGAACACAGACTTGAAAGTGCACATTACAAAACTGCTTCTGAGGGCTTGACAACAGATTAGACTCATGACGAATAAGAATGGCTGTGGTTAACATTTTTGTCTTAAATATGGAACCTAGTTTAATTGTTAAATGTGACCTAAGTGTACCTAGTAATGTTGCCTTTGCTGATTTAACCTACTCTCCTCTCCTGTCTGTCTTCATCAGGTGATGGGCTCATCTGATAAGTGAGTGAGATTTGGACCATTGTGAATTCTTGTGGCGCCTTTGTCCCGTCAATTGACCGACAGCCAGTATCTCCGGTCCACCTTCCTCTGCGTGGCATTGTTCGTGCCACCTCCAAGTATCTCTTTAAAGGAACAACGTCACTGAGGGATTCGACGCCACTCAACCGCACATCGCTCTGCCAAACCCTTCCCCAGACCATCACCTCACCCTCAGCTCCCCAAGAGGGAGAGAACAGCAGCCACCATGGTGCTGTCACAGAGACAAAGAGATGAACTGTAAGTGCCTGGATGTAATTATGCGGGTTTGAAGGCTCATTACACATGCAAACAAGCTCTGACATGTACATAAACATACAGAAGTGTACTGTCCTGTAAGAGCATGTGGGCTTTTTAGCAATACCTAGATGTTTGTCCGGAGGCATAGAGATGTTTTCTTTTAATAGAAAGCTAGGGAATGTCTGTTTTAGTGTGCAGAGTAGGTTAATGCAGATGTAGTAGGACAATTTATTCCTTTACAGGAATGATAAAAGAAATGTGAGGAAGAGACGTGAGCTTGGGGATTTCACTTGATAGGTATTTGGTGAATATTTCATAATGCACTCGACAGAAGCGGAGATGTGACCGGGTCGGAGGAGGAGGGACTTTAAAAAAAATTATGGTTGGTTCCTGGAGCAGCTCTGTACTCGTCTGGTCACATGGTATCTGCCGCAGTTCAATACATCCCAGCGCAGTCACAGAAATTGTAGCTTATCATCCTGGTGTGAAAATCCGCACTGTTTATGCTTTGATGAGTTAAAATTCGCGATGGATTTAAATCACTGGATTTTCTGCTGCCAGTTGTGTTCCAATGTTAAAATACATATCAGGGTTGAGTTGATCAGCAACCCATAAGTGTGCTGCAATCCCAACCTAAATATAGCTTTTACTCATGAAGTATTCACCCTCACAGAGCACAAGAGATGTTCCACACACATTGATATAACAGCATACAGTGTTATTTATGTTCATGTTGTGTGTTGCCATGTGCTTGTAGTTGCCTCGTCCTCGCTCAGTTTTACCTCTGTGTCTCTAGTTTCCATAGTAGCACAGTACAGTTTCCCAGGAATTCAGTCCTTACATTTTGTTGTCTTCCCTTGTGGATAGTATTTTATTTTGGCAGTTATTTAGATTTGCTTACATTTAAGTCCGAACTGTGAAACTGGAAACCCAGTGCTCCCATCTGTTACACAGGGTGCCGTGGTTTGATTTTTCTCTCATTTTCTCTTTTTTTTTTTTAACAGAGGATTCAGCTCTTCTGTTTAGGAGCTGATATTTAATAAAATACATCCTCATTTAGCCTTGTGATTTAATTTAAATTTCACTTTTAATTAATGAAATCTCACAGATTCTGATCATTTGAGCGTCAGTGGATAAACACAAGAATCTGTGGCGGTACATACATACATACATAATTTGTAACCAATTAACACCGACCAGAAATTCATTTCAATTCACTTCTTCTCAGAAACCGAGCTATAGCTGACTATCTCCGTTCCAATGGATATGAGGAGGCCTATTCCACCTTCAAGAAAGAGGCAGAGTTAGATATGGTGAGGAGACGGAAAACTGTTAAACATTTATGTCTCACTAAGAGGAATGTGCTTTCTTGTACTCAGTGTCTTGTGTTTTGTCCTCTGTTCATAGAATGAAGAAGTAGATAAAAAGTATGCAGGACTTTTGGAAAAGAAATGGACTTCTGTAATCAGATTACAGAAAAAGGTAAGGATATTAATGTACTGGCTCATCATGTGTTTAATTATTGCCAAACTAAACGGGTCTAATGGTGTGGCTGTCTAAAGAAGTAATTACACTTTACACTCTTGAAACAGCTCACACGTTGACCTCTTGCCTCACCTCTCTGCTGCAGGTGATGGAGCTGGAGTCAAAGTTGAACGAAGCAAAGGAGGAGATGACACACGGGGGACCGGTGGGTCAGAAGAGAGACCCCAAGGAGTGGATTCCCCGTCCCCCAGAAAGATATGCCCTAAGTGGGCACCGCGCTCCAGTCACACGTGTCATATTTCACCCTGTCTTCTCCGTCATGGTCACGGCCTCTGAGGATGCTACCATAAAGGTGTGTGATTGAATTAATTAATTTACCTGTTATATCGGTTGCTACATCCAATGGTGTTACTGCAACATAATAGCCCTCCTCAGAAATACTAACTTCATCGTGTTCAGGTCTCAACTGTAAACTGAAACCATCTCCAGTGCTCAGTTTGATTATCTGTTCAAATCAAGAATATCTGGTTACAGCCCTAGTGTATATGTTTGCATCATAAATTGCATCGTTGGGGATGTTAAGTGTGCACACACTCCTTCTTCACAGCGTTTATGAGCACAATCAGCGAGTGTTGCAGTGCTCCACAACATCGCCTCTGCAGCTCTGACCCTCCACATCAAAGCTGTACTGCAGATCTGAGGCTGTGCTCCCTTTTCATCCTCAGCGCTTCTGCTTCAACACGCCCCCCCCTTTCTCCTCCTCCCTTTTCATCCTCCTCCCTCACTACTTACTTTCCTTCCCTCCTCGCTCAGTTCCCTTTTTCTGCTTTGTCACTGCTCATCCATGTCTAGATGGGCTGATGCTCCCAGAGCTTTGTCCCTCGGAAAACATGCAAAAGCTTTTTCTTTTTTTTTTTAGCCCATATCTTCCTTTTCCCTGTCTGCCTCTGCATTCATTGATCATATCAATTTTTATTACTTTGAATTGTGTGCCACAGCTTTATTTGTACCAACAGTTTAACCAGCTCGTCTCTCTTTTTGCCATTCATGCTTGAGATTGTCGATGCACTTGGTGTAGGGTACACTAAGGGAATGTGTGAAAGACACATTTGACAGTAATAATTTATACATATATTGTAACACCGCTAATGTTATTGTAGCTGTTTTTGCTCGTAATGGAACTGGACTGTTTTCAGTAATTTCCTGATGGGTTTGGTTTGTTTGTCAGAAAGCTGTTGTCAGACTTACTGTATATGCGTGTGATAGGTGTGGGACTATGAGGCTGGGGACTTTGAGCGCACCCTCAAAGGCCACACAGACTCTGTGCAAGACATCTCCTTTGACCAGACGGGGAAGTTGTTGGCTTCGTGTTCAGCTGACATGAGCATCAAACTTTGGGACTTCCAGGGGTTTGAGTGTATCCGAACCATGCATGGTAAGAGATAATTACCAAAATAGCGAAGATTGTTGCATGTTATTACTAATACAGTGACACAACGCTTGTTATGTAGAATCTGATTTGGAAATGGGACCCGGGGAATAAAACAATAGCAATATGTATTGATCATCGACACTTTGAAGTTTTCTCTGTCCCTGACTCATAAATAGCTGCTAATATTCCGCAATAATGAAACTTATTGCAAGTGACCACCAATGCTTTTAACGGTCGTGTTCTTCCACGGCACCATTGATATGTAACACAATGAAAATAAAGGTCAGGTCACCAACATGGAATGTTTGATGAAGTAAAGCATCTCTGATCTGTATTGAATAGCTCATTAGAAATGCTCAGTAATTGTCAGGATGGACTGAGAACGTTGTATCATGCCACATCGCATATATTGGAAATATGAGAGTTCCTGAACAGTAAACCGTTTGACTTGATGTAATCACCGAACATGCAAGATACTCATTGATGATCAGACTTATTTTGGAAGGCATGATGTTAACATAAAAGTTAGCATTTTGCTCACCCCCCTTCCACTTTGAGAATCCGTCTTGTGAGGAACCAGTTTCACTAAACTTGGTTATATATTACGCAAACAAGACAGCACGTGTGAAGGATTACTGCATGTTCATTTTTTAAGAAACTGAATGCAAAACTCAGAAATCTGATGAAAGGTTTTTGTTTTTAACAAAATCTACATTTTTGGATGCTCATGACTTGTTTGTTTGAATAATAACATAACCTGGGACCATTTACACAACTAACCTCTTGGCTGTATCGTCTAGGCCATGATCACAACGTGTCCTCTGTAGCCATCATGCCAAATGGTGACCACATAGTGTCTGCATCCAGAGACAAGACCATCAAGATGTGGGAGGTGGCCACTGGGTAAGTGAGGGGGAGCCTCATAGTCACATAGAGCTGCTCAATTATGGAAAAAATGTGGCTGTAGGCTATGAAGCCTCAGTCTGTGATCCCAGCTGTAGCTGCCTAGTCGGAGCTGTGGTTGAAACTGGATATGGTTAATGCTAGGGCTGCATCTCCACATGTGGTGATCTCTGTGGGGCCATGGCCATGGCGAAGGGACTGTGGTCACTCTCCTGCTCCTATTATGGAGTATTATGAAGTATCTATGGCGATACTTGTAAAGCCAGATACTCTGGACCTGCACTGCTGCTTCGTCTGACGTGCTATAGATATACATGGCAAGAGATGCAGATAAATGTTCACAGGCTCGGCCTGGGCAGCCATTACTGCACAGAACCCCTAACTGGTGTCAACTGGTGCCAGTTAAAAACAACACACAACTTAGGTCATAACAACTGTACAGGCAAGAGTCTTGTATGTGTTATATTGCTGTGTGGTCTTGATCTAGACTCATGGGTCTGATGTCGCACTGGTTCCACCCACAACAACGAGGGCCCCTCCCTTGTTATGGAAAATGCAGTGAAAATATGGACATAGATTGATGGCCCTTTTCTTGTTCTGTACCCTGTTGATTTTATTAGAATTCTATGGGGCCGAAGTTAAGTTATTTATTTTCACATAACTTTTTGGTCATGTGAGTTGCAAATGTACTCAGTTTCGTATATCTGTATAATATTTCCATCTGCAGGTACTGTGTGAAGACCTTTACAGGCCACAGGGAATGGGTGAGGATGGTGCGTCCCAACCAGGATGGCTCATTGATCGCCAGCTGCTCCAATGACCAGACGGTGCGTGTTTGGGTGGTCGCCTCGAAGGAATGCAAAGCTGAGTTGCGGGAGCATGAGCATGTTGTAGAATGTATCGCCTGGGCCCCTGACAATGCCCACCCCACCATCCTGGAGGCTACAGGCTCAGAGGTATGTCTGCATTTTCCATACATCATGTAGTGTTTGCTTCAGCTGCAGGGTTTCCCACTGTTGTTTACAGCACGCCAACCATGTGCGTTCATGAGCGCCTCGATAGAACTGACCCTCTTTATTAAATAGCACTGTAATCTCAGGTGGAAATGGGAGGCAAGTGGTGCTTTTTCATATACTTCACAATTTGTTTTATCACACAAATGAGATGCCGTTAAAAATCTGTCACACGCGGTTCAGCACGACAGCAATGGATGTGTTTTTACAAGTTGTGTTTGATTTGCTGTAATTAAAGTCACAAAGTTCAAGTTTAAAGTTGTTATAGCAAAGTTGCAGCGTCTGGGGATGTGTGAAGAACAACTCAACACTTTCTTGGGTATTGTTAGCTTCTGGGAATTCAGTGTTAGTTTGACTACATTTCTCGAGAGCATGGTGGTAGTGTCGCTTTGGCCCTATTTTCTGAATCAAACAGCTTTATAATAACAAAGATCTTTTTTTCTTTTCTTTTCTTTTCTTTTTTATTCAGCAGGGTTGGCTCCACACAAGCTACATGTTCCTGAATATTTCTGGAATTTTCTTGTGCGTGTACAGTTTGGGTGGTTTGTCAGTGAATAAATACTACAACCTTATCTGAGATCATTGGGCGGTCTCGTCCAAAAACGCCACATCAAATTTACAAACAGGCTTTATCTTCATAAAAAATATCAAAACTTAATAAAGCGATATACATGTTGGATCAAAATCGTCATCATTACTGCTTTGGGTTCATGTGAACTGTGTTCTAGGACAGGTGGGCCACGAAAGACCCACCAGTTTGAAGGCTGTGACATCTTGTTGCTGTGACGTGTTCTAATTCACTGTTTCTTCCATGTTACCTGTCTCCAGAGCAAAAAGAGTGGAAAGCCAGGCCCCTTCCTTCTCTCTGGATCCAGAGATAAAACAATCAAGATGTGGGATGTCAGCATTGGCATCTGCCTCATGACTCTGGTGAGCAGTCTGAGTGTTGCGTAGATAAGACCGATGACATCCTCAAGGAGGGCATTCCTTTACAGAGATGTACAAAACAATTCTCGAGAAACACCTTGTGTTACACAACAATTACAGAAACGGGGATTGAAACTCACGACTGACTGGACTTCTTGTAGCTGAAGAATGTCACACATTTTAAGCTTGTATGGCTGCAGGGATGATTCTCTTGCTAAAATAGGCCTGTGTGCATATGGGTAGTCTATACTTAGGCCAGAGAGAAGGGGGTAAAGTGTCAGTTGAGTGTGCTGTCTGGGTTATGTTTGTTTGGTCTTTTGGATAAGAGATGAGGGGACACGGTGGATGTGGTCAGTTATCAGTCTTGTTTCTTTAGGTGGGACATGACAACTGGGTGCGTGGTGTATTGGTTCATCCTGGAGGGAGATTCATAGTGAGCTGTGCTGATGACAAAACCATTAGGATTTGGGACTACAAGAACAAACGCTGCATGAAGACGCTGTGTGCCCATGAACACTTTGTTACCTCTCTTGGTGAGACACCTTCTGCTCCTCATAGTAAAACAAAAACCCCAAACCTTCCATTTGTCACACACAGCTTGTGTTTAACGCAGCTTTCTTAAAAATGTTTCCCTCTCTTTCAGATTTCCATAAGACTGCTCCCTACGTGGTGACAGGCAGTGTTGATCAGACAGTCAAAGTCTGGGAGTGCCGCTGAGACCGCTTCCTGTCTCTACCCCGTCCTGCTTCCCTCCCAACTCCAAAAGCAAACCTAAAGCCCCACCCCTGCACCTCAGCCCTCTCACCTCTGTCCTGAGTCCCAGCCCTTCAACTCCCGCACTCCAAACCATAGGTGACCATGGTGCTTTACTCCCTTCCCACTTCCCCTTCCCCCCCTGCTTCCCCCTTCATCAGTCCAGCCCTATTAAGATGACTATTGTCCTTTTATGTAAATTATTCTGGATGTAGGGTACGCTTAATAAATGTCACGCAATCTCTGACACATAAACACACTCAAAAAATAAATGAGACGTATACCTTGCATGGTGAATCAAACAAAAAAAAAAGATGTACTGTTAATTTTGCAGCATTTGCATACTGTTGTCATGACTTCTTGTCGGGTCAAAGGGTAAATATCCCTGTGTGCTGGCGCAGGTGGATCCCGGTTAACTGAAACCAATGGCGACCCTCGTCGGAGGGTTTAGGTTCTGTTTAGTTTTGTTTCACTCCATGCCTCCATTGTTGTGGTATGTCACTGTGCGGGTGCTGATAGAGAGGGTGTGAGGAAAGAACGTGGAAACGAAAGAAGATGAACGGAGGCGGTCCAGGAGACGATTAGTTGTAGAAAGAATAAAGCAGGATGCAGCAATCACACAAGGTTCTGTGGGTGAGTGCGCGTGTACAAGTGTGTATACATTGTGTGTGTGTGTGTGTATATTTGACAGGAGAGTCTCTCCACCATCTGTCCTCTGGTCAGGGGAGGGAGGGGAGGTGGCAAAGATCCTCACCCACTGTGTTCATTCATGCTACTTCATCTCGTTTAACAAACTTGCTTTCTAGTAGACACCCACAGGACCTTAATGATCCCTAAGCTGTTGAGAGCACTGGCACACACACCCCCCCATAACAAAAGAGGAAAAGGTCTGCTCATCTTTTATGAGGTTTCTGTGTGTGTGTGTGGGTGTGTCGCCCAAGAGAATCGCCCGGTGCCCTCTTGCTCGCTTATCTGCCTTGTTAACCCCATTGAGGGCTCCCTCACACGGGATTTTCATTCTGCTTTCTGTGGTCTCACTGCTCTCTTTACACACACATACACTCACAAATGCACATACACGCACAGTAAAAGTTGTGTATCAATATATCTGGATGTCATTGTTTGCAACATAATGAAATAAAATTCTGTAAATATAAGATATCTATTTGTGTGTTTTGTTTTGTTCTGTTTTTTTGGTGAAGTGGATCAAACGGAGCTGAAAGGAAAAACATCTGGGAGTCACGCAGGATGTAAAGTTTCATAGCCAGGTCAGATCCTTCCTCACCTAAATTTACAAACACTCCACTGACTAAAACCTCTGACTACATTTGAACGATACTGATATACACTGTATGTTGAAATGACTTACTTTTTTTCTGTTTTTTTTTTTTTAACTTGGAATTTAGAATTTCTAAATTACCCAATCTGGTATTGTTTGTTTTGTTGAATTAGGACATCCTCTGATATTCTGAGGAGGAGATAGGCTTTAGGAGTGCTACATTTTGGCTATGGGAAAACAGAAATTAGTGCCCTGGAGACTGGACACGGTGGCCAGTGTCTTGTGCAAGTGTGTGTGTGTGATCTCACACCTGGGTCCCACATAATTGTTCATTTTAATGAAGGATTTGAGCCTGGTGAAATTCATCAGACTAAAGCATTTAGAAAGAAGTGGGTCAAAGCTGCTACAGCAGACCGAAAATATTTATGTACAGCAATGGAGCTCAGCAGCACAGATGCTGATTTGAGTCCACACACTAGTTGTGGGGTTTTTTGGGGTTTTGGTGGGGTGGGTTGGGGGGGGGGGAGGTCAGATGCTGATTTGATCCCACACACTAGTTGGTTTTTTGGGGTTTTTTTGTTGTTTGTTTTTTTTGGCATTCATCAGGAGTCAGATGCTGACTTGTTGCTATTACTGCAGAAAGAAGAGGAACTAATCAACTGTGACATTTTCAGTAATTGACCACTTATGAGAGGGAGAGGTAATAAAGGTAAAAATGTGATGTGGAGAAGATAGCGTAGTGACTCCTGATATTTCTTCCCCAGATAGTGCAGTGCCTTACGCTGCAAGTCAGGGTGGGAAGGCAAAGACATCAGGAGGCAGCAGGGACAGTTCAGGCGCCTTTATCAATTATGTACGGTACCCCAGCCTGCTCCCCGCTCACTCACCCACACAGTAATTACTCTCTCCCTGTGCTCTGCGGTATCCTGGCAACAGTTGCCAGGACAGCAAGTGTGCAAGCACCACACCTTGCTCTGTCCTTGAGGGTGGGAAAACAGGGAGTGGTGGGGTAAAGGACAAATGCAGATGTCAGAAAGAAACTGGTTGCAGCACAAGGTTCCTGTAGTGGGCAGGCAGGATGGTGGGATGAAAAAGATGAGGGAGGGCGGGGAGCTTAGGTGAAAGCACAGAGAAGTGGCTGTATGAGACTTAATAAAAGGGTAATAAACCTGTCTCCATCTGAAAATCCTGTTTCTCAACAGAGGTACTGGAGTAGAAACATTGGCCTACATCCGCCTGCCGGCACACTCTCATGCTGAGCACTCTCTCTGCCTCACGCAATCTAAAGACATCAGAACAGAGTAGAAGAATTGCACTTTCTGTTTGCATTGCTTCTGGGTCAACCCATTTTGTCTCCCTCACAAAACTCCAACTGGCGATGAAGGGAAAGTGAAAGGTGCAGTGATTCATGTAAAATGTCACGATGAAGTGTTTACAGGTTTCAGGTGAGAGTACACTGCAGCACTAATTCGGTCTGGCTTTTCTGTATTAACCTGTACACACTACAGGCGCAGGCAGTTGCAGGGGCTCTGGTAATATATAGGTTTGTATGTCATCCTGCTATAGCTGCCATGAGTAGTTTACGTGACCAGTTTTCTAATCCCTGCAAAGCCTGAGGACCTATAGGGGGAGTAGTTTTGGGTGAGATCTGGCGCCCTCTAGTGGTGCACCATACTGGGAGGTGCCATGACTTTATATGGGAACAACAGTTACTGCTGGCGAAAGTGTGAGACGGGTCACATGGACATGAGGGAAAAGGTTTATCATCTTTTCCCTCATCCTGTCTCAGGTGAGGGCAAAAATGAATGCGAACTTTTGTATTCATCATGTCTTGGCTGTGTGTGTGTGTGTGTGTGTGTGTGTGTGTGGTCACTCTTCCCTCAGATGGACAACTAAGTATGAAACTGGAGAAATCAACCCTGCACATGAGAGTAAACGTGGTCCATTTAATACTGAAAAATCTCCCTTCTAGCTGATACTGATGTACTTTTCAAACCACAAAGCTTGTCACAGATTTTTGTTAAAAGTACGCTGGGATTTTTTTTTTTTTTTTTTTTACGTGGCTCTCTTGGAGGCTTTTTGTTCATTTTTACACGTGTGAGCAAACATTTCAGGGGATGTCTTGTGATCAAAATAATTGTGGAAATGTATCAGTAAAAATGTGTATGAACCGGGAATTTTGTGAGGCCAAAACCAGATGCTGTACACTATACAATATCAGGTAAATCAAGGTACAAGATACTTTGAGCAAGTGGCGATGTTTCACCACCTTTGATTGCACCACTTCCTCTTCAGTTCTGCTCTGTAGATCCATGAGTGATGCAGCACTTCTATCTGGGTCAACCCATTCCTGCCTCTCATCCCCAGTCCCATCTCTCTGTCTTTCCCAGCCACCTCCTCCTCCTCCTCCTCCTCCTCTGTATACTATACATGCCTATAGTTTTGTTCATGCAGCTCATGTGCTCATCATGTGCAGCAGCACTCATCCCTCCCTCCTCTTTTCCTTCTTGATTCATGTCCTCTCATCCCACCCCCTCACTCACACACACACACACACACGCGTGCGTGAATTTCACATCATCTTGAGTTTTAGTTTGTGTCTGTTACAAAAAACTAACATGTGGCTCGATAGTCTTGTTAGTAATGGTGTTAGTGGGTTTGTTGAGCTGGCAGGGCGCATGGCGTGGTGAGGGCTGTACGTCTGAGCTGCTGTTTTGATTGGTCGAGACGGTCAGAACCTGTGATGGGGTAGAGGATATATATATGACTGAGCAGTGTCCAATCAAAGACTGTTACCATGCAGCCACGTATATAGTACATGTTACCAGTATGTAGACAAATGCCCATCTGGAACATAAACCATTAATACTAACCATACGCGTGATTTCTTGCGCCCCCCCCCCCCGGTTGATTTATTACATAAACTGTTGCATATCCAAAGAGTCACAGCTTATTTCCAACATAAATAGAGAGGAAATCCTCGTTATCCTGCAGAAAACACCTGTTTTTCAGTCTGAGAGACTCAGTGGCTGTGATGGAAAAAAATAGGGGAAAGATGCAGTACTGATCCAAACTGAAAAAGGACGATAGACTGTATTGAAAACATAGAACATTTTAAGTTAATACAGTAGCCAGTATGACATCATAGTTCTCAATTTGTCCCCTTTTCAGAACAATGATTCATGTGCTTATTCTCATTAACTTAATCCCCTAAACAATGTAGTATCTGTGATCCAAGACAGATTAATATTTGATTTGTAAACTCATCATTTAGTATGATTTGCGGAATTCAACAGCCTACTGAATTGTTTTGGTCTGCCGCCTCCTCAGTCCGGTAAGCCCCGCCCTTCTAGATTTGACTGACAGCTCTGATCTCGAGACAGCAGGGTGGCCAGTCACGCTCTAGCCATGCAAATGAGCCGCGCTCGGGCCGGGCGGGTGCCCATGTGGACCAGCACCATGCCTTGTTGTTCTGAGCGCTGATTGGCTCTCTGCCGCCAGATCAGTCTTCATGCGCTGCGGCTCCGCTGCCTCAGGTAAAACACGGATACAAGTTCACCGGGACCGGACTTCCCTCTCTCGAGCCTCGCGGAGGTGAAAGGCCCACACGGGCACACCGTCTGTCACCGGAAGCTTTACAACTAGTGTCTGAATATCATCAGTGTCAAACGACTATGTGTTTAAGCAGTTTAAGCACGGGAGGGCTCATGTTGGTCGAGCGCGGAGGAGCAAAGGAGGTGTAGCGCGGTCTCCTGATCTTTGTGGAGGCCGTAGTAACAAGGCGGGGCAGAAATCCGGGAGGGGCGGGTCATGACGAGAACATCACTCGCCTTGTTGTGTGTATTCCTGTGCTCGCATCGCCATCTTGTTGCAATCCTATTTTTTAACGTACGCGAGGATCTACTTTCCGGATTAGAAACTACCAGCCTGCGTCCAGGAGAATCACAGGGGAACGGACACTCGGCGGTGCGGCTGTAGACCGTGCACACAGCGCTACCTACCGGGACACTACCTGACGTAACCCCTCGGTCTTTTTCCTCTGTTTGTCCCGGGCCACCGGGTCGCCAGTCGTGTGGGTTTACGCACAATGAGCATCGATACACTGTTGGAGGCGGCCAGATATCTGGAATGGCAAGCCCAGCAACAACAGATCACACGTGGTAAGTGGAACATCAAAGTGGCGCAGCAGCCCGGACGGATCACAACCAAATATCACTGGGCGCTGACCCTCAACTGTTGGGACCGAGGATCCCGTTACTACCTGAACCAACACATCCATAGTTTTTGACTTGACACGGAGCCAGTATAATGAGACACTGCAACACAAACGCAACACTCGGCTGACTCAACACCTCTTTCTCTCTTTATTGCGGAAACGGCCAAAGTTGTTTTTTTTCCGGACTACTTTGCGCGCTTTTGGTTGGTGTGACATTTTCTACACTCACCGTCAACGTGTGTGTGTGTGCGCGCGAACGAGAGGAGTTCCCGTCACAAACCCTTTTAATGTATAACTTATGAAGTACAGCTCGTGAATTAATAGTTTAGGTTCTACAAGTGTTGGGGGTTTTTATTTTTTCTTAAGTGGTTCATATGCGTTGTATTTGCCCCAGTTTTTGTCCGTCCGCCGTCGAGCACCGGCAGGGCGGTGGCGAGCGGAGCCTTGTCTTTACATAATACCCTGACATCGCTCTCATATCTTATGACACACACCGGGGCGGGCCCTCACGCTCTCGACCCGCTCCGTGTATTTTAAATGAGCGCGCGAGTGTATAAAATATTTGACTTTTTTGGGGGGGGGGGGCGACGGGGCGACGACGACGATTGATGGCTGGTCCAATCGACTGAATGATCCCGCACAAACGTGAAAGACCGGGGGGGCTGCTTTTGTGTGTGTGTGTGTGCGCTTCACCCCTTTGATGACGTGTCAGAGACAAATCAACCCCCTCCCCCCTGCATACCGCGTGCTTTGGATCCGCCCACAACGACCACGTGCACCCCCTCCCCTTACACACACTCTCTACCACACGCACACAAACACACACACATACAGACGCCTTGCCCCCGCCCTTCCCGTTCAGCCTATTGACAGTGTCGGGTCATGGGGGGGAGTGAGACAACCTCGCCTGCTCTCCCCCCACCCCGACCCAGCCTCGATGCTCCAGTTATGTAATTCACGCTTGCGTGCAGTTGGCAATCTGGAGCATGGTGTGTGTGTGTGTGTGTGTGTGTGTGTGTGTATTGTAGTCCAAGATCTACAGAACCAATTTAGGATGCTCTTGTATGCCAGCAAATATCAGCTTATGTGTCTGTGTGTCAGTGTTAGGTTTAGCAGCTTGATGCGACTAAATGACTCAGTAGCGAGTAGGCCTGCAGGATTGAAACAAAAACTACAAAAAATTGGTGAATTATTAACAATTATTCACAATATCTGCTCTGATTTACGCCACCTTGTTCTCTGGCGCTTTCTAAACCCGAGGGGTTGGGTCTGTTTGAACCAAAGGCTGGTGCTGTTCAGCTACTGGTGCCGTTCAGGTACTGGTGCCGTTCAGCTACTGGTGCGGTTCCATGGGCTCTTGTGCAAGCAGCTCTTGTTCCCTGATACCTGACCAAAACAACTAGATTGGAACCAACTCAATCGAGGGGTGTTGGTCGATTCCCAAGCAAACCTCAGTGAGATTCAATTGCAGTGAAAACACGAATACGCCCACTTGCAGTAAGCGAACCAAAACACAAAGGATTGTGGGCCTTTCGTATACTGGATCTGGTCTGTTTTGGTCTTCGGCTGGAACCTGGTGTTTGCTAGACACCTGGGCTGAGGAGTTTACATTTTCAGGCAGGTTTCACAGTTCTGCTCCTACGTACACATCCCTCAGAAAAAGTTATTGTTTTTTTTTCCTTTTAAGATTTAATCTGCTTATATATTGCACTGTGAAACTGAACTGGACTAAATTGAAAACAACCCACGTAAACCAATTTTGATGTGGTTTGAACCAGTCAAACGAGCAGGAGTTGTGAAAGCACCATTTGTTGTTGTGTCATATGAAGTGGTGCAACAGTAACCTGCGCAGGGTAGATAAGCACGTCTCGCACGACCAGAGCACCGACGCAGGGTTTTTTGCAGTGAGGCTGAGACACATGGATGCCTGTCACCAGCGTGTCATTAATGCCCGTTGTACCCTCAAATGAAAGCGCACACAAACATTTATGTCCTCCTCACACACAGAGTCTTTAAATACTACATTCTGGTGTTTTCATGAGATTGGCATCGACAGGAAGATGTATTCCACCCGTGAGCGTGACAAATGATGAACAACAGCCACATGAATACAAGAAGAGGAGCTCATTTGTCCTTTTCTGTGCAGAATTATAAAGACGGATGGTGACTGCATGTTCATGGCTGCTGCCAAAATTCTGCAGTCAGCAACAACAAATGAATGTTTAGCTTCTAAAAAAAAAAAACATGCCTGCCTAAATCTAGATTACAGCTAATGACTAATAAGAGGGAACACAAATGAGATTAACTGTTAATCTCATTTTAATGCATTTCTTTAATATCGGTTATAAACTATGTCATTGTCAGTGTTTCCCGAACAAAGCAGAGGTTTATGAAAGATTTTTCCTCTTCCAAATGGCTGGTATTCCTTATTCAACTATGCAGATGATATAAAGTGACGGTGAAATGGCTGTGAAAAGGGTCTGCAATGTTTATTTAGGCACAAATTCACTCTTCTCATTATTTATAGATCAACCCTAATGGGGTTGGGATGGTTTATCTTCAAAAAGTGCCTAAAAAAAACCCAGAAAATTTAGGAAACGGGGCTCTTGAGTGTTTTCTACACATTGAAGGAAATGACATCATCAGCAGAGGTGTGCAGTGTCATATAGAGAAGACATGTTACCCAACCAGGCATGTTGTCGGGTGTAGTTTCTGTTTTGCTTTACACTCGTGACGACGATGATGAAGATGATGACCGGCCGGTGTGTGTGAAGGCGTTGTGAATTTTTGAGGAATCCCTGGGATCCTCTGATTTTATTGCTATCGTTTCCATGGTAACTGAGGGCTTTCCACATTGCAACAACCACTCTACCATATCAGTAAGTGTGTGGTTACGACTGTGCGCCTCTGCATGCTCCACATGAGCAGTGTGGCACTGTTCTAAACAGTGATTTATTCTTTTAACTGTTTTTTGCATTTATCGCCGCAGTGCTGAATTTATGTTGTCATGATGCCAACTGGACTTCACCTTGCTGAGTGGCTCCTGAACAATAGACCCCTCTGGTTGGTCAGATGGCCCTAACTTGGCCCAGGGGAAGATGTGCTGGAATGGTCCAATTACAAGACAGACAGAGGGGGTTTTCTTCATTTAGCAAAAAGACACAGACGTAATACCTGTGGTTATATCCCGACATCAGGAAATAATTGCCACGAAAGGGGGGGTTCATTTCACTTCTTAGATATTTGTTGATATATAATTACAAAGACAGTTTTGCAGGCATAGGTGGCGTGGCTCAGAGGCAGATTTTCCATCTAGCAACTGAAGGGTCGCTGGTTTGATCCTCACTTCCCTAGGTGACCATGTTAAAGTATCCTTGAGCAAGATACTGGACCCCTAATTGCTCCTGATGGCCCTGCGACAGACTGGCGACTCGTTATTATGACAAAGTACCTCTTTCTGTGAGTCAGGGCTGCTCAGAGCTCAGAGTCCAATCTCTAGCAGTCCACTGTTCCCCGTAAAGCCTGTGGCAACGATTCAAGACGGTCTTTAGTGTTTCCTCCTGCACCGTTTACACTCTTGTACACTGATGGTGGAACAATTAGGGTTTCAGTGTCTTGATCAAGGACACTCAGATGTGGTCTGTAACCTTCTGATTAGTAAATTGCTACTCCTCCTCCAGAGCTACACTACATGTCAAGTGTATTCCACCCCCCGCTCTAGTGGAGACTTGTATACAGAGACATATAAACTCACTTTATGTGATCCATACAAGCACGTCTGTCCTCCAGACTCTCAGGTCCCCTGTCATTAGGTGCTGTGTGGTTTCAACCTGCTGTTTGCTCACTTACTGTTGAACCAAGTAGTAGACCTGCAGTCTGGAGTGTTAGCCGGTCACCTGTCAGTGATATGTCCTGCCCTTGAGATGAAATGTAAAATCTGCTCTGGGTTATCCTCAACCCAATATTAAGCTCATACAACTCAGTGATGACGTGAGCGTGCTCAGGCCAGGTCAGGCCCGGAGCGATGTGAGTGCAGGGCAGCGGTGGGGGTTTATGGTACTTCTGCATGATAAAAAAGCAGCTGCACCAAGTGTCCAATTCCAGTCCATCTTCAGCTACTGTCCAGACTCCACTAAGAGTGTCTCTGGGCCGGTCCAGTGTTTAACCACCACCTCTCCTGTTTGTGACCCAACTGTATCTCCCGTAGCCTCTTTGCATTAGTCATCATTTTCCTTCTGTATCATGTTTTCTGTCCATCCACAGAGGAAGAGCAGCGCAAAGAGAAGGAGCTCATCAACAGGGAGGCGGAGTCAAGACGTGTTGAGCTTGTGACCTCATCATCCCAGCCAGTCAGAACCAACCATGTCAACTGGAGCGATGACGCTCACCGTCAACAACCAACCCACCCTCCAGCACCTCCACCCCCCTCTCTGCCACCTACTCAGGTCCCCATTGCCGTCATCCCAATGGTCCCAGTTGTCACTGCTACACCCTCAGTCCCCCCCCTCCCACTCACAACGCAGATTGCTGCGGCAGTGACAACACTCAATGGCCCCCTGCCAGTCAAGAAGGCCTCCTCACCACCGCCACAGCAGCAGCAGCCGCCGCCGCCATCGTCCCATCACCTATTGTGCTCCTCCCAGATAAAAGTAGAGACTAGTCCGCAGCTGATCACATCCAACCAGTCCCAGCCTCAGGTGAAGATTCAGTACCCAGCCCCCATTAACACTAACGGTGCTGGCTCTCAGCACGCACTGGCTCCCCATCAAGCTCCTCCCACATCTCAGCTACGGCCTAATGGCATGACGATGGAAGACATGAGGGGAATGGAGGGGAAGAGGAGACCAGGAGGGTCAGTTGACGTTTGTTCATGTGTACGATCTGACTAACAGGGCTCAGGTGTTTTTGTGTTTTTTGCATCTGATGATGGGATTTGTGTTTTGCAGAGCCGGGACCAGGGAGGTGCACAACAAACTGGAGAAGAACAGGTCAGTCACAATAACCCCTCCATTGTCACAGTTGTTGCTAACTCACCAGGAATGAAGCAACACAGCCTTGTATTGTAGCTTGACCACCACATACACACACGTTTGTGTTTATCATGTGTGTTAAGACAGAGTCTTGCAAGGCCAAAGGTCATGGCATTTCCTCTTCCTGTAGAGCCTTCACAAGCATAGAACATTGGATTCATGAGGTCCCTTTAATTGACAAGGGCACGGCTAACCTCTCAAGGAAATGCTCGACTGACTGATGCATTATGGATATTTTCTAATTTGAAAATGTCAAGCGGAGTCTGACTCTCATCTCTAACTCTTGGCCCTTCAGGCGAGCGCACCTCAAAGAGTGCTTTGAGACGCTGAAGAAGAACGTTCCAAATGTCGATGAGAAGAAAACCTCCAACCTCAGCGTTCTCCGCAGTGCTTTGCGTTACATACAGGTAGAGCTGTAACACTTGTTCTCAACTTCCGCAGCACGGTGGTCCAACACAACATTTCGGGTTCTGCTGGCTTTTTGTTTTCCTTTTTTACTCTGGTCTTGCATTGATTCAGCTCTGAGGGGAAACACAGGTTTGTCCCAGTGTGATGAGTATTAGGGTTGCACGATAATATCAGCTCGACATCCGTATCTGCAGATTTCGGTCATTGTATCAGTAGCGGTGTGATGGCCAATATTAATATTAGCCCTGTTCTGTCTATTCTTCTTTAATCCTCATCAGTAATGAAGAAACAACAATAGATATAAGATTCCTGTATTGTTTTGGAAATGAAGAAAAATTTTGCTTTTTCAAATTCACTATTTTTACATGTGGTTTTCAGCTGGGCAGGGTCACAAGCCTTAAAATTTACGTCCTCCATTTAAAACCTGGACTTGTACTTACAAAACCCGGGACTGCATCTAAAAATGGTAAATGTACAATACATTAGAATGTGAATACTTTTTCCCAGTAAGATAAACTTTCAAATACAATATTTTAGCTGTTTTGTTTTTTTTCAAATACTTTTTTTGAAAAAGAAAAAGAAACACAATACTTAAGTGAAGCAATTTTTCACACCCCTAGTTTTCAGCCTGCACAGAAATGTTAATATCTGCTGATCAACATCAGTAAATATCAGCTATCAGTCAAAATCAGTTAAAACACATCAGAATACCTAATGTTCACAAAAACTCTTAATATCGTGCATCCCTAATAAATATAGAAAGCCGGTTTTGTGCTGGTTCGTCTGTTGTCAGCATGATACCATCATCCAGTTAGGGCTGAATCTACTAATTAGGGAGTCAAGTTTCCTGCTTAAGTTCAGTGTACAGCTGCATGCCAGAGGTTTGTTGAGAACATTAGTTTGCACTTTCAGTAAGAGTCTTATTCGGTGGAAATGTTGTGTAACGCCATCCTATGTAGAGTCATGCAGTGCGACATTGATAAATAAGTGGTTGTGCCAAGACGTAAAGGCGAAACATTTTGGTTGGGAAACAAATATAAGTTGTGTTGAGAAATAATGTTGCATATAGCATGTTGGTGGCTAAGGGGAGGGAGAGTGCGAGTAGCCTGAGAAGATGAGTTACCGGTCTATAAAAGTAGACGTAGGAGGAATCTACCCTCTGTTGGAAAAGAAACACAGCCTGGAGTTGAAACTTGGTGTTCAGTGAAATGTGGTGGGAGGAGGAGCTAGACTAGGCCTTGAGATGAGAGGACTTGTTCAAAACAAGAGCGACTGCAGGGTTTCACTCTCCAGGGAGCTCGACACACAGGGGGGATTGGAGGCCTTTGAGGTTTTTGACAGGAGATTTGATTCGAGGAAGAGCTGAGCTGCTGGTTTTTAAAGCTTTTAGAATAATGAAGGAAAGAAGGTTCATTCATAAAAACGTGCCGTCAGTATCGTTCATACCTTTGACATACTTGTACCTTTACAGATATTTTGACTCAAACACCAGTTCCTTACTGATACTTTTCTCTACTCAATAAAACCAAGTTTGATCAAATGAAACTGGTACTGGTAAAGTGAAACAATTAATGTTCAACAAAACAACTTTCACAATATTCATAGGAATATTTTTACAAGCGTTGCGAAGTTCAGGCCAATATTAATGATGTTAAAATAATTATCTGACTAATTACTGGTGCTGACGTGTTGGGTTTTTTTTTTTTGTATTTGCCAGTATTGTTTTTTTTAATAATTACTCGAATCTCCCAGAGTAACAAAATACATAAATAATAACTGTTAGTCTTTTAATATCAACACTTATAACACACACACACACACACACACACACATATCTGCCTAAAGATGAAAATTGGTGTATTGGTGGATCCTTAATATTTTTCTAATGTCTTGAGATGATATCTGTAGTCTGGAAAACCATAGAAAGAGGAATTTGTTTGCGTGTTGTGATTTTACTTTGCCATCATAAACTAGCTTTGATATCTTTAATTTGCACAACAGATCATCAGGGATTCTACCAAAAGTAAACGACACTACGAATAAATTATTGTCTCCTGCATGAATTGAACAGAGCTGCCCTAAGCCCAAAACTTGATGTGATTAAATGGTTTTAGAGCTCCTCTCCGTATTGTCCTCCATGTTCCTGTCTCTTCATCCGTAATCGGTAGGTTTTTTGTCGATGTGTGACTCACTCCCGTATTTCCCACCTTCTCCCTCTCTCTCACCTCACCTCACATAAACTTGTAAATCTCCCTCTCTTTCCCTCTCCCGGAGCCATGTGAGATCCGAGCACATGGCGAGCACAAGCCTGATGACGTCACTCAAGCTTGCCCCACTCTGATAGCAGGCGGAGAGTGAGACAGTGACGTGTAGCGGCGGGTGCACTAATGGGGCGAGCCGCTCTGAGCGTGTGCAGTAGCATGTGCACGAGTCATGTCAGTTTCCTTTTTTGGTTTGAATCCTTTTGTAACTCAACCTTTTCTTTCCTGCATCTCTGTCCATCTTCTCCATGTCACCCTGTTGTCTCTCTTCTGTAGAACACTGGGTAACCATAGCAACCGGTGGCAGGTGGCCAGGTCCATGTCTACCATTTTATTCTGCGTGTGTGTGTTGTAAAGACTGAACTGGTCTGATTCAGGCTCTGTTGGACTCTGCAGCGATGATGTCACTTCAGGAATTCACAGCAGGTTCTGTTGCAGCGTCTTTGTCCTCGTGTCAACCTTGTAGAGATCACATGTGTCCACACAGATGGATATGTGATGGCCACATATCATCACACTTGAGTCACTGTCACCACTTTTTTTTTTTTTTTTTAATTTGAGAGGTGATGAAGGAGGAAGGAGGCATCGATGAAGGGGAGGAGGGGTGCAAGAAGGGGGAAGGGTGAAGAAGGAGTGGGAAGGAGTGTAGGATGGGAGTGTAGGATGGGAGTGTAGGGGAGGAATTGAGAGTGAGCTAAAGCACCCGATTGGCACGCGTCCAGTCGCATCACTCCTTTGAGGTAATTACCCGTATGCTTCATCCAGTAAGATCGCTCCGTACAAACTGCTGCCCAGGCAGACAAGTGCTTGCTGATGAGGTTGCCAAGGTAACGACTATGGGTGGCAGCTGTTTCCTTGGTGATTTGCTGCAGGGCTGATGGTGTCTGGGTTTGTATAGGAAGACCTCAAAATGATGCTCACCGATGCACACGGCAACAGCTGTAGTTCCTCTGCAGACTGAAGCACTTGATTGCTGCCTTTCACACCGTTACCTTTGTTTCATGCGTCTGGTAGCTCCTGAATGAAATGTGGTCCCCAGCCCGACTGCTCCACGGACTTTTAGAACTTTCTTTTGCCGTGCTGGAGTAGATGACACCGCTGTCAGTGAGTGGATTCAAAGCTGAATCAAAAACGGCACATTTGCTACTAAACAATGATCTCAAGCTCGATGTATAAAGATGATTGGAGGTTTGTGTTCACCTGCGTATCAAACACCAAAAAACAGCAGGTATTTTAACATTCGGCGCTCCAGTCATGCTTCTGCTGTTACGTGTTGTCGCTGGATAGTTCATGATTGCAAATTAGCAATTACAGGTATTTTACATGAATGGGACTTCTCACAGGAAGTCCTCAACCTGTAATTAGCTTGTTTAACGCCTGGTTTCAAAGCTAATGGTTTCTTGCTTGAGCACCTGAAATAAAAGCTGTGGTTTACATGTGCTTGGCAGGTTTGTTCTAGGACATAATACACACTTGTGACTTCATAGAACACAGACAGCGACCGCTAACACGGCGAAACAGGACCACAGAGTTCGTCTCAGACATTAAACATCATCATGCAGAAAACAAAAGAAGTACAAAGTGCGGCTGTGCTGACGAAGAACTCTTGTGTCGGTGGTGTCAGGTTTTTTTTTTTTACTTCTAACGGCTGCCAGTGTTCATTCATAAAGATTATCTTGTGTTTTTGTACAGTAAAATCAACTGGCCACTGGCCCTTGATCGAGGGAACCAGGGGTGACTGTAATAACTGCACCTCTAGGAGCAGAAATAGCTCATCTTGATGTATTTTTTTTATCACAGTGGCCACTGTATCATATTTTTTTCTTAAATCTCTTATTTTTTGCAAATTAAAAAGTGCAAATGTCCTCATTTCACTGAGTATCTGAGTAGGCTGTTGCTGTTTGTGTCCGCAGTGTTTAATCTTGTATTCAGTGAGCTCATACAGGATACACAGCATGTAACAACATTAGGAGTTATTGACAATGAATATTTTTTTTATGAAACTAAGAATGTTTTTTATTAAATTCTGTTCCAAAATTATATATTTTGATCTCCTTGACCCCCTACCTTGGGATTATTACGCTACAATTGTTGAAGGTCAAAGCTGGTTTTCTGGTAATCCGCCACTTCCTATTCATTCATGACCTCTAAAAACTGCCCCCTGCAACTATGGGAAGAGCCTGCTTGTGTGTTAGTGAGGGGGAGGGTGGAGGAGACGGGGGGGAGGGGGGAGTAGATCACCTGCTATGGACTGGGTTGTGAATTTGGACGAGTGCTGTGAAGGAAGTGGACTCGCGTGTGAGGCCGTCACGTGCCTGCAGACAGTAAACAGCTTTGCTCAGTGGAGTGAGTGTCCTGTGGTGGTATCATGTGTCCCCACTCTCTCATTTTCTGTCCTGTTTTTGTTGCATCAGTGAGACAAGAATCAATACTTCGAATGGTTTATGATGTATTTTCTACCAGCACAATCTTTTACTTTTAGCCTTGCTTGATTTCTCACATCTCCAGCCACTGCACTCCTTTCTCTACCCCCCCCCCCCCCCCCATCCCTCCCTAGTAATCTGTTAATGTTCTTAGCCTGTCGCACTGTTTGGTGTTCATGCGTCAAATGACCCACACTAAAACTGGGTCACAGATTCAGAGCGGGGGTGCTGGGAAAGCTGAGCTCTTTCCTTCTAATTCTTCCCGTTAAGTTCTGTGCCTCCTTTCTGCTTTTTACCTCCTCATTTCATCCATGAATCTGTGAGGTAGCAGCAGCGTATGAGAGATCACATGACAGCGCTGTGACAGCGATGAATGCCTTCAATCAGCCAGATCTGATTGTTCAGAGTAATCCAGTGATGACGTCAGCATTGTTGGGATGATGCTGAACTTGTATGATTGGCGGAAACCATTCTGACCTCCTTCCATGATAAAAAAACAAGCAGGGGGGAAATGGGCGGAGCTTAAGTGAATAACAGAGACAAGCAGTGTGTGAAGCTGTGAGTGTGTAGAACTTTGTAAGGATTGTGCAACCCAGGAGAACAGCTACTTTGGTAAAAACTGCACTGGGGAAGCAGTGGATCTCAATTCCCTTTTCTGTTAAAAACTCTTGAATTCAAAGAGAGAACGTGATCTTCATTTCCAAAAACAAATACATTTTTTCTGCATTTGCATGTTGTACAAGTTTCCGTTGTTTGGATCTACTTTTCTCTGTTGTGTTACTTAACTGTTGAAACATGAATTTCAGACGCTTTATTTGTCTCTTTGTGGAAACTCGTGCAGGACGTGTAGAGCCTTTTTAACAGCAGCTGAAGAAGCAGAATTAATACGAGAACAAGTTTTTATTCAAAAGAGAAACTCAGAGCAACAGACTGGCTGCAATACAAACAAACGCCCCATGTAAATCTCATCTATTTCTGTTCATCTCGCATAATTTTCAGGTCATTCATTGTTTACGCAGAATGCAGCGTCTGTTGAATTTGAGATATTAATGTGCTCAACGTGTTGAATTTTCCTGGTAGCACTGAGACCGATTATCACTGCTGTTACGCATCTTTTTGTCTGTAAAATGATATAAAAAAGTGGATAACAGGCACAATACATCAGTTATAAACCTGTTTTTTCAACTAAAAGCCCACAGAATTAGGATGTTAGGTTTATTATCGTCAAATATGAAATAAAAACGATGAAATAGTCACATTTGAGGAAACTTTAACACAAAAATGACTGAAGAAGTTATAAGACTGTCTTCTTATTACTGAATACTTGTTTCAGATCTTAATGTGTGTTGTTACTGTGTCTCCCTGGAAGACTCTGAAGCGGAAGGAGAAGGAGTACGAGCATGAGATGGAGCGGCTGGCCAGAGAGAAGATCGCCACGCAGCAGCGGCTGGCCGAGCTCAAGAACGAGCTCAGCCAGTGTATGGACGTCATGGAGATTGACAGAGTCCTCCGACAGACCATCCAGCCAGAGGACGACCAGGCGTCCACGTCCACTGCCTCAGGTACCGTCTTTGAGCTGAAAGAGAACAAGTCAGTTTTCGGTAGTAGGATTCATTCGTGGCTGCCTGTCTGTCAGCAGATGTTACATTAAAATAAAAGTGAAAGCACCTTCATGTCTCTTGATGACTCAACTGTCTCCTCTTTACAGAAGGAGAAGACAACTTTGAGCAGGACATAGATGAGGATGTCCCTGCTCCTTCGGCTCCAGCGCCCCTCCCTAAACCAGCGCCCCCCATCCTTCAAGCCCAGCCGCTGCTCACCCCTCACCTGTCCATACAGCACGCCACCCTGCCTCTCTCTGGTGTCCTGACCACGCCCCCTTCATCTGCCCCACCTCCTCCTCAAGCCATTGCCCCTGCATTAGCTCCAGGTCCACCTCCCGCACAGTCGGCTCATCCCATTCAAACCCCGGCTGTGCAGGTCCAACCCACTGTCATCGCTCACGCTGCCGTCTCCCACCCCTCAGTCATCCAGGCTGTCAGTCACGCTCTGCCAGCCAATCACAAGCACCTAACGCACATTGCCCCATCACCTGGCCCCACCTCCTCCACCCCTCAACCAATTGCAGCAGCCCCAGCAACTGCTGCTACCGCCACTCACCAGCCGCTCGCCCCCCAGCCCATCGGACACATCACCGTCCATCCGGTGGCACACCTTGGAGCTCCCCTGCCATCTCGCCTCCCGACTCTCTACCCCCAGGGCGTGTCGGTGTCCCAGCCCACCATGGTGGGCCACATCACCCACAGCTTCACCCACCACACCCTGCCACACGTCCAGGCAAACCCTCAAGCTAACACTAATGGAGCCCAGGTGAACAGCGCTGCCGTGGTGAGCCAGGGAAGCCCGTCGCTAGGGAAACCCACTGCAGTGCTGGCCCCCCACCCCCAACTGGTGGGGCAGACAGCTGTCCTTAACCCTGTCACCATGGTTACAGTCCCAACCTTCCCTGTCAGCACACTCAAACTGGCCTGAAAGAATGAAAATAGAAACAGAGATAGGATGGACTAACACATCCTTCACACTCCTTTCAATAGTCAACTGCAGACACATCTAACTAAACAAGAATGTGTGTGTTTGGACAACTCCAGCTGAATATCTCCAGAGATATTTCGGTCACTGCTCTGTGAGTCGACCTGAACAGTAACCTTAAAGCAAAGTCTGAGGCTCAGGCCATCGTTTGTGACAATAAGACTGTGACTTTTGTCCCCACCGCAAAGACGGAAACTCTGTCTTACCTTCCTTCCTTGCCTTCCTCTATCCTTCCTTTTACGACCTGAAGCACTAACATAATAAGCTCAGTTCACACTCAGGCATCACAGATTTACCTTAATCACTCATAAAGGCAAGAGTTGTTTGCGTTTAGGCTGTTGCTGTGGTGATGCAGTATGTATGGGAAAGTTATTTGGAATAATGTCACAGATGGGTTTGGTTTACCTGACAGTTTTGAAGTGTGAAGACTATGAGACGGAGAGCTGCAGCACTGGCTACATTTGCATGGGCGGCAATATTCCCGAAGTACCCCATAAAGACTCTGAATAAGACACCGACATGTGAATGGCATTTTCGAACAACCTTAACCTGAGTAAGCTCAATAAGCAATAATCCAATTAAAACATGGGGAGTATTCAGGTTTTATTCACACCAGGGAGAAGATTGTGGACGGGTTTACACCTGAATCACACTATGAAGTCGTATCAGAGTTTATGCAGCATGTATGGCAATTAAACTGCTTTATGACAATGAATGACCTAACTTCCAGGGAGTGTTAGTAACTAGCACGAAAACACTTGAAATGCGCCGGTCACATGACAAATGGTTTCATGTTGAAACTCAGACATGGGCGTCTCCAGCCAGTAGTCAGACTTTGTGCTATATTATGTAGCAGAAATGGAATATTCTGTAAGAAAATCAAATATTGTCTTATTTAGAACAAAGTTAACGCGCGAATGATTGCCGTCCGTGTAAATGAAGCCGATATGACTCACTGATGCAGTTCTTGTCGTCAGATGCGATGTATCTCCACTACCCCGGTTTATTAATCCGAAATGTACGATTCGTGTTCTCTTTGCCTTTTTCCTGCAATCAAACACTTGAGCATCCAGCCCACATCCTTTCATCACAGAACCTCACAAATAGGTTCAAAATGAAAAGGTGACGACCCAGAATGCCAAGAGGACTCCGTCAACAGTTTTAGAATTAGGGAGAAAGACTCCACATCTTTTACATGTGGTGTCTTCTTTCAACTTTGGGTGAAACTGTGGACAAGTTTGAACTGGCAGCCCTTAACACCTTAACACCAAATCCCTGGTCTGATGTTACTGGCCTCCTGGATGTCCACAGACAACATGGACTTTGCCTGTTATTAATTGACCCTGACATTGATTCCTTAAACACAAACTACTGATTTAAAAGAAGAGTTCTAGCACTACCCCGAGAACAGTCCTAAAACAGACTGAACGAGTAGAGTTCAGTCAGAAAACTATGCGAAATCCCCCACAGCTCACCGATGGGTCGTCAGTAGTGTCCTAACTCCCGTAATAAAGCAACAATGTTTAAGGCTCTTGGAGTCATCTGTTCCTGTGGGAATGATTTGATTCTGCCAGTACTCACGTGAAGTCTTTGTACTCAATAGTGGATTGTTGAGGTCAACCATTCAGTTGTTCTTAAAACACAAGCCTAATATCGTCAGCTTAAAATAATCAGAGGTCATGATTTTTACCCAGCCGAGCACTGTTACACCAGGAGGATCAGCCTGCCTTTCATTCCCAAAACTACCCAGGAAAACACGATCAAACCACCAGAAACTGCTCCGTGACAGTTTGTTGCTGTCATACATGATGTAACCTGAACTCACTGCAGGGGAAAATACTCCTCACTCTAATGCAACAGCTCCCTCTGCTGCCTCATCCCGACACATACACAACACCTGCAGCTCAACTACCTGGGAAAATGTTGGGCTTCGGTCATGAAATGCTCTTATAGAGCAAAGATATTTGTTCTTCGTTTAGTCGTACAGACAGGAAGCTCGAAACGATAGATGTCAGGGGCGAGGAGTTACAATCGCCCTCAGGCTTTGCTTCCTGTCTGTAAGATAAAATCAAGGGCTGGAAAAAGTCTAATCGTGAAAAAACAAATTTGCGTGTAAAAAAAACAAACAAAAAAAACAACTTTTCATGAATGAGGCCCAATAACTGTAAAAGTTAAAGTTCGTCACGCTACGTAAGAAAATGAAATCCACTCACAGTGGCAAACTTTTTTTTTTTTCTGCAGCTTTTTTATGATGAATTTGACAGCATCGTGGCCTTTATGAAAGCAACGTCCAACAACTGTCAAACTTTCTGGTCCAGAAAATACGTTTTCCAAATTTTATAAAAGTAGAGGATGTGTAGTGACGCCCCTCTTCGTGTGTTTTTGTCTTGGCTCCACAGCCGTCTTGCCAGCCTATATGTGTCGCACCATAAAATCTATCGCACCCCGTCAGTGTACGTAGCCAGTGTCACGTGAATCCTCTCCTTTTCTGTATGTTCTGTCTGTATATGTGACTGTATTCAATATGCTTTATATTCTGTACTATAGTTAATCCTACTGTACCTGTAGCATGGCTCTGTTTTTGGTTATAGGTTTGCCCTGTGCATGATGGAGTGTGTGTGTGTGTGTGTGTGTGTGTGCGCGTGCGCGCGTGCGTGTGTGTGTAGCAAGCAAGATATTTTTTTACACAGAGGTGATTTATGGTATGAGCCTGTTTGGGTGCTTTCGTGTGTGCCTACACTCAGTTTTCCTGAACACTGTGACAACTTTGGCAAAACACGTACACATTGAGCGAATGGAATAGTTGTTTTTGATGTTTTTTTTTTTAAGTTGTTTTTTTTTTTTCTCCCCCTCCCCCTGTTGGACTGAGACATGGAGTGGTAAAAGTAAAAGAAAAAAAAAAGATGTTGCTCTTTCCTTGATAACATAACAATGTCTAATATTCAATTTGAGTTTTGTAATATTTGTATGTACGTATGAACTTTTGTAAATTCGTGATCGTATGCACGTTTTGGCATATGAGTGTACGTATCTTGAAATTTTAAATGCTTGTTTCTTTTTAGTTGTTTTGCATGTAGATTGCCGTTCAGTTTCTTTTGTTTGAAGGTTTTGTTTTCATGTTTCTTTTTGGGACCATGTACAATACTGTATAACGTGGGCAGGATCTTGGACCTCATGCTACATTGATATTATATATTAATATAAAATCATGTTTTCCCTATGGAGAAAGTTTTAAGTTATATATCGCCTGTACACTTTGGGCTGCCTTTTAGATCTAACTGTCCACTGTTTAAGATAACGATGATAACGGATAAAAATATTAATAATTAATTATGCTGATGAAATAATAAAGATTCTTAATAAATCTTATTACATTTACAACATACGATGCTTCTCCTGTGTTCTTTTTTGTGTTCGGTTAAAATCTCAAATAGACATGATGGACAATAAGTTTAAAGTTTATTTACTGATCTCTTTAAATCTCCTTACAAAACAACCAAAATGACAAATGATGAAAAAGACATAACACTCAAGTATTGAAATGTAGTTTAAAAAAGCAAACGTTCAACGTCATTACTGTAGCCACTAGATGGCAGTGTAACCCCCATCACTATGGATACTTGATAGGAGCCTTTATGAAACATAGTAATAAACAAAAAGGACTTGATAAGTTGCGTTTCTGTCCTCAGGGGAAATCGCAGCCGCAAATCATCAGCAGTCATTGATGAATTTCAGGATTTGTAAACTGGCTGTGTTCCCGTGTCTCTCTCCTCTCCTCTGGCATCATGGGAGAATCAGCAGCCTCCCGTCTGTCTGCTCTGCAGCACCTTCTGCATCCTCCTCAGCTGCAGAGGTGAGGTAAAGAAGGAGTGATTAATAGATCTGCAACTGCCTGAATGAAGGAACGAGTGGGTCCGCTTGGCAGAAACACACCTCCTCTTCACCATCGAAGAAAAGTCTTTGAGTCTCTGTGTTGATGGCCGCCAGCGGTAGAGGATAATCTGCCTCGCTTCCATCTCGAAACCTCTCACTAAAAACCAAAGACAACCACACAATACACAGTCTGTGTAAGCATCTACCTCAGCCGTGAAAGGAAAAATCACCAATAGGACATTTGTATTTTACCAATAGGAGCCCATGTTGAATTTCAAAATGTCAATTTATGTGTGAGTTACATTTAGGGATTCTCAAAAGTAAGGAGAGACCAAACAGCGTACCTACGCTTCCTCTCCTGCGCCACCATGCGCGTCATGGTCTGGATGCACTGGGCTCTGTAGTTTTCGTAATGGATCTCCCGTGTCACGTCTTTCAGGTCCTGCATGTGCGTCCTCACCAGCATGTCCCTCAGCAGGAGGAAGTCTGAATGAGTGGGGTTCTCCACTGGCCACGCAACGACGGAGACAGATAGACAGATCAAGACAGGTTGTTGTTAAGAAGAACTGCAGTGATGTCGTGAATGTAGCTGTAATGCACAGAACAGCAAAGCACCTCAGGCATGACGTAGTTTTGTAGGCTAACGGTGAAGTTAGATTCACAAATACGGTTCTGATTAAAGCATTTTATCCTGGAGAACAAAAATGTAAAAACAACTTCAACTTTGGTTAACCAAAAAGCTTATTTCATGCATTTTTATACACAAATCTTCTGGAAAAAACCAAACAAAATTGTGACGAGAGAACCAGGCGTTCAGCAATGCCAACTTCTTTCCATGTTCTAATACTCATGTAGCTAACAGCTAATAGCTAAACATTTCAACAAAAATTCTCAACCTTTAACGTTGGACTGATTGAATGTAGTACCTTCTACTACACCCCAGGGATACGCACGTCCCTTGAACTTGTGACCATTACACTCCACCTGAACATTACTCCCAATGACTGCAAACGGGATGCTGTCCTGCAGAGAGATGCACAAACAACTTAGCATCAGTCTTAATATTGAGACTCATCTCAAACGCGAGAGATGAAGGAGTCAAGCGGAGAACCTTGAGTATCCGGTCCTGTCTTTTAAAATCTTCATCTTCATCTGAGTCATTCTCAGGAAACGGGTAGATGTTGATCCCAAATCTCTTGATCTCCTCCCTGATCTGGAGAGCACGAATGAAAAAAATGTTTGAGAGAGAGCCAGACTACAACCGCAAGTCCCTGAAGGTGACACGAAAACAATTAAATTTCAAATGTGTGTCATTTTTCTTAAATCTTAAAATATTTTTCCGAGTTTCTAAATATTCTGACGTTTGGTGAAAGATTTTAAGCTATACTAACTTTAATGGCCACCCTGACCTATACTTGAGAGGAAAATCTTGAATCTTTAATTCATGGTTGCATAGAAAAGAATCCTAACAATATTAAAGATCTCCTGCTACTTTCCTTTAGCGAATGCCAGACTTACATGTGGTTTTGACTAAAATGTCTTAATAACCACAATAATTGTATTTTGTGTCCCTTTACCCCCTTTTTCACCCCACATGACCAGACTCCGAGCCGTCCTCTTCTTTTCAGCTGACACCACCAGCACTGCCACTGGTGCAGTGACCAGAACATGTTCCCTAATCACAGCCAACTGTGTCTGTTGGGACTCCTAACAAAGCTGAAGCTAACATTGGCATTGAAACCATTGTCCCTTGGTAGGCAACCAAAAATCTGCAAAACACTACCAGAGCGCCCACCGGCGAAGGAGACCGCAGGAGCTTGGTAACTTTAGTGATCCCTTAACCTTCTGTGACGCCATCACCAGGTGAATCATTACAGCATCTGTGTATGTAGCACTGACTAGCAAATGTTAGATATGCTTACAAGCGAAATAAAATAATGATAAATATTAAACTTGCTTAACATTAGCACATCAATATTGTCATACTAATCATAAATGGGTATCTGTGTACCTCTGGGACCACAAAGGCTGTACGATGAGTTAAAAATACATGATAAAAGGGCAAAGGAAATGGTGATGGAGTGAAGAGTACGACGGGTGGAGCAGCGCAGCAATGCAGCTGCACGAGAGAGCCAAAGAAACCTTTGAAAGAGAGACGCTTAGTCGAGGGCGCACTTGAAAGAATGTGTTAGCAGACTTGCCGCAGGGTTGAGGGAAGGGTTTTGTCTTTACTATCTCATACCTTCATCTTTTTAGTGTAAACCTCAAATTGTGTCAGACTGTCAGCTTTGGCCAAAACAGGAACTATGTTGACTTTTTCATGCAAGGCCCTCATACACTCCACATCCAGGGGCCGAAGACTGAAAACACATGAAGCGCATGTACAGACATAAGATGGTGAACAACTAGAGCACTGCAGAACTGTTATGCTAGAGTAGCTTCATGAACACATCAGCGTACCCGTGACCAAATGGGGAGATGAAGAAGAGGCAGCAGTGGACTCGGTTATCCTGTATGTTCCTTCTGTTCAACCCGCTCTCGTCTCTGAAGTACTGCTCGAACTGCTGGTCGATGTAGTCTTCTATTTTCTTCCAGCTAAGGCAAACACAAGATGGAGTAAAAAAATACAACAACAAAAAAAAACCAACAACAACAACCCAGGTGGAGAATTTACCATTAAAACAATTCAATATTGGCAGATTAAAATGGATAGAATCTTATTTATAACCTTCTTTACTCATTCAACTGAACCCTCACCTTTCTGTATTGTTGACAGCATCTCCAAACCCCGGTGTGTCTATGATGCTGAGCCTCACTTTGATTCCTTTCTCCTCAATGCTTACAGTGTGTTTTACGATGTCGACAGTTTGATTGATCCGTTCTGCAGGCACATATGTGTGCAATGTAACAATGTATCAGGCAACAACTTCATGGTATAAACAGAAGGATGCCTCGGACAGTAGGTGTGGACTAGAGAAAGGCCAGCTAATGTCAGCTACTGTATTTCTACAGAGATCTCTGCAAAGCCTCCCTCTAGTCTAGTAGAAACAGAACTCATCTCACCTTCTGCGTTGGGAACCTTCCTGTCTTTATAGAGGTCCGTGAGGAACAAACTGTTGATCAGCGTGGATTTACCGAGACCAGACTCTCCTGCAGACAGACAGAGTGACCCTTTAATGCTAATAATATGATCGTTTTGCATTTACGGTTCAGAGATGTAAATCCCATAATTCCCACTGTGTCATCATCAGAGCGATTCTTGCTGTTAGCAGAAACATGGGACAACTCACCTGCCACCATCAGGGTGAATGTGAAACCTTTCTTCACTGTTTTTCTATGAACCTGGTTGGGTAATGCAGCAAAACCCACATATTCCTTCCCCTGATCCTGCAGAAAACACACACACACACACACACACACACACAATCATTATATGTCAGATATGGAAGATTAAGTTAAGAACCACCAAGATCAACGTGAGGTCTTGGCAGGGCAGCATGGTGGGCTCAGAAGAAAAGGACAAGCTCCTTATGTATCTATGCATGCAATATTGGCACTTACCTGCTTCATTGGGAATTTCAAATCTCTAAACACACCAACAGTCCTGAATGACAAAACCTACAAACCTATACACAACCTCACCATCAGTGCACAAACAAAAGCAGCCAACTAACACACCTCTTGAGAGTTGTAGGGGTCAAGGTGCCCCCACGGACTGCGTGGACGGGAGGCTGGGTTGAGCGGTGAATCGAGAGACCCATGAGAAACAAGCTGTCTTCTCATAGGCAGGGGCTGAACAACTGAGTCTAGTCCTGAGCGATGAGGTCTATGAGGGACGGTTGGAGAGCTGGTGGGGTTGCGGGGGATGGTGTGGGCCAGAGGGGGTGTCCCAGGTAGACTGGGGAGTCTCCCGTTGGTTGCTATCCCAGTTCCCTCAACCTCACAGTCAACTGGCGTCTGATGGCCTGGTGTGTGGTGATATTGGCCAGGCTGCGAGGAGGGAGGCAGATCCCTCATGGCGTAAGGCAGCTGTGTGTCCTCCTGGTCCCTGATGGTCAGGCTAGACAACTGGAAAAGGGAGTAAATTACACATGGCTTAGAAAATAGAAAACTCTGGTAACCTTAAAACAGGCATTCGAGTCTCCCAATAACTGATCCCTAAACAGCAGCTGACTATAGACTGCAAGTCCAAACGCTACCGACAACATCCACTAACCTCCTGGAGTCTGAATTTCTCTTGACCCCAAAGTCTCCTAATACCAAAGTCACTTGATCTTGAGGTCTCTCCCGTCAGAATCCCCTTAAACTACACCTCGGAGTAATGACAACTCCACAATGGCTTCAGCTGGTCCTGAACTTGACGACTTACTGAATCTAGAGTTTCCCTTTGAGGACTCTGATCTCAAGACCACATTCAGCCACTCCGGCATCACAACAAACTCCCAAGCCTACAGCTGGCAAACACAACTAACTGCCAGACACTACAGTCCTGCCTCTTAACCTTTAAACTATAAGCTCTTAATGAACTTGTAACTCCCCCTAGAATCCACTCAGCCCCCAAAGTCCTGAAAGGAGCAGGACCTTTGCAAAAAGGGCTTTGCTGTCAATAGTCTCCAAAAAAAAAGCAAACAAAACTGAACTGACTTATTTCAACCGGTAGGCTTGTTGAAATGATGGCATAAAAATGACTGCATGTTTATTTAAAAGAGAAGCTGAAGAAAGGACAAACCCTTCAGTGGCAACTCTGCTGCTTTAGCCAAAAAAAAGTGCAGTGTAAAATGATGACCAACACTAAACTAAGATGAAAATAAACAGAGACCTCATAGAGAGTATGTGAAATGACCACAACTACTAAGGTTAAACCTTAAAATGATGCGGCTGTAGCCACAAAATGAACGTCAATGTAAGATTCTTTTCCTGGTGGGCACATAAATTCCCTCGTTCATCTTTTCAAACACAATCACGTTTTCTTGTTCCTGAACCTAAGTTTGCAGTGGGAGACGGAGGTTCGAGTCCCAGCAACAGCTCAGCACTTCAACCAAACCACATTTCCCCTAACCTACACCGTGTTTTTTGGTGCTTAAACTAACCAAAGTTTTTTTTTTTTAATTATAAAGTAATTAGAGTGTTAAGATTAATTACGATAACAACATTTTTCTAAACTGGACATTAGCATGACATCGTTGAACCAGGGATTTCATCTCTCCATCACAAAAGGATCCTGACTGTCTTTTTATTGTTGCTGTCGTTGACGTCGTGCCACTGCCACCTGTTGTAGAGGTTGTGCTTGATTTCATGGCCGCTTCATGTATTTCTATGAGATCAGGTTGGAAATAAAGTTACTACAAGAGGAGAGATAATCAGGAGATTCTGACTGAGTCAGATCCACTTTGATTTGAGCCTATTGCTGTTTTTATGCTAATGTGATGGGACACAAATTTGTACCATTTTTAACACATCATAAAACTAATTGTTCACACAATTCTCCATGTAATCACATGCAGTCGCTGGCTGGCTGGCTGGCTGGCCGGCCGGCTGGTGGCCACAACCCAGGCTTGGCTGTCTGGGTACATGACATGATGAGCTTGAGCCTATTGTGGTGGATGACTTTGTCTTTTCTTCAGTTATTAACCCTGACCTGTGAGCCCATTATTCCATTATGGTGGCCCTTATCCATCTGTCACATGGGCACATGGGACAGTCTGGTTAGTAAACACAGCTCAAACAGGATACACCGTACAAACTATGACTAATAATCTCGAATGCAACTCTTTCAATGTGGAGCTCAAGTACGCAAAGCCAGTTCGTTTCATATGTATTCATATTTGCCAAACTGCTGATGTCACTATCAGGGCGTCTCCATTCTCGCATCCCCCCCCCCCCCCCCGCTGACCAACTCAAGACAGCAGAACATAACGGTGCTGCTGGCCTGATCAGGGTTCATCTGGCGTTCCTTTACTTGTCACCTCTCGTTACCCACAAAGCTCTGCAGCAGGCTTAATCCAGCTTCTAATGCTCTAGCCGGGTGGGGGTTGGAGATTTATCTCACACACAAGCTATAAACACTAAACACTATGCTACAATCTGGTCCTACCTCCTTCTCTGAGAGAGTTGCAGCTTTTTGTGAGCAGAGATGATGGCATACATGTGGGAAAACACACACACGAATATACTTGTATTATATATCTGATTCAAGACAGCAGAACATGGGAATTGATTGCAGGAAAAAAAAAGTATGATTCTTCAGCTACTTTACAGTGCGATAAATGCAACTTGAAATATAATGCAAGACTTTTAATGGGTTTGAGTCACATAAAAAGTGCTTTTACTTCCTGTACTCAATTAGCTATAACATTAAATCACTCACAGGACCCTGGAATGAGTCTAACAACATTGAGGTGACAAATACTGCAGTAAAATAGATGGAAATATGTAGTAATATAAATCCAGCATGAATATTCCGGGATATTATAGTTGCTCCAGTGGCTGGACAGTTTTCATTATATAAAAGTATGAGAAATCTCAATAAACTGGTTAGGCATCGGCTGCATTAACGCAAGTGTCTCCGTGTTGTAAACGTACCTTTAGTGTTGCTGCGGAACCGGACCGGGGAGGACATGTGCTCCATGGTTCTGCTGCACCGGCTCCTTCTTTCCGGATAAACTGCAATGTTAATGATGGGGAAGCAACAGATAAAATGTCATGACGCATATGGTGTGTGTGTGTGTGTGTGTGTGTCTGGGTGGGTTAATACTGGACTGAGCTCCCTCTGGGTGCATCTACTCAGTCCTGTCGGTCTGACGAGGTGAGGATAGCGAACCGGGTTATTCCTTTAATTTCTTCTCCCAGTTGCTGCCATGTGACCCAGTGACTTCAATTAGACACACCTCTTAAATCATTTGTTTTTAAAATTGCACCGCTTAAGTTTGAATGAAATTGAATTCATTTGTCGAACTGAAGCGCGGTTGGAGGTTGAAGTTTGCACCGGTGAGTTTTAAACGAACATTTTCAACCTTCCCTGCCACCATTAGCGTCCATGTTTTAGTTGTCCTACACGTTCACAATACATTGTAATTCAGGTTTGCGCTTGGAAAATAAAGATACGTAAGCGGAAGTAGACATAACAAACGTATGTGCGTATTCACTGAAGGCCCCAAAAAACTCAAAAACAATCCCGTATTTAATTTGTTCATGAAGTCCGTCGATACTAAACTTCCTGGCTAAGATTCCAGTGATTCAGCCACACACATTTTTTCAGTTTACCACAGGTGCAGTTTTATTTTCCCAGCTCAGCGTGTTAATGTGGCTTGAGAAAGTTAACCAGAAAATACACAAGACGTTTACTCATAAATAGTTGACCCATGCAATCATCTACAATAGATTCGAGTATAAAGTGTCATGTGTTTCACAGTTCTTGGACGAGGTTGAAACTGGAGCCGGAGCAGTGAATGTACTTGTTAGCTTTTGCTTCTCACAGATAATACCAACAGGTTAAGAAATGATAGAAAAGGCGAAATTGTTGTTTTGAGGTAATTTCAGGTGGATGATTCTGGAAAAAAGGTCCCATAATACAGTCTGTCCACTAGAGAGCGCTAATGTGCAGATGAATTTATGGAAGTTTTATCCCAAATGTGTGTTCATGTCATGTGCTTTCACTTAATACAAAACAATACTGGCAATAACATCACCAATGGCTCTAGTTCAAGCATTTTTGATACTGATCTCAGAGGAATATGACACAAATGTAATATACTCAGTACTTAATTATTCATCTGATAAATTCTTTACTTCCTCTTGTGAATAATATTACACACGTCCCTGTATATTTTGATCCATATTCCTCGACACAAAATAACTTCCAGTTCTCTCCCTGGTGTTTTGAAAGTCACGGATGTTTTTGGTTTTGGTTTTTGTCAATCCATCAAAATTCTGGGCGTTGTAAACATTTTTAGGTGTTGAAATCATTAGTCAGAGTAAAGAGCTGTCCTCTGTAGTTCTGTTCCACAACACTCGGAATATCCGTCGGGGTCTGCTGGGCCGGCCTAGTGAGTTGTGAAGCTGTAGTGGTTGTGAGGGCTCTCGCTGGGCGCTTGGTTGTCCTGTGAGGTTGTGGTCACTGACTTCAGACCTGTCAGTGCCAGAGTCTCTGCTTGTAGACCTGCTGCAGCTATCATCTTGTGCATGGTCCTTATATTCTTTGTTTATGTGGGAGTGGTCTTGCACGATCCTCATGTCATGGTGGTCATTCGTGAGCAGCTCTCTGTTCAGGCGACTGTCAGGTATGCTATTTTGGTCTTGGCTCGGAGTAAGGTGATTAGGCTTTTTGAGATTGTTTTCGTTGTCTGAGGATTGCTCGTGTTTTGGACTCTGTGGCCTTGGAGAAGGCCTTTTTTCCTGAGAATTTAGGATCTGGTTGTGGTTTTGGTGGGTGTGACTCTCCCAGAAGGTTTTGCGGAGCTGCTCTAACTCCGAGAGCAGGGGCAGGCCGATGTCAAGATGCATCAGCAAGTTCTCCAGCCACTCCTCCAGCTTTGAGAAGGACGGACTGAAAGACAAAGAGATGGAGTGATGACAAGTTGCTATGCTGCAGTGGTGCTAAGGCTACACGGACACAAGACCTAACTAACTACACAAACTTTACACCGCTCATATTTTGCTCTGTTAGGTGACTGATCTTCATTTTGCAGGGTAATTCAATGAGAATCACACCGTTGATCAGCGTCCATGCCACAGCAGAGGGCGGCCAGGGGCAGGAAGGCTGAGGGGCACTGTGGAGGGTGGTATTGTTGAAGGAAACCAGCTACATTTAGCCCAAAGTCATTCGTCCGTGGAAGGCAGTCGGGGTCAGCGCTGACTCTACCTATTATCTTAAGAGATATAGAGATTGATTCATGACAGGGCACCTAGGGATTGCTTTCATCATCGGTTGATCAGTTATTCTATCAACTAATCATCCAATCAGTCGTTTGGTCTGCAAAATATTAGACAACAGTGGAGAAACAGTGGCATTTCTGCTAAAAATAGACCAGACTTATTATTCCATCATATGTGCTTACCTCACATATCATGATGCCGAAGGAAAAGACATCCACACGTTCGTCGTAGCTTTTTCCTGAGAGTTGCAGATTAAATTAATTGATTAATTGATTGAGCAGCCCAGATCACATTGTGTGTAATTATTTTAGATCTCCTACAATACTGCTGAGTTTCGTTAGGTTTGCTAGACTGTTTCCCCTATGCCCGCATACTTGTATCAAAAGGGAAGTTCTGGTTGGTTGTTACCAGCAGTCAGCAACGTAAATTGACAGTATTTTGTGTGTCGTAAATGAATGTATTTTTGTTTCACTTCCTCTACAGAAAGGAAGTTATCAACCCTCACTTATAAGCTACGGATAGATAAACTCTGGAGTTCTCACCATTGATCATCTCAGGGGCCATCCAGTAGGGGTTTCCCACCACGGTGTACCGCTTCCTCCGGTCCGTCTTGCGCAACTCAGACAGTGTGCTGTTTGTAGGCCGTTCCAGTGAACATGTTCGGCTTTTATTCCTCTCCTCCATCACCAACCGGGCCAGACCAAAGTCTGCCACCACTACAGATTGATTCTAAACAAGTAGAGGAAAGGAACAGAGTAACGTTAAGAACAGCAACCGAGGGAGAGGAGTTGTGCTGTGTCGACTAAAGTCGACAAATAAAACATCAGAGATTATGGTTACATTTTTCGATAAGTTTTAGTTTACATATAGAAAAACCAAAAAGATGTGTTGCTGACAACCTGAATATTTTCTACATTGAGAGAGTAGATACAATATATCATTCTTCAACTTGCAGATGGATCCAAAACTGTTTATGTGAATGTTGTCGTGTTTGTTCTCAGTAGGAGATGTTGGCTGTGATGGAGCCACTTGTTTACCTCTTTGACCAGGCAGTTGTGTGAGTTTAAATCTCGGTGGATCACATTCATGGAGTGGAGATAAGCCTTATAAAGAGAAATGTTATCAGGCAAAGTTGTAACTAGAATGTGTTATGAATCAGAATGTTTTGAAACCACAAAGACTCACCATCCCAGCTGCAATGTCCTTGGCATAACTCACTCTAACACCCCAGGAGAAATCTTTGTCCTGTAACAAAAAGAGTGTGACCTCCATATTGAGTCTGTGGACTCTGACAGTTCTCACACACGAACAGCAAAAACCTACTTTACCATTTTCATGATGGTCTCTCTGAGAGTTCCTCCCTGGATGTATTCAGAGACGAAGTTTATTCGCTTGTCTTTATAAAACAGTCCAATGAACTTGAGAACATTTGGATGATCCAGACAGCGCATCACCTTCACCTGCACAGTAGAAATGTAGGTTAACATCCAGCTCATGATATAGCAGCGTGGAAACAAGATGGCCACCGAGTAACCCTGGTGTAAGTGCAGAGGAAGAAGCAGATAGGTCATCAGTACAAGGGATGAAAATGACATAATCATGTTTCAGAGACAGATGCCATCTAGTGGTTGTAGTTCCACCCTGTTGACTTTGCTCGGTTCTTGTTACTCATCTTGTATATATCTTGCATCATGTGACCTTTTGTGGTCTGGTCAATATTTACCTCTTTTAAGAAAGTCTTCTGTGTCTCCTCATCAAAACTGATCAACTCTTTCATCACCATCACCTCCCCTGTCTCCTGGTGCGTTACCTTGACAGCAACACGTTGAGTTTAAGTCAGTCTTGTGTACCAATGAAAACTGCAGTAGATGTACGCTATGACAGTGCTAATGAAAGGGACGAGCTGATACCAAGTATGTGTGGTACCTTGACAGCCTGTCCAAAGCAGCCCCTGCCAAGCACCTCTCCATGGATGAGGTCTGACGGCCTGAAGATGCGATGGGTCCGATCACCCGGGTCTACTCGTAGAGACTCGGAGCGAACCATGTCTCTCTTCTGAGATAACAGGGACAGTGCTCCAGCGGACATGGGACACTTGTCTATACTACAGCTGCGTCTGAGAGAGAAGAAGAAACATTTAACCAGAGAGCCAGAGGGCAGGAAGGAGTCAAACTAAGCCAAGAGTCAGCGTTACAGGATGTGTCGCGACCGCATTCCCGTAGTTCCTTGGTGCTGAGTCAATGAAAGACTCATCCTGATTGGTTCATCTGTCTCCTCTCCTGAACTTGGCTCCTCCTCCAGACTTGGTAGTTTGTGTGTTGAGGAGAGTGTGTCCTGGATGCAGGTCTCAGGATGGCTGACGTCATCCTGGTCTTTGGTTGAGTGAGGGGGCTTGTTGGGAGACTGTGGGTTGTGTTCGATTGTTAGCTGCAGGGGTCTGCTTATGTCCTGGATCACTTGGTTGATCTAGAAGAAAGAATCAGGTGTTGATCTTTGTTCACCCTCATTTCATGTCACTTGCTAATGTCTCTTAAGTTTAATCAGCTCTCAGTGGGATATGGCTGATTTGCCAGTTGGTTTGAGACCCACCTCGTCTGGGGAAATGTTGTGGACAGGGATGCCATTAACCTCCAGGATGTGGTCACCAGTGTGGATGGAGGACAGCAGGTCGGGGCTCAGCACAGTTGGATCTAACCTAAGGGAGGGTGACACAGATTGGATTTCCTGAACATTTATGGGTTTTACTTGAACCTGAACTGCAGTCTATCATGAATCAAATGTTTCTTTTCACCCTGTCACAGTGACCAAAGGGCCGTTCTCTTGACTGAGATCAGTGGCCACTGTCAGACCGCGTCCGCCGCTTCGTCGGGGAGCGAGAGACACTAATGCCACCAGGTGGGGACTCTTGGTGAGAGGGGATGTTGACCTAAATGATACCACACCCTGACAGAAACATTGGCCGCTGTAATACAAACAAGGACAGACATGTCATAATGAAAACTGTGTGGATGGGACACAATAATTGTCCCAGTTATTTGTTCCAGCTTTAATCTTACCAGTAGAGGCTGGAGCGATCAACAAGCGTGTACGTATCTCCATCGCCAATAAACATTTCACAGCTCACACAGGTGAAACATTCTGGGTGGTACTTCTGCTGTCCAGCAACCTACGAGGACGCCATGTGATATGAAACAATGCACAAGGGAGTCAAGGGAACAACATTGTTATGATGACATTTGGTGGGTTTGACTTGGGGGAGCGGAATTATAAAAGGTCTTCATGTGCATTCCTGCACTGAGGCTTTGAAGTGTGGTGTCAGGATGTTTTCACAGGATATCCACTGGTTTTAGAGCCAAAAGAAAAATAAACATTTACTTTGATATCAAGAGGAAATCCAGAGATGGGAATGCTTTGAATGTATGAATAGCTGTTGTAGCAGGCTGAGAGTCAGTTTTTCTCTTTTGAAATTTGATTTGGTAGAGATCATGGCTACATGTGTGTTTGTGGACACGGCAAAGGCCACTTACTATATCTAACAAATCCTGGCTTTCGATTTCAATCAAGTTATTCATGAATCTATTTCTAAACTAACCCACCCAATACTTTCCTAGAGATTCTGCTTCGCAAAAATGATCTTGCCATGATGACCATTTGTTTGTTTAAAGAGAACCAAACAAAGCCAGAGTTGTGCCGCCCCAGCGTGGGAATCTATATCACATTCTGGTGTTCCATCGGCGGCGTGATGTGTCTGTTCAAGACTGCCGGTTCATGCGTCCTCACTTGTACATGGACGGCGAGTAGAGATAATCTACATTTATTCAGTTTCCAATCAGATGCCAAACTGATTTCACTCTTACACCTTTTTTTTTTTCTCTTGAGTATGACGATTTTGAATAGTACTGTAGTAGTATTGTTGTTATTGCGTTATGTCTCCGGCTGCATCATGAAGCTGTAGTAAACTACACAGCTCTTGTTATGAAAAGAGCAAAGGATTTACTGAGATATCCAGCCATCCATTTTCTTCCTCTTATCCTGTTAAGGGTATTAAATTTAAATGTATTTCCAAGCCATTTATTTGAGTTGCCTGTATGGATCGCTGCTGTGGTTCATGTTACGTTATGGCGCGGTTCGTGGTTCAGCTCTGATATCTCATCCCTCATGGCGAGACGTGACAGTGGCAGGCTATTCCTGCCTTGGACAAGGGGCTCGTTACTCAGGAGTATTTGCAGCGAGTTAGCAAGTCAAGGTGGATTATCCACTGTTGAGCGATTGTTGTGCATCATATTTTAATTGCTCTTGCTCAACGAGTTCTAACAATCACTGAGCTCTTCACTGCAGGGGTTGAGCTTAGTAACGGTTATGGCCCTAACACCAGAGATTGGCTGCATCATTTTGTTAAATTGAATGTGGATCAATTTTAATTGTGCAGCTCTTCTAGATGTTCTTTAATTTCATCTGATCAAATGGATCATATTCTGATGGTGAAATGTGATGAAATGTGTCATTTCATGAGGGTCGTGTGACGCTCAAAACAATGTATCCAGTTGTACAGCTGAGACAACAGCATAAGCTAGGGTGGAGCCTGTTATAGACTATAGCTCCAACTGTGTGCATCTTGTGACTAATTCTAAAGGAATATTTAGCAGTGCCATAAAATAAGGCCAGAGGGGAAAAACAGGTCAGAAAATGTTGTTCGGTGTTGTCTGACAGCTCATATGCTGTATAGTAAACTTTGCAGCCCACACACATTTGTCCAAGTGTTGTTTTACTTAGTAACGGGATTAAAAAAGTGTCAGAGCAATAATATTACAGAAATGGCATACAAGTACTGAACTTTTCTATTATTATGTGTATTTATTAATTAATTATCATGTTATTTACCATATTTCACATCTAATTTTAGGTCCAAACTGAGAATAGACATTACTCTTATATTACCATGATGAGTCCTGTTACAATGCTCTCCTGGCATCCATGACAGTGCTCTCCATAGCGGGCCCAGTAGTGCTTCTTACAGTAGAGCTGTCCCTCTCGTTCATAGTACCAGTGAGACAGGATGCAACCACATTCAGAGCACCTGGACACACCAGGGAAGCAGTTAAGAGAGAGCCAGAGAGGAGATGGAGTTCCCTCCTGAGGCGACGCGAGCCTAATCAGGGATGGACACGTGAGACTTTGGTGGAAAGGTGATAAGTCAACACACACACACACAGTATCAGATACGGAAAAGGTCACTAGTCATAAATGACCTTCTTAAAACACCTGTTCATCTCAAATGAACACTCCCTCTTACTTCTTCAATGCAGTGTAGCGTGTTCACTTAAAATACTCAAATACATATTCAGTAGCATCCTGGCTTCAGCTTGCTGGATGTAGAACAATACTGATGTAGAGTAAAAAACCTGCTTCCTTATCTCTCCAACACTACAGCCGGTGTGGGAGGTGACTTCCTGGAGAGAGTCAGCTCTGTGTTTCCTCTCTGTAAATGCCATACTTTTACAATAGGGAGTGGAAAGGTTTCCTCCCTTTGGAAAATGAAGTAATTTAGGTGAAAAAGGAGACTCAGCGTTCCTTCAAAACAAGAGAAACTGAAATTTTGTGCTTATAACACTGGGTCCGCAGTGCAGTTTTGATCATGTTGTAATCAGTGATAAATGACCTATTTATGTCTCCGGGGGATGTAGCATAGTTAAGATCTTTCAGAACTGCCTCTCAGGAAATAATAAAGAAATAAAACCATCTGACAGCTGCAAATTTGACCTCCTGTCTTTGTTATTGTGCTGCTGGCAACGGATGTAGATTCTTTCAGCTTCACATCTGTAATTCCCCTGAAACATCTGGTGAGAAAACCCAGGAACAGACATGCATCAAGGTCCTTTCACCTCTTTCTGTCTTCCTTTAACAGTTTCCTTTTCTACATCTGGAACAGTTCAATTACTCTGTCTTGTGCGGCATCGTTATTTTTAGGCGTTCACTAACTGCCCCTCTGTCGCAAGATCTGTTCCTGTGAGTCTAAAAGTGGAGCTGCATGCACATTAGCACCTTGTGTGTGCAAAGGCAAAATGTTTGCATTTAAAGGCTTCAGGTCAACAGTAAAGAATGGAATGACGTATTATCCTGCCATGGTTTCCTCTGCCGACTGTCTGTGCTGCCCTTCACAACTTCCTTTTTAAAAAAAAAACAGCCATTTTTAAGAGGATATGTGAGTTGATAATGTGTTGCATATTACTTGAATGGTAACGGTGAACATTTGTAAACTGTATAGGTTTGATATAGTTTGGAGTCACTCCTGATGGGGTTGAATATATGGAGATTTACACTGAATTGTACCTGCAACATTTACGCATTTGTTTTTTAAGGTTTGATTGATGTGAAAGTAGATAGATGATGTATCTGTTCCGGATTTTCATTTGAGGAAGTATCATATACAGATTACAAATTTGTTTAATATTACATCTGTTTCATATGCCTTCTCGTCTGTCATTCACTCTAGTTTACACACGCACACCTCATTAAAAAGTACTGTGCCTCTCTTACCGTCCTTTCATTCCTCTCCGGAACCTCTGGTCCCGTCGTGACATTCTGCTCCGTCAGTTCACAAGGTTTGTCAGAGAAACAATCCACCCAAAGGAGCTTGTTTGCTGCATGTGTACACGAACTGGTGGCCAGTAGTTTTTGTGCTCTGTCTCCATGTACTCACACACTTCCTGTACGTCTTCAGATCTAACTGTGAGAAAAAAATTTGACCCAGTGACACCGGCTGGCTACTCTCCCTCCCTGGCTGCCAAGAAAGAAGCCTATCCCAGTATAGAAATTATGCTCCACCTTCCTGGTCCTGTTACTCTCAGTATGCAGATGTCTCCAAGATACAATTACACAGAGTTAAGCGTTTTCGGTCGTAAGACATCTGTTTTGGTTTTCAGGAAGAGTGAGTGAGTGAGTGAGTGAGTGAGTGTGTTTGTTTTGAAATAAGCACTCTTCCCATCAGCGCTTTCTCTTTATGAATGCCCCAATTACTGCACAATCCAGTCAAGCGCTCTATTCAGTCCATGCAACAAACAAAGATGGGAATTCAGCGAGTTAAAGAGCGGGAAACAGTTTATAATTAGAAAGAAATAAAGCAGTGATACTGTTTAACATGTTATTCTCTGACTGTTGGATGGATTACAAACATAATTTGAAGAGTGGGAAATTGTGATGGTTTTTAAAAAAAAAAATTGTATGGACCAAATGACACGTAAAATAAGCATGAAAACATTCAGCAGACTGATTATGGATGGCTGTCAGCCGATGCATTCTTGCAGACAGTGCAGGTCCTTGAAAGTGACGCAGGTGTGTCTGCTTTACTAACTGACACATACCAGCTATTTTTCTGCCCTTTGTTTCTGTCAGGGAGGGTGCATCCTTAGTTGTGGTATTGTTTTATATCGATATGAGTCATTGCGAAGAGGATTAGTTCCTTGTTTCATTTTTCTCTTTTAAGCTAAAACTCAGCTCTTCAGTGCTGCAATAATGTGTCAAAACTGACTTCTGCTTCTAAATGCTGATCTCCACTTGGTTTCTGCCAAAATCCTCCTCGCTGTTTAAATTTGTATGCGCACGTTAAAAACAACACAGCTGCTCACAATTACTGCACTGGAAGCAGTTTACACTGGTCATTTGTTTTATTAGAAAGCATTGTCAGAAAGTATAAAAAAGTGCATTATTTTCTTCAGAGGCCACATATTAAACACAGATGTTACAAACACATGATGAGCCACGTGATGAAAACACAACTGTGAGTTCAAGTGCAAGATGAGATTCAGTTACTAACTTCACAGTTTGCATTGTGCCTCAGCACACCTAGAAAACAACGCACTTGTAATTATCATATAGTAGACACACGCACACACACACAGACACACACACACACATACAAAATAGCTCAATTGCTATGTTACTGTTTTAATGTACTTGTTTGTAAAATGAGCCTGAATATACAAGTTATTTAGCTTTCTCTGCTCTTTTTTTAGCATAATTTGAAGGAAGTACATGAAAACAGAAACAGTAATTGAGTCTCCTTACATTTATTATGTATGTGTTCCTCAAAAGTAATATAAAGGCCAGAACTAATCCACAGCATATTATTGTAACATATACATTATTCCAATAATGAAAAATAGACCTTTCAATCAAACTTGGACACTTCAATGTTTTGTAGCTATAGAATAATGCCTTCACCTTCACCTCCACAGATATATCAGGGCCTTGAGTTCAATTTCAGAGATCAGGATAATCAAAACCACGGCGTCATGAGTTCTTTTATTCACAGTTCCACAAAACATCATTTGTCTGTGAGCTGTAAAAGTGAGTTAAGAGAACAACCTGGTGCAACATTACACCCTGGAGAAGTGCTGATTATGTATATGGATGTAAGGCCTGGATGAAGTTGTTTTAGTTGTTGTTGTTGTTTGTTTTTTTTTAATATTATGTCAGCATCCAGACAGGTCTGAAGAAACTGCCCTTAAGGTGACTTTCTCACCAGAACAACAGCTCATAAACTATACACCTTTACCTCACACACATTTTAAAAAGAAATCTTTCTTCTTCATTTCAGTGGTTCTCATCCTGGCATTTTGGTTACTTAAAGTCTTGAGGTGGTTCACATGATGACAACTTATATCCATTTCACTGTTTTGTTTTAAATTGATCTGATCAAAGTGTGAGAGCTGAATTAATCAAAGACACAACATGTTGAGAGGTCTTGCTCTGCTTTTAAGACTCACAAACCTAACAGGATGAGAACCACTGCTCTGTCTGAAAGAGACTCCTGTTTCAATCTAATCACATGAAGGAGTGCTCAGTTGAATCTTTAGCTTTGATAGTATGCTGGGCATCATCGTCACCATCACAATTTGGTTTCATGCAATAGCACCACCATTGTGTCTATGAAATGACTTCCTCTCGGTTGGTCTCTCACTTCCTCCTTCGACCACAGTATTTACCCTGACAGCCAGGCCCTAAAAACAGACAAAACCAAATTATTCTTTGACCGACGAACACTGTTTACAAAATAAATGCAAATAAAATACCTGTAGCATGTAGTTACCTGCAGCTGTAAAAGCCTAAGGTATCCGAACAAACTATAAAGTAACAGAGTTCTCTGATTTTGCACTGATAAACTTCCTTATAAGATTATTTTTGGTTATTGATTAAAATGTGATTTTAGTTGCTATTGCCTTTATAGTGCTGGTCTACACACTTATGGGGGACCATCTTTAGGAAAAGTGATTTTGAGTGATTTTACCTCTGTAGCCCCATGGTCCCATTAATGCTTGCATGGCTGCATATTTGGCTGCCTTCTGTGCTGCGGCTGTATGGCAAGAAAGAATCAAAGTTATTCAGTAAATGAGTTTAGTGTCTTTGCAGGAATTCCCACCACAAAAAAAAAAAAAAATCACATGCATGACTTTGAATTTTTGCAGAAATAATAGAGGCTATTATACCAAATCCCTGTCACAAAAAATTACATTGTGTTACTTCAATTACTTTCATTTGTGATGTTTAATGAACTCTATAAACCAATATAAAAAAAATTGCCATGGTTATATATTTCCATGTAAAGACAGGAGGAGAGAGAGAGTCATTCTTACCGTTATAGCAGCGTGTAACATACATGATATTGCAGTACGTACTGCATGTGTGTTCACAGAATCGTGAAAGTAATTAGAGCATGCTTATCTCAGAGGACACAGTGACGGTTCTTACTTTTTTCCCCAGTGCCTGCATATTCTAGAAACAGAACAGACAGGACAGAGAAAGAATCTTGTTTGTTTTTTTTTAATCTCAGGACAATATAAAATATTACATGCCGAAGACAAGTATTAACAGTGCAAACCCTGATTGTGTTCCCAACATTTGTGCATGCTTCCCTTTTGTAACATGTATCCATATTACGAGTGTACCGAGTCATATCACTCGAAAGAGTGTTCAGAGTGTCAGAAAGAATGTTAGTGTGACAGAGCTTTTACCTGGGTAGCCACCACCTGCCATTCCACTGACGCTCCCTGCTGGAAAATTGGTTACATTACAACATGTACACAATTTAACTCCCTGAACAGACATGAATGAACTGTGATTGCTATGCATGGAATGTATTTCAGTCCATACATACATTACATTTATTCATGTATTTAAAAGATCAAAATTTTTAAAAATTATACTCTCACACTCCATTTAGACCGACCTGGTAAGATGCCCAGTCCTCCTCCAACTCCTGGACCTGTTCCTGCAGGACCTCTGGCTCCCCTTGCTCCTCCTGTTAGACCTGGACATAGGAGTCAAGCTCATAAAGATAAGCATGCAGTCTACAGCTCAGAGAGGATGGGCTTTCTAAGAAAGACTGTCAAGTCAACAGACTTGTATCACACAATGAGATGTTTTACTGATTTTCATGTTGTATAATACTTACCTGATATAGATACCATTTTTCTTTATGACAGTGAACTCACCTTGGCCAGCTCCAAAGACTCCTCCCGTTCCTCCACCAGGAAGCCCTCCTATGCTCCCCCCTGGTGAACAAAGGGGGTTTTAGGTATATTGTTATCATACTAATAAGTTTCAGATGGACTTCATGGTGTTGTTGTTTACACAAGACACACACACACACTCACACACACAAAATCCATATGCAGCCACAAACAAAGCGAGTAACACAATAGATTTGTATTCCATTAGCTTAATGATACATTAATGAGAATAAATTGAGAAGCAATGATGACAATAACAGAGGAAGAATTAATAATATGGGCATTTTGCAATATTGTTGAACTACTATTTCTGATTTATATCAGTATGTGATGATATTGATGTCATGAAACAGTGATTATCAGAACCTCATTTAATATTCATATGCATCAGTAAAAACTATTACCCTGTCCGTAGCCTGTTCCACCAAGTGACGAGTGGCGACCTGATTTAGGAGGTTTCCTTGCTTTAAGTCCTTGGCCACCAGGACCATATCCACCAGCTCCACTTGGTCCAGTACCCCCTTGCCCTGTTCCAGCCCCTGGGCCATAGCCATCAGATCCAGCACCCCCAGGTCCATAACCAAAAGGGCCTGCATCAGTTCCAGCTGGATACCCCCCTGCGCCATAACCACCAGGTCCAGCTCCAACTCCACCAGGTCCAGCTCCAGCACCACCAGGTCCAGCTCCTACGCCTCCTGCACACGTATTTAGTTTGCACTGGTGTTAAACTGGAATGCATTATATCCAGAAGTGTTTAAGATCCAAGCCACCATGTTTACGTTCATGACAAGCAACACCTCTCAATTCCGTGCACTCCAATGTAACACCACAAGCAGTTACTACCGCAATGATTAAATAATGTAGAATTACTACTTTTCCCATCCGTCAAAACACAGAAATAAAAAAGATATACAGTATATGTGGATATACCCACTATATTAATACAGTAAAATTCTTCATTTTAAACTCACCTGATCCATACCCAGGACCTCCATAACCTAGGAAACCATGAAAGATTAATAGAAGATAGAATATAGGGACAACAGTAGGAATAACCAAATGTTTTGATAAGTACATTTATAATCCAGCATGATAAAATCAAATCAATGTTTCTGTCAGTCAAAACAAAATCAATTGTCTTTTATAGTGAGATGATTAAGTAGTAAGTAGTAAGTAAGATAATTTACCAAGAGGTTTGTTTTTTGTTGATGCATGGCCACCTGGTCCATAGCCTCCGGTTCCTACACCGGCACTACCTGGTCCATAGCCTCCGGTTCCTACACCGGCACTACCTGGTCCATAGCCTCCGGTTCCTACACCGGCACTACCTGGTCCATAGCCTCCGGTTCCTGCATCTGCACCACCTGGTCCATAGCCTCCGGTTCCTACACCGGCACCACCTGGTCCATAGCCTCCGGTTCCTGCACCGGCACCACCTGGTCCATAGCCTCCGGTTCCTGCACCGGCACCACCTGGTCCATAGCCTCCGGTTCCTACACCGGCACCACCTGGTCCATAGCCTCCGGTTCCTACACCGGCACCACCTGGTCCATAGCCTCCGGTTCCTACACCGGCACCACCTGGTCCATAGCCTCCGGTTCCTACACCGGCACTACCTGGTCCATAGCCTCCGGTTCCTGCATCTGCACCACCTGGTCTGTCGCCTCTGGCTCCTGCGCTGGTACCACCTATTCCGTAGCCTCCAGTTCCGGTGCTTGTGCTTCCCATTCCAGTGCCCCCAGGTCCATATGTGCCAGGTCCAGTCCCTGCTCCACCAGGTCCAAATTAAATAGCTTTAGCTTTAGCTATGCCACATTAGCTTTTACTTTTGACTTCTGTACCTCCTGTACAACTTAAACAAAGCTGTCAACAATAGCTATTTTTACTGTCAGAAGCTTTTTATGTATAAAATTTTCTTCTACATTAAAACAAGTGAAGGACGTGTTGCACCGACAGTGTTGCAACTCCTGCGAACTCTGAACCATATCATCTAACGGCAATGGTTCGGTTCACCTGGGCACTGTTGACATCACCCAATCCTACCCCTCTCTCTCAAAACATGTTTCCTGCCTCTTGTCACTGTCAACTTACATCTAAAATGACAAAAGAAACCTAATACTTTACTACACAGTGTTGATGCCCCACATTATATTTCAAACAGCAGAACTAAAACAAAGAGTCTGAATGAAAACTAATACTATATATGTAATAACAAAACACTGAAGACAACAGGCAATCTTATGTTATAGAAGTTATAACAAAGGTTTTCTTACCTTGATCATAGACAGCTCTGTAGTCTGTCAGAGGGAAATAACAGCCTTAATCAATCTTGAAACAGAATACATCATTAAATGTTGAAAGTGTTGAACTTCAAGATCATTTTACCAAATTTAGATGGCTTTCTTGTCCTTGGTCTCCCAGCAGAATAGGCATTAGGAACTGCCCCTGTTCCCCCTGCCCCATAGCTGTCTGGTCCTGTGCCAACACCACCTGTTCCAGTTCCAGATTGTCCAGTGCCACCCATTCCATAGCCAAATGATCCAAGACCTCCTTGGGCAGAACTGGCCCAACCTGGTCCAGTTCCATAGCCACCAGCTCCACCTCCTGTAGCACCAGCCCTGGACCCATAACCTAAAGAGAAAAGATGATTTCAAGTCGTGCTTAAGGCTCTAATCTTTATTTTAAGGATATCTATCAATACTGTCATATGTTTTGATGGTCTACTAGTGCTGTAACTTTAGCCTGGATAAAAGCACAGCCAATTATCAGTTTGCAAATAGTAAAAAATATATTTCAATGTGATGTTTTGTTTTAGTCAAAACTAAATAAACTAAATATTGAGTTAAACATATTTCAACTTACCACCAAACCCTGTTCCACCACCAATGCCATTTCCTGTTCCGTATCTTCCAGGCTCAGCACTGTAACCTCCCTGACCAGCCCCGTAACCTCCAGGTACTGCACCATAACCTCCTTGACCAGCCCCATAACCTCCGGGTACTGCACCATAACCTCCTTGACCATCACCATAGCCACGAGGCCCTCCGTATCCTGAAAAAAGAGACAAACTAGTGATCATGTGATCTCTTGCCTTATACGAGGCAAAATCCGTCATCTTAAGGAAAGGTGAAAATCTGTAAAATAGATGAATCTGCCTGATTTTCTTCCATGTCCTACTTCGGCTCCATCACCGTAATGTAAACCTGAGAGGGAAGAGATATACGTACTGCCTTGTAGCTGTTTCTATCATGTGTTTACTTTCATTTTGTGAGCAAGGAAATTGTAAATTGGCTTACTTCCATCTGGTAAAACTATGGCTCCGCCACCACTGTAGCCTGTAACGATAATGTGTGAAATGCATGATAAGAATCCTCTGTGCCAGTGGGACATATACAGAGGTGAGTATACAAACATTTGAGAAACTAATACATCAGCAACTCACTTGTTCCATGTCTAGATCCTGCTGTTCCTGCTCTTCCAGGTACTGTTCCTGGACCTCCTTCAACTACACCAGTGCCTCCACCTGCCCCACCAGATCCACCACTTACAGCCCCAGTTGTTGTGCCATCTGGTTTGTATGCTGTATGCAGGAATAATCAGAGAAATAGATCTTTATATTCGGTTCTTGTGATCCGTTGTGTATTTTTTGTTACATAGTAGAAATGCCAAGTTGCTAGTTAGATATAAAACAAAGGCAAAATGTCACCTTTGGATGGTTTTGGTGTTCCTTCTACTCCACTAGCATCCCTTACTGGTGCAACGCTTGTTCCATTTGTTGTACTTTCTCCTCTTCCAGCTCCTGTTTCACCACCTGAAATGTCTCCTGTTGCTCCTGTTTGAGAAGGACTCTCTCCTGCCCCATCCGCTCGTTCACCTGTTTGCCCTGTACCACCACGCTCTCCGTCAGGACCTTCTCCTTCCCCTGGTGTATCACCTCTGGGGACTCCTTCAGAGGGTGAACAGAGGACATTTATCTCAGCTGTAGGCTTCAGTCAAGAGTGTCATTAGCTACCACACATGGAACACAAAGTAAGAAAGACCAGAAAGTCAAGCTCCCTCAGCAACCCTCTTAAATCAGCTGATGGCCCACCACGCTAGCAAACTATCTCTTCCTATTCATTCAATAGACAAATGTCATTCAAGGCACTTTATTTATTGCATCTGTCTCCCTATTCTTCTGGTATTTTTCTGGCATACCATATTGTAATCCAGTTCCACCCAAACTCCTCCTTTAGATGCTATGCACCTTATTGGCTACATCTGCCGCTCTCAGTGCCTGTGGCTTTCCATGTATGAACATGGAGGTCCTCCAACAGAGCCATACTGCCAAACTAAACTTACTTCAATGGCAATTTAACTTTATTTTTTTGACTAGAGTGGCCCTGACATATATGAACACATTCAAATGGGCAAAACTTGTACTCATTTTAATTATCCTGAAACTTAAGCTCTAAAGTGCTTCTGGTATTCTGTTCACCTGGAGGTTTGAGAGGTTCAGCCCCAGGTAGTGACCCGCTTGTGACCCCAGCACCAGCATCTGCAAAATTACATAGTAAAATATGGTTTTCCTTTATTTCGGCCAATGATAGTCAGATCAGAAGACAGAAAGCTTAAAGTAATTAGAGTGCACTGTGTGTCCAATGAAAATATTACCTTCAGCTGGAAGATCTCCACCACCTGAATTTTAGAAACAGAGTGACAGTGTGTTGGAAAATCTAGTAGCACTACAGAAAGCGCAGCTTTTACTTAAATGTCATTGAGAAGTGAACCACATTGGCCTACTTACCAACAATAGTAAGGACAGCGCTGTGAAATGTTTTAAGAAAAAAAGTGTGTGAAGAGTGGACAGATTAAAAAGGTTTACATACCACTTGGCTTCACAGCCCCTCCACCAACTGTAATGAGAGAAGTTTGTATCATCTTTAGTTCTTGTCTGTCACAATTTGACGTGGGGTTGTTAAATTTGTAAGTTAGATCAAGTTTATATTTAGCTTTTGCGGTTCACAGTTTCACGTGCAGTACTCAGAGGTGATGGTTGTATGATTGGAAGTGCAAGAGAGACACTCACGCTCGGGTACGGGTAAACCGCTGACAGCTGTGAAAGCATTCAGGTGAAAATATTGTGATCCGAGTGCATCAAAGTGAAAAGGGTTTGTGATACTCTGTGCTACATGCTTTTATAAGTTCTCCAGGCAGAATAAGCACTTTCAAGCAATATTTCAGTGATATTTTTTTATTTCAACTTACCCAGGTCAGCTCCTGTGTAACCTGAAGGATGTGAGAACAAGGAAGTGACAAAACTAATGAAGACATTTTCCAAAATATTCAATCAAGCGTAGAAAAACCTGGAGGAAATATATGGGTAGAATGATGGAAAAAAAACTAAGGTAGGCAATTTTGATATGTTTAATTTGTTTTTTGTTGTTGTTGTTTTTTTCTTTTACAATTATTCCAGCATCCTTTGGAATGTTGATGGTTCCCTCTACACCTGAAATGAGTGAAAGTGGCCACATGATGGCACCACTAAAACTAAAACCTAAGACACATCTCTAATGCTTTCCACCTGATCTTCCTGTCATAATTTGCTGAATCGCAGGCAAGCAACTATAAATAAGTGGGGCCAAGACAACCCCTTATCCCACAGATGCAATCTGACTGAAATAGAAGAATGGCAGTGCCAACAGACAAACATGCAGAGCATTTGGCTACCAAATGAACACTTTTTAAAGAACACAATTGAAAAAAAATCATCTCACAACTGAGACGAAAGCACTACTCTGTCTCCAAAACTCTCAATTAGAGCTGGAATGAACACCTCTACATTGATACATATTTAGAATCTGTTGTAAAATACCTGGCTTTGCTCCAGTGTTGGTTATTCCTGTTCCAGCCAAACCATCGTCATCGCCTAATTCACCCTCAGATGTGCCAGCTCCTGTTGTAATAGTGACATATTCATATTTGAACAATTACTCAACAGTAAATAAATTCCTCTTTATACTGTAAATTTTTAAAAAAATATTTAAGATTTAAATATCCTCTCTCTTCTTTCGCAGGTGTTTGACGTGAAGTTTTATCAAGCAGTTTTATCGTCCGATGTGAATTCTAATCATTATGAAAAGAAATGGCCCTTGAGAATCCAGCTGGATTACACACCTTCTCCTGCAGAGCTGCCTGACCCCTCGATCACGCTGCCAGCACCACCCTCACCTGCAATAAGGGAAAAATATTACTCTCATTTGAAATTGCATGTCATGTCAGACAAGATAATGATTACAAATACCCAGTTAAAATTGTACAGGGGGTCATGATGAAAGAGTGAGCGATAGAACAAAATACAGATGTGTGAACCGAATCAGGAAAACAAAGGCAATGGCAAAATCTTCCTCAACTTTGGTCTCTCACCTCCATCACTGTCTCCCCCATCCTTTCCTTCTTGATCACTACCAGGGCCACCTGGACACAGCAGAATTTGTTTGTAATTTACAAGCAGCTGTAAAGAGTATGTGACTGAAATGTGTCTCCTTTGCTTTGTACACTTAACACTTTACAGATACCTTCTGATCCTGGAGCGGGGGTGCTTCCTGCAGCATAATGTCCTCCTGATCCAGTAGAAATTCAGATAATTGACCACAAGTTGTACTCTTTTGGTCTGTCTTCAATATTAACCCAGAGAGAGGCTTACCGCTGGGTCGAGTTCCTGCAACACCGCCTGTGCTGGTGCCATTGACTAAAACACCAGTGCTGGTTCTTGTTCCATTTCCAGCAGTTCCAGGTACAACCCCACCAAGTTGCACTACAATTTTGAAATGGATAGTAAATTAAAAACCTTTCTTTTGATTCAAATTAGTATATGTGGTACATTTCTTTTCCTGCTTTATTTCTATTTTTTCTGAACATTGAAGTTTTTGATTCAGCTGTATAGCCTTAGGATCACAACCAATAAGACATACACAGATGCTGACAACTAATTGATGTGGTCTTTAGGTTTACTAATCAGTGCCAGTGACAAAATTATTCCAGGCTGGATTTCTGGCATTGGCCTTCAATTTGTATCTTGTGCTGCGATTTAAAAGAAAATAAGAGAGTCTTGTTTTTGGAATTTAGAAGAAATTAGAGCACCGATTGTAATTTGGATTTAAGTTCAAAATCAAGTGCTTAAAACAGTGTTGTTGCCAAACTACAATATACTGATGGTTAATGTGATCTTACCTTTGAAATTATGCTAAGGTTCTCTCAAAAACTTTCGAACTACAGTAAAAAAAACAAAAACAGAATTGCTTTCTTGTACCTGGATAGGTTACTGTTTTCATTAATTATATATATATTTTTAAAGATGAAATAGTGTCACAAATCTACATAAATTACCACACAGACATTCCCCAGAAAACCAACCTGTGCTGGTGCCAGTTCCAAAACCTCTTTGTCCATAACGTTTACATGAGTAGTAAAGGTTCTATCCAAATCTGTATCTATATTTAAGTTTGAGCTTGGCACAAATCCCCAAATTTGGTCTACATCCAGTTCCTGGTCCTACATCTTGTTCATAACAGGATCAATGAGAATGCTACTTTATCGTAAAAAGCTAAGCCAAAGCTACCAGGTCCACCTGTTCTACCGCCAGAGCTATGTAATCTACCTGTCCCCTGTCCTGCACCAGGTCCAAAAGCATCAGTTTGTCCAGCACCTTGTCCTGGGGTCCATCCTCCTCCAAGTCCTCCTGTACTAAAGGTACCTCCAGAACCTTCAGAGAGTAGTAATTTATTTGGCCACTAGTCACATGTCAGCATTTTCAAACAGAAGTCTGATGTGTTAACATGTTAGCTGGAAAGGTACAAGTATAGTTAACAATACAAACTAAATGAAATCCCTATTAAGGCTTTAAAATGGTTTAATAACAGATAAATAGGCAAAAAACTGTTTATTCTTACCATATTTACGGGATTTAGCACCAGAATACCCTGCAAAATTCAGACACATCAAGATCTTTACGAATGCTATGTCCTGCAGTGTAAGATCTCTTAATCCTAACCTTTCATCCTACCTCCAGATCCATAACGATCACCGCCAGGTCCAAGTCCTCCTCCTTGTCCATAGCCTGTACCGGCACCACCTGGTCCATAGCCTGTACCAGCACCACCTGGTCCATAACCTGTACCAGCACCGCCAGGTCCATAGCCTGTACCAGCACCACCTGGTCCATAGCCTGCACCGGCACCACCTGGTCCATAACCTGTACCAGCACCACCAGGTCCATAGCCGGTACCAGCAGCACCTGGTCCATAACCTGTACCAGCACCGCCAGGTCCATAGCCTGTACCAGCACCACCAGGCCCAACTCCTGTGGTACTTGTTCCTTGAACTCCAAGTGATCCACTTAACATGCCTATGAGAAGAACAATAATTGTTTATTGTTTATCTTTTTTTAGGCACAGTGAAATAATAATCATTAAAGATGCATATACATTCTGTTGTACATGCGATTTGAAACATATTAACTATTCTTACCATATTTACAAGCTTTTGCACTTACACTGACATAAATAAAGTATTATTTTATCATCTTCTTAAGTTGCAGTACAGACTGTTCAGATTGTTCAATGTATCTTGAGCTGTTGCTGTTGTGTAATCATGTAATCACTGGATCTATTATCTAAAACACTAAATCCTCTGATTCATAATCATGTATACCTCCTGCTGTTTCAACACCAAATCCAGGCATCGCCCCTGGGCCCTCTCCTACTTCAGCTTTGGCCGGTTTTCCTGCTCCTGGTATTAAAAGATGAATAACACAAATTGTGAGTGTTTACTTTTAGTACATGTATTACTCAGTTCACATGGCTTAACATGAAGGTGCACAGTGAACTGCATTGCTGTATACCTGACTTTGGTGTTATGAGAGGGTAACCCCGAAAAACCCCTGGCAACTGCTGCCCATGACCATCTGAGGTGAGAAACACACTTCCCACATGCTCATACTGTAAAATACTTAGTGGGATACTGCGAATTTACTTTCAATATGATTTTCATAACAGTTATTTTCAACAAGTATTTTGTATATACTGTGAAAATTAAATGATGCATACTTCCTGTTCCCTGTCCAACACCACCCTGGCCAGGTATTCCAGCTCCTGCAAGGAAAAAGGCAATATATTTTAGTTTTAGGTGAGGGTGCCATATGCCATGTAATATGCAGAGCGGGAACACACCAGTTTGATGCCCAAGTCCTGATCCAGTTGCTACTCCAGGAAGAACACCACGGCCTCCATAAGCTAGTCAATCACAAAGAATTCACAACTGTTGATTTTCCTAATATAGAAACACCACCTTAGTTTAGTAACTTTTTATGTGCACTTATTGGTTTGTTTGCCTTTTAGCAAGACTATGTGAGAACTACAAGGCTAAAATTAGCTGGAAGGTTTGAACATGAGTTGAGGAAGAAGCTATTAAATTTTCCACTGTATTCTGTGACCTCGGTGGAGGTAAGCCCCCTACATCGTTCCACTTATTTGTCATTTGTTTATTTTGTTATGAAGTACCTTGATTTTGCACAAATCCACCTTGATAGGGTTCAGGCACCCCAACTCCTGTGTGACAGCAGAAACAAATTGGGGCCATGACAGCAATGCCGAGTAAATTCTGGTTGACCATAAATAATTAACTTATATTGTGTATTTGTAGTATAAGAAAACAAATTGATTGTCTTCCTATGGACTTTACCTGGAACTTGATTTGAAGGTGAATTTGATGGAACTGCATCACCGAGCACAACCCCCGAACCACCAGGCCCAAATCCCATTCCACCTGCCCCAACCCCTGCACCACCTGGCCCAAATCCTGTTCCACCAGGCCTGACCTTTGCACCTGGCCTTAATTGTGTTCCATCAGGCCCAACCCTTGTGCTACCTGGCCCAAATCCTGCTCCACCAGACCCAGCACCCGCCCCACCTGGAACAAATCCCATTCCCCCACGCCCCATTCCTGAAACACCAGGCCCAACCCCTGCACTACTTGGAACAAATCCTGTTCCACCAGATCTGACCTTGGCACTTGGCCTTAACTGTGTTCCATCAGGCCCAACTCTTGTACTAAAAGACCCAACACCTGAACTACCTTGAACAAATCCCATTCCACCAGGTCCAACCCCTGCACCAGCTGGCCCTAATCCTGTTCCACCAGGCCCAACCCCTATACTACCTGGAACAAATCCCATTCCACCAGGCCCACCTCCTGCCCCACCAGGTGCCACCCCTGCACCAACTGGCCCAAATCCTGTTCCACCAGCCCTGACCTTTGCACCTGGCCTTAATTGTGTTCCATCAGGCCCAACCCTTGTGCCCCCAATTCCCTGACTTGTACCACTTGGTACAAATCCCATTCCACCAGGCCCAACTCCTCCACCAACAGGTCCGGCACCAGCACTACTTGGCACCAGGCCCATTCCACCAGGCCCCATTCCTTCCCCTACCGGACCAACCCTTGCACCACCAGGTCCAACACTTGCACTACTTGGCAAGAATCCCATTCCACCAGGTCCAACCCCCACAGCAGTCTGCCCAAGTCCCATTCTACCAGGCCCAACCCCTGTACTACCTGGAACAAATCCCATTCCACCAGGCCCACCTCCTGCCCCACCAGGTGCAACCCCTGCACCACCTGGCCCAAATCCTGTTCCGCCAGCCCTGACCTTTGCACCTGGCCTTAATTGTGTTCCATCAGGCCCAACCCTTGTGCCAGCACGGTCTGCACTAGCACTACTTGGCACAAATCCCATTCCACCAGGCCCCACCCCTGCACCAACAGGTCCAGCACCTGCACTACTTGGCACCAGGCCCATTCCACCAGGCCCCATTCCTGCCCCACCAGGCCCAAACCTTGCACCACCAGGTCCAACACTTGCACTACTTGGCATGAATCCCATTCCACCAGGTCCAACCCCCGCACCAGCCTGCCCAAGTCCAGGCCTGACCCCTATACTACCTGGAACAAATCCCATTCCACCAGGCCCACCTCCTGCCCCACCAGGTGCAACCCCAGCACCACCTGGCCCAAAACCTGTTCCGCCAGCCCTGACCTTTGCACCTGGCCTTAATTGTGTTCCATCAGGCCCAACCCTGGTGCCACCTGTTCCCTGACTTGCACTACTTGGCACAAATCCCATTCCACCAGGCCCAACCCCTGCACCACCAGGTCCAGCACCTGCACTACTTGGAACCAGGCCCATTCCACCAGGCCCCATTCCTTCCCCTACCGGACCAACCCTTGCACCACCAGGTCCAACACTTGCACTACTTGGCAAGAATCCCATTCCACCAGGTCCAACCCCCACACCAGTCTGCCCAAGTCCCATTCCACCAGGCCTGACCCCTATACTACCTGGAACAAATCCCATTCCACCAGGCCCACCTCCTGCCCCACCAGGTGCAACCCCTGCACCACCTGGCCCAAATCCTGTTCCGCCAGCCCTGACCTTTGCACCTGGCCTTAATTGTGTTCCATCAGGCCCAACCCTTGTGCCAGCAGGGTCTGCACTAGCACTACTTGGCACAAATCCCATTCCACCAGGCCCCACCCCTGCACCAACAGGTCCAGCACCTGCACTACTTGGCACCAGGCCCATTCCACCAGGCCCCATTCCTGCCCCACCAGGCCCAAACCTTGCACCACCAGGTCCAACACTTGCACTACTTGGCAAGAATCCCATTCCACCAGGTCCAACCCCCGCACCAGCCTGCCCAAGTCCCATTCCACCAGGCCTGACCCCTATACTACCTGGAACAAATCCCATTCCACCAGGCCCACCTCCTGCCCCACCAGGTGCAACCCCAGCACCACCTGGCCCAAAACCTGTTCCGCCAGCCCTGACCTTTGCACCTGGCCTTAATTGTGTTCCATCAGGCCCAACCCTGGTGCCACCTGGTCCCTGACTTGCACTACTTGGCACAAATCCCATTCCACCAGGCCCAACCCCTGCACCACCAGGTCCAGCACCTGCACTACTCGGTACCAGACCCATTCCACCAGGCCCCATTCCTGCCCCACCCGGCCCAAACCTTGCACCACCAGGTCCAACACTTGCACTACTTGGCAAGAATCCCATTCCACCAGGTCCAACCCCCGCACCAGCCTGCCCAAATCCCATTCCACCAGGCCTGACCCCTATACTACCTGGAACAAATCCCATTCCACCAGGCCCACCTCCTGCCCCACTAGGTGCCACCCCTGCACCACTTGGCCCAAATCCAGTTCCACCAGCCCTGACCTTTGCACCTGGCCTTAATTGTGTTCCATCCGGCCCAACCCTTGTGCCAGCAGGTTCAGCACTCGCACTACTTGGCACAAATCCCATTCCTCCGGGCCCAACTCCTGTCCCAGTAGTCTCAACCCTGGCACCACCAGGTCCAACACTTGCAGTGCTTGGCATGAACCCCATTCCACCAGGTCTAACACTTGCACCACCGGACCCTAATCCTGTTCCAGCAGGCCCTACCCCTATACTACCTGGAACAAATCCCATTCCACCAGACCCACCTCCTGCCCCACCAGGTGCCACCCCTGCACCAACTGGCCCAAATCCTGTTCCACCAGCCCTGACCTTTGCACCTGGCCTTAATTGTGTTCCATCAGGCCCAACCCTTGTGCCCCCAATTCCCTGACTTGTACCACTTGGTACAAATCCCATTCCACCAGGCCCAACTCCTCCACCAACAGGTCCGGCACCAGCACTACTTGGCACCAGGCCCATTCCACCAGGCCCCATTCCTTCCCCTACCGGCCCAACCCTTGCTCCACCAGGTCCAACACTTGCACTACTTGGCATGAATCCCATTCCGCCAGGTCCAGCCCCTGCACCAGCTGGCCCTAAGCCTGTTCGCCCAGGACCAACCCCTATACTACCTGGAACAAATCCCATTCCACCAGGCCCACCTCCTGCCCCACCAGGTGCAACCCCAGCACCACCTGGCCCAAAACCTGTTCCGCCAGCCCTGACCTTTGCACCTGGCCTTAATTGTGTTCCATCAGGCCCAACCCTTGTGCCAGCAGGTTCAGCACTTGCACTACTTGGCACAAATCCCATTCCTCCCGGCCCAACTCCTGCCCTACCAGGCCCAACCCTTGCTCCACCAGGTCCAACACTTGCACTACTTGGCATGAATCCCATTCCGCCAGGTCCAGCCCCTGCACCAGCTGGCCCTAAGCCTGTTCGCCCAGGACCAACCCCTATACTACCTGGAACAAATCCCATTCCACCAGGCCCACCTCCTGCCCCACCAGGTGCAACCCCTGCACCACCTGGCCCAAATCCGGTTCCACCAGCTCGAACTTTTGCACCTGGCCTTAATTGTGTTCCATCTGGTCCAACCCTTGTGCCAACAGGTCCCTGACCTGCACTACTTGGCACAAATCCCATTCCACCAGGCCCCACCCCTGTGCCAACAGGTGCAGCACCTGCACTACTTTGCACTAGTCCCATTCCACCAGGCCCCATTCCTGCCCCACCAGTGCCCAACCTTGCACCACCAGGTCCAACACTTGCACTACTTGGCAAGAATCCCATTCCACCAGGTCCAACCCCCGCACCAGCCTGCCCAAGTCCCATTCCACCAGGCCTGACCCCTATACTACCTGGAACAAATCCCATTCCACCAGGCCCACCTCCTGCCCCACCAGGTGCAACCCCAGCACCACCTGGCCCAAAACCTGTTCCGCCAGCCCTGACCTTTGCACCTGGCCTTAATTGTGTTCCATCAGGCCCAACTCTGCTGCCACCGGGGCCCTGACTTGCACTACTTGGCACAAATCCCATTCCACCAGGCCCCACCCCTGCACCAACAGGTCCAGCACCTGCACTACTTGGCACCAGGCCCATTCCACCAGGCCCCATTCCTGCCCCACCAGGCCCAAACCTTGCACCACCAGGTCCAACACTTGCACTACTTGGCATGAATCCCATTCCACCAGGCCCAACTCCAGCCCCACCAGGTGCAATCCCTGCACCACCTGGCCCAAATCCTGTCCCACCAGGCCTGACCTTTGCACCTGGCCTTAATTGTGTTCCATCAGGCCCAACCCTTGTGCCACCAGGTTCAGCACTTGCACTACTTGGCACAAATCCCATTCCGCCAGCTCCTGCCCCACCTGGCCCAATTCCTGCACCAGCAGTCCAAACCCCTATACTACCTGGAACAAATCCGTTTTGGTCAGGCCCTACTCCTTCCCCACCAGGCCCAGCCTCTGCACCATTTGGCCCAAATCCTGTTCCACCTGTCCTGACCTTTGCACTTTGCCTTATTTGTGTTCCACCAGGCCCAAATCGTGTTTGACCAGAACCAGCCCCTCCACCACTTGGCAGAAATCCCATTCCACCAGCCCCAACCCCTGTTCCACCTGGCCCAAATCCTGTTCCACTAGGCCTAACCTTTGCACTCTGCCGTAATTCTGTTCCATCAGGCCCAACCATTGTAACACCAGGCCCAAATCCTGTTCCACCAAGGCCAACTCCTGCACCACCAGGTCCACCTAATCGGAAAATGGAAAATTCTGTTAGTGAGTGGAACAGAGTCACCAGACTGAACATCAGGTACCTGTTTTGTTTCTAATTTCCACCTGACACAGCTGCAATGCTTTTCATGTCTGTCATCTGCAGGTCCAATTCCCAATGGCAGCATGTAAGGCATGTTGCCCCAATTTTATATTATGCCTGCCAGGCTTTGTTATCTATCATATTCTGCTGATTATGTCATTGTCACTTGGTGGTATGTTTCTATCGTGTTGATTAAATATGTTGATCAATCCTTTTCTATCTGTATTTGTTTACAGTAGTTTTTACATGGTGCTTTATTTTGAAAACTGACCAGATTCAAGATGTCATGGGAAGTTCCTATCTGATTTAATCTCATCTGTGCAAAATGTCATGCCTTCCATTAAAATTTGCTTCTCACTTTCCTTTGAGTGGAGCTGAGATGTCTCTTGCACATCACCTAAAAAGCATGTGGTGTGGCAATAACGTGATGAAGCCAGGTCAAAATTTGAGTTTAGAGGTTTTATGACCAGTTCCATCAGTTCTTGGGTACTAATCTACACCATCTGGACTGTACCTGTGGTTAAAGGCACCTTCGTCATATTCAACATATTCACATAATTTTTATCCATATTGTTTAGTGTTCTTGATGAGTGCTTCAGCCGTTCCTCAGCTGTCATGTTTTGAGCAAACCACAAGTTATGCATGTATATGTTGAATATGGATTAAAAAATGAAGCAATTCTTTATCTAGAATGTGTATTTTGCCTTTCATATCCTCATAAATGGGGGCCTTGAAAACACAAATACATTTTTCCCTCCTGCGTGACTTCTTTGTGACACTGTAATGCAACAATTACAGCTAAATATATTTAGCTTGGAGTTAAGGCTGACCTTCTCGACCAACTACCAATAACAGCAAAACTGGGGGGGTTATAGTTGGGTTTCAGCTCCAATCAAAGAGTTTGTGGATTAGTAAGTGCATATCTGGGTAGAGAAGATATGGATTGTACTAGACAAGGGTTTGAGAGCGCATGAGAGTTCGTAAACAGATATATTTGGACAGCTTTGCTGTGGTTAGTTGTTGGCCAAGAGGGGTGCTATTAGCTTCAACCTAAAAATATGTGGCTGCTTCCTGGATTTTGGGTCACAAACACAATGGTTTGTGAGTACTTCAAAGGAGAAATACATTTTTTGGGTGAAATATCCCTTTCAGAGGGTATACCAGGAAAGAGGTAGAAGTTACATAAGCATGACCCATATCTACTCAAATCCCTTGTCCCTAGGGCTCCATGTCCTAATGAGCAGATTAAGAGGGAAACAGGACTTTGGTTATTCTATACTTCCTTTAGTGACTCTAGTGACTACAATACACTACATCATACATTAATGAATTCCTTGTGTCCCTGTGCAACTCCACCCTTTTGATAATGTTATACATATCTGATGACTGCCTGAGAGAAACCTCATGAGGATTTACCTGTTCTCCAGAAAGGTTGTGAAATTTAATTGAAGAGACTTTAAAACCTCTTAACTCACATAGGGTTTGGCTGTAGGTAGGTCTATGATAATTAAGATGCAGAGAAAGAATTGAAACCTGTGCTCGGGATGATCGAGAAAAATTACTGGGACACTCTTTTTTTTTTTTCTAATAACTGCTGGCAAATTAAGCTTTGAATGTAGTTCTTTCATTCCATGTTAAAAGAAAGCTGGTGCTTTATAGGGAAATTAAAAAAAAAAAAACCTCAATATGTTGATGTACATTGTTTTGACGGTTTTGGCTTTAAATGTGTTGTCTGTTTTTGCAGCCCAGTGTTTAGAGATGCATGTCTCTGCTCAGGTGAACAAGAATGTCTGTGGCTTATGGTACAAGGTCAAGCAAGGCAATGCAAATACTTTATGGGACTATTATGCAGTATGAATAAAGAATATATAAGGCTGAGAGGGCCCAACTTTATAAACTGGGAAGTGTGACATCCAAGTCAAGTTTCTGTGCTTATACTGATCCATTTCTGTCCAAAAGCTTCCACAAAGCCAAGGCTTAACCTCTACGAATCCAAAACTCACATGTTTAGGGGATGAAAAGCAGAGAGGCCTGAAATTCCAAAGCAAATCAGTCTTTGTGACTGATGAGATTACTTCCGTTCTTTATCAAGGACCTGCCATTCCTGATACATTAGCCTTTATCACTGCCTGTGTGTGCAGGAGGGTGGGTGGGAACTCAACAATAGCTCACAACCTTGAGGTAATGAGGAAATGAAATAATGGTAAGTGTATGCAATCTTTACCCTGCTGCATTGAATTGAAGAGAGGAACAATATTTACAGTACAGGGGTGGACCAGACGCATGTGCACTGAGCAGGGAACTTCCGTTTATTGTCAAGGTCCCATGATGTAAGGATACAGTGAGCTATCTGTTCAAAAACAGTGAATTCATTAAAGTGGTTCAAATAAAGATAATGTGTACATATGTAACAAATTACCAGGTGATAGAAAATGGTGTAAATTTGAAATGCTACAAGAGACCTTGTCAGTTTGATAAGGTGAATATTTTCTGAATCGAGTTGAAAGCTGTTAAAAAATGTACGGAAGATGAAGATGATCCTAATTTTTTGAAGGCCAACCCATGTATTTGGGAGAAAATTAGCTGAAAGAGTGATTTTCATATGTTTTACAGTCGTACCTGACTGTCCAGGTGTGGCACCAGCTCCTGGGTACAAGCAAGACAAAAACATATTACTTAATCCCTCCACAAATGAAAAATATGATCTTCATCATTTGTGGTTTCTAGAAATATCTGCATATCATGCCTGTGCCTTGGCCATTAGGGCCAGTGAATGGGGATCCAAAACTACCAGGTGCAACGCCCCAAGTCCCAGTTCCACCACTTTGTCGGTCACCTCCTGATCCGACAGCCCCTGGTCCAATACGCCTTGGTCTGACTCCTTCTGGTTCTTGAGCAGCATATCCACCTAAAGCATTCATTCATCAGAACAATGTGCACAATTCAAATACAAACAAACTGACATGGCAGACAAAACATCTGTACTAAAAGCAGCAACACACCATGAACACGTTATTAGTCACATATGTTTCTTTAGATTTAAATGAACATCATTTTCTGTGCTACATAAATCAAACACACCCAGCCTGGCTTGTAATATGGAACTCCTCCAGTACTAGATGTTTTTTAAACAAAGCATACTGAAAACTTGGTGTATCGTAGTTTTTCATGAGCACCACAAATGCATTTGAAAGCAGTTGCATGTTAGTTAAAGTGGTATCATAAAGCGAATCCTCCTAAATGCTTAAATATGTCAAGGCTCATATTTAAAGTCATAAACCAAAATGAAACAATTGAACCGAAAAAATTTCCCCACAAATATTTACCTCCTCCTGCTCGGGAGCCAAAACCTCCTCCACCAGTACCAGATCCTCCTGTTCCTGGTCCAACTCCTCCACTAGGCTGGACTCCAGTCCCAGCTCCTCTAGGGCCAAATCCAGTTTCAGGACCTTCATCAGCTGCTATGCCAGCTCCAGCTCCTGTTCCTCTTCCAGCATGTATGTACACACCTGTCACAGTGTCCACTTGTAGTCAAACAGACTGATAACTCATCATCTGTGCATGACATTGATAGCTACGAATGAAATGACCAACCCACTGCTGTATGGATCCAGAGGCATGAATCCTTTGACTCTGGTGATCTCCTGACTTTTCATCTAGCATCACCAAATTTTCAATTGTCCCACAAATGTATAGTTTCCAGAAACCAAAAAAAAACCCAATGATTCCTTTGACTTACCTTCAGGTGCTTCAATGCAGCTGACATGTGCTTTTAACTATAATATTTTGTCAACTATTGACTGGATTGCTATGAAATTTGACACAAACAATAATTTTTTCTTTGACAAATAATTGTATTTTTAGCCACCATCAGGTTGAAACTTTTGCTTATCCACTGCAGTGGTTTGTGACCAAATGGTTATGGTTGGTGTAAGCATGCTAACATAATAAACTAAGATGGTGAGCTCACCTGTCAACACCCGCATGTCGTTGTTGTTCTTGTGTTATCATAAGGATTTATTTGCATTTTGGAAATTATGAGTCATCTGTCTGTAATGGGGCATGATCTCCTCTTTGCCAGTTCTTGATTTAACATTTAATTTGTCAAAATAGCAACACTTACAAGTAACAAACAGGATCAAGTGCCCCACAAGCAGAGAGAAAAGGAGTTCCTTATGTTCAGTATGTGTTTATACTTGTGTTTAATGGTAATCAGCCCTGCTGCTCTCAGCCTGGGTCTCTCTTAAACTGATAGCAAACAACCATTCATCCCAAAGGCATGCGTCTTTGCTCACAACTCTCACACTTTTCTGCACCTATGTTCTGTTGCGTAAATCCCGATAGCCAAAAATAGAAACACAAAGAGTGAGCGGCTATAAAAGGAAAGACTTTTTAAGATCCCACAGTTCAGATGTGAAAAGAAGAGGTCTTCTGGGATTGTTCAAGAATGTGAGTCACTGATCTCACATTAATGCCATGTATAGCACATGACATAAACAATAAATGAGTGAGCCGTTGTGTCATTCAGCTCTGCCTGTTGGAGTCCAGACAACCCCCCCCCCCCCCAACAGCTTTTGTAGATTTGGGAGGAAACATTATTGTGAAGAAACATAAAATAGTTCGACCTAAACACTGAAGTCACAAGACATGTGGTGCAGAAGCAGGGAAATGAAACACTTGTTCATCTTGACAAGGGGACCTTTTTTATTTGAAAGACCAGGGAGATTTTCCTCCTCCTGCTAACTGTTTAGAAAGTCTCTAGAGTGACATTCATAATCTCATTGGATTAGTTTTTCCGTTCAATTTCCTCACTTGTGACTAACTCTACATTATGCTCATTCTATTAATGTTTTAGTCATTCTAGCGGCACATTTCTTGGAATGATAATGTTGGTCTGTCTGTTCATTACTGGTCCAGTCTAGAATATCCCAGCGTACATGGACAGGTTGTTGCAGCCTCCAATTCAATTATCATATAATTTGGTGCTCATATTAATATTTTTATGATGTTTAATAACTTCTTGACCTGTCATCTAGTCCAACAAACATTGTGTTGGGTCCCCTCAGCCTTGCAGTCTTTTTAAGACTATTGTGATTAACTTGCATCTATTTTGAGGGAACACTGGCACAGTTTTGAATGATCAGTACAAAATAATCTCAAAGCAGGTGAATATCGTGCATTTCATGAGGACAAATCCACAGTGCATACATACATACATCCCTCCATCCATCCATCCATCCGTCCGTCTGTCCGTCCATTTTCCACCGCTTATCCTATTAAGGATGGGGGGGTGGAGCCTATCCCAGCAGCCTTCAGGTGAGAGGCGGGGTTCACCCTGGACAGGTCACCAGTCCATCACAGGGCCAACACATAGACAGACAACCATTCACACTCACAGCCACACCTACGGTCAATTTAGAGTATCAATCAGCCTCGTCCTCTCTTGATGTCTTTGGACTGTGGGAGGAAGCTGGAGTACCAGAGAGAACCCAGCAGGAACAGGGAGAACATGCAGACTCCACACAGAAAGATCCTGTGATGGAGCCAGGGCTCGAACCCAGAACCTTCTTGCTGTGAGGCAACAGTGCTGACCACTGCACCACCCTGCCGCCCTCCACAGCAGATATCATGGTTTAAATATTTAAAACCAGATGGAGCATTACTGTTAAATTTTCAGCATATCGTTAATGAAGTACAGGATTATCTTTTTACCCTCCACTGTGTGTGGTTCAGCCTTCACTTGTATGAATTCAAATTATACAACAGCCTGTCAGCGATAGTCTCCTCTAACAAGATGATGATTAGAAGAACCTCCTCAAGCTAACTTGACTTCCAAACAGACAAGACAAGAAAGGATCTGGAGGGATGTGATCTGCCGCACATGCTTAGTTATGCTCTTAATGAGGTGCAGCACCTTGTTACAAGTGTGATTCCTATGATCCAGTCCCCATCCATCAAAACAAAGATAATCTGAGATGCTAAACAAACCTTGGATTCCGTTAAGTCACTGAGAACAAGCAGTGCTATAATACTGGGATTTGTGGTTTCCTTCACTTAGCATGTTTACATATAATCAAGTACTTTCAAGGTTCATCAAGAAAAACATCTGGAAATAAATAACTTTTTTTTTTTTCCAACAAGAACATGTGTTTATTTGTAAGTTCAAAAAGCACCTCATGATTTGATGAGTGTCTCTTACACAGGACAGGCAGTGCATGTCCAACATCTGTAGTCACATCACTGATGTAACACTACGACAGGAGACAAGCTTGTGCTTCAGTTCAGACCTTACAGATGAGAAGACATCCCATTCATTCAAAGGTTTGCAGCTTTTACTTCATAACATCTTCAGAGATGTGATGAAAATCAAATGTAGGGATGATGTTGTAATGGGTAAGCACGTACAATACTGAAAAATAGTACAATTTCTGTTTAGAAATGTCTATAAAATAAGTAAAATCACACCATTATGCATATTTGCAACTTGGAAGAATTTACGGTCAATAAATTGTATTGTCATCAAAAAACTACAACCTGCTCATCATGATTATCACAGTTTCTGCAGCTCACAAAATCTCACAAATTCTCAAAAAATTGCAAATATTAAAAAAAAATCCTTACCAACCTGTAAGACAAAACGAGGTTAAAGTTCATGCACCCCTCATCTGCTGCATAAACCTAACGTGACATCTGATTCACAGATGCTGCAATGCAGAGTGCTAAGCACACACAGTATAGGAGACCCACCTCCTTGTAGCGAGGGTTTCCACAGAGCCAGTAGAAGGACCACTTGCAGGTACGCGCCCGCTGTCCCTCTCGCCATCTTGCTCTCAAATGTCCCTCTCCTCGCCAAAGCTCAAGGTTTTATCCCCAGCAAGCCAATGAGACTTCTTAAAAGAAGGAGGGCAGTAAGATCAGAAAAAAAGGGGACAGGATGTAAGACAGGACACTTTGTAATTGGTTGAGAAACAAAGAAAAAGATAGACAGGAGAAAAAGGGAGAGGGAAAAGCAACTCAGCTCATTAAACCAAAAGTGTTGTTCTTGCTCCCCAAGGACTGCATTTATTTGGCTCTCCACTGCCAAAAATCAGAGGGAATATGAAGGGCGGGTGGGGGGCTGCAAGAAAGAAAGAGAGCATATATGAGCAACAAGGGAGTCTGAATTGTAAAGATTTGGAGTCCCTGCTTTTCCACTTCTCCAGACTCATCAAAAAGAAAAAGAGAACCATTCCTTGAGTTTCTTATTGATTTGAAACAGTGTCATGTTTAAGCCTTGATGTGCATCAGGCTCTTTATGGAATCCATTTCTGAAATGTATCTTTATAGAAGCATTTCTCCTATATCAGGTGCTAAACTGTAAAGAAACAACACAAGACGAAAACAGCCTGAGAGCAGCTCTTTTAAGGATGGGGAGAAAATGCTGACACATTATTGAAAATGGGCTCGTGCGTCCGGTCGGGCTGAGTGATAAAACTGGTACAGCAAAATATCCCAATATTTTTTCCTCCATGCTTTATCAATATTCCAGCCCTTTGACACCTTGTAAAAATAAATGCTATATTTTCCAGGATGTCACTGCAGCTGAATATCAGTGTGTGACGGTTCAGTGAGTGACAAAAGAACGTGTGTGCACTTTATTCTTATAAAAAATGATGGCTGCTACTGTATTCATATAATTTGATGCACATATTATTAAACTACTTGGACCTTTCACAGCAAATTGTATTGAATTGTATCAAGTACAGCAAAATATTCTGATAAAATCATATCGTGAGATGTGTATGTCATCCTTGCCAGTGCTCAGATCTTGTGTCAATGTACTTTTGAGACAAAGAAGTCAAAGTACATGGAAACAATCAAATGATTATTTTGTTTTTGTTCAACCAGTGGCATCATGTTTTTTTTCCCCCATGTACGGGCTGGCTTTTCTTGTCCTTGCTTTTTGAGTCTTGCAGGATCGCTGAATCATGTTCCCATGAAATGAGCCAGGAGACAGATGAGGAAAATTAGCTAACTACACCTAAGACTGAGAAATCCGTGAATAATGTAACAGTGCTGGGTGCATTGTGATTTCATGGCAGGAGAGTGTGGTTTCACAGTTGATGAGTGGACATTAGAACCATTGGCTAGAACATGAATATCACTTCTCAAACCTAATCCATTATATAAAACAAGACTCCAGTTTCTGGTATTGCACAATGACAATCAGAGCCATGAGATGTTGATGTGAAGTGATGAATTGTTTATCAGGAATGCCTGTAAAAGCATCAGTGGCTTCTGGAAGTTATACTAGACAAGAATACGGTAGATATCTCTCACTCATGTGCAAATCTTTGGTTGTGAGTTCTGTGCCAAACATCGCAATCAGTAAAAGTTTTGTGTATTTGTATTTGTGCCAGAGTGTGTGCAGCCATGTGGGACAGAGGCAGGGAGAGAGGGAGTGCTACCTGGGCACCCATAATTGGTCTGAACGTGCCGGTTTATTGCTCAGTTGTCAGACTGTTTGCTTTGATTCCAGTTTTGACTTAACAGCATAGTTATGCTGTGAAATAATCCTGAGTAAATTTAGAAAATTGAAAAATGATAGGAAAATGATAAATAAATGCATTTTCTATGCTTGTGGTCACCGATGCAGTAGTGAACACTTAAATAGTCCAGTCATACAACATATAGATATAAGGGAAAAAGACAGCCTCACAGGGGCTGGAGCCTATCCCAGCAGCCTTCAGGTGAGAGGCGGGGTTCACCCTGGACAGGTCACCAGTCCATCACAGGGCCAACACATAGAGACAGACAACCATTCACACTCACAGTCACACCTACGGTCAATTTAGAGTATCAATCAGCCTCGTCCCCTCTTGATGTCTTTGGACTGTGGGAGGAAGCTGGAGTACCACATTTTTATGATTCTGTAATGGTGATAGCTGTGGGCCAAAGGCATTGGGTTTTCGAGTCATCCATCTGTCCTTCTCATTCTTATCAAAGCAGTTTCTTGAGAGAATTTCTTCATATTTTCCATAAATATCCTCTAGGACTCAAGGCTGAACTGAAAAAAATGAAGGTGGTCAAAGGTCAGGGTCACTGTCACCTTACATGAGCACAGAATTTAATGCTGGGGTCAGACTGCAGGATATTTTTGTCTGTTAAAACAGTCAGTGTGCTTGATTAGGCGATCATAGATGTAGTACCACGACTGAGTGCACGTTGCTCCCCAACCAATCATCGTTCACAGTCTTTCACTGCGTGTGTGATGAAAGGAAGCAAGCAAAGGAAGTGGGAGCCAGATCGGCATCTGTCGCGGTTTGTACGATACCAGCTGTCTTGTGCCTAGAAAAAACAGCATGGTGAAACTCTTTGCCACAGTTCCACCTTGAGACACAGATGATAGCACTCCTATTTTTGCTTCACAATATTCACATTTGTGCGCGGCATCATCTCCTCCAGCTGAGATCCGCTGTTGTGGGAGGTTAAAAAAATCGAACACGCTAATCTTTCTGTAAAAAAAGGCATCGTGAGGCATCCTGGATGCTGCGTGGTTGCTGCCCATCTTGAGAACACGCAATAAAAATGATCAAAACAATCAGTTGGCATCTGGCTCAACACTCGGAGACCAACCAGCACCCAACACTTGGTGGTCAAAGGTCAAGGTCACACTGGCATGCACATGTTGCACAGGAACAGAACTGTGACGCTCAATTTGTAGTTTCTCCCGTGTCATCTTAAGCTCTCTTTTGTAAAACTAATAAAAACTGACTTCTTTGCAAGGGGGTGATACATCAAATCCTCTCTGTTCGATACCTGAGGCTGACTCTTGCATCAAAGCATCCAACAGCGAAAAAATAAAGGAGAAAATTAGACTTGTTTATTCAGTCTGAGTGCAGGTTTGCACAACAGTCATATCCTTCATTGTGACTTAATTCCTTCCGTGCCTTCAGGAGTAAACACAGTACTTTTACTGCTGAGGTACAAGATGATGAGTTTCAGTTTTGCGTGCTATCCAAGCAGAGGCTTCCACCCAACTTCGAATGGGACATTTGGTGAAACCAAGATTACAAAACCGTTTGCCCTTTCATACCCTGCGATACTTCCCTCTGTTATGACAGATGAGATTCTGTCAAAGTATCTGAAAATAACAGACAGCCATTTAACATGTGTCAAATAAAAAACAGCACAAAGACCAAAGCAACATTATTTCATCCAGAGCATTTTCTAATCTAATATAGCATAACATTAAAAACAGTCACCGCAAATACAATTTAACTGGGTTGTTTGAGGATAACTCAAAATGTTTCCGGGAAGAAAATCTTTGATTTTATAAATAGAAATAATGATTAACGCAAGACATGTTTGTGGCCTATAATTTTATGAGAAAGCTAACAGTTAAAACAGGCTGGCAGATGTGGCTGGCAAGTGTCTGGGTCTGAGTCTCTTGGGGGTTTATAGATATTTTCATTGAGAGATTTTGGGACTTGGTGTTATGCGTGTAGGATAATACACACACACACACACACACACACATACATACAGAGGATAACTATAGTCACTGCATTGTATCTGAAGTGAGAACAACACATGTTCCCTGAAGTTGAGGAATTGATGCCTGTTTGTGAAAAAAAGACAACAAGCAAAATATACCAATGCCAGTTTTTAACGTCTTTTTTTTTTTTTTTTTAACAGTGTTCAGATATTAGTCTAGAAAGGAATGTGGCCATTAATGGTTTTGAACAATGTGATTCTGTTTTGTGCACTTGACACCACACTGTGACATCTGTACACCAGCCCCTGTGGGTCAGAGGAGCTGCCTGAGTAGTACCAGGGTTCAGTATACCTCATGTCTACCTAGCGTTTAGCTAACGTCTGCTGTCTATATATGGCGTGTCACTGGAGGACTGTTCACCCCCCTGTACTGGTAATTCACCTCTCTGGGTGAAGGAGGGAGAGAAAGCAGTTGATGGAGGGGAGAAGGGAGGTAGAGGCAGAGTACCAGAGACAGAAACGAGCCAGACAGACAGACGTGCATGCTTATACGTGCACTTGTTTGACCTGATAAACTGGACCTGCTGGTGAGTGTTGAGCAAAAAGTCTGTCAAGGATCAACCCTTGCTGTCAATCCGTGCTCAAGAATTACATCTCTGAGTCAAATGGCAAGCCCACCTGTACACATAACCCTTAAAAACAATAGCTGACAAGGAAATAATCGATCTAGTTTGGTTGAGGGTTCAAATTTAATTGTCCCCCAACCCATCTTCTTGTGCTGGGGATCGTCAGGATAGTTCTGCAGCTTTCATTGCCTTTAGCTGGAGCTGATTGCAGAGCTCTTGGAGGGCAATGAATGGACTGTGTTAACAGGGACAACATGCGGAGGCTGACATGAGAAACAACTTCAGATAGGAACTAATAACAGCATCAATATGCACTCCAGTGTCAGTTGCAGATGGTTTACGGCATGATTTGCCCATTTACTATTTTTTGTGAGCAGGACGACATACTTTCCTTGAGTGTCTCTGTGAGGTACAGTAAGTTGCCAGACGAGCACAAACACTTTTCAAAGTTGTCGCTGGCAAAGTGATAAGCAAGTCTAAAAAAAAACAACACAAAAAAAAAAAACGGGAAAGCAAAACATTGTTGCACCAGCAGGCACAGCGATAACCAACCGGTCGGTTTTTCCAGACAATCGTTGGAGGATAACGCTAATGCATATATGAATGATAGATAATTTTGCTTGAATCAAAATATAATTTTGAACATACTGTACATACTCGTGTCTCAGTTCACAGTCACACACTGTTCTTCACTTCCTGTTTCTTTGCAAACAGCTCGTGGTTTTGGTTTTTTTTGGGGGGGTTCAGAAAATGTTGAAGGGTTAAGACAGCATTTCTGTCTCAGTCTACAAATCCTCACATGTATAGAGCTGCATATTTCAACAGTTGGATAGCATTGGTGGAGGTGTGTGCTGTAATGAGTCCTCCCTAGACAATAAACACTGGGCCAGACCTTCATGGTCATGTCCTTGTAATAGTTTTCAGGATACCTATTCACCACTACAGGTCTCAGAGCATTATCATCTGCACACATTACGCTCACTGGGCGATACTCCTCCATGTCTCGTTAAAAATGAAGCAGCAGATGTGGTGCCCTGGGCTTGAAACACATGTCTGCAATGACGGTGACTGAAAAAGTTGTACAGGCACTATAAAATAAACCTGAAAAGAAAAATCATGGCGAAATAAATTAGGGGCATGCCCCAGGTATTAGCAATTTTACATAGTGGCTCAAATAATCAATTAAGGCAGAATTCATCCTGACAGCATGAGAGAACAAGGATACAGTAGATACGCTCGCTCACACAAAGGCACGTAATTGTGTTCTTTCTATATCACAAATTGCAGCAGATTAATTTGATGTAGCATGTTACAAGCAGGCGTCTTCCCATGACTCATTACAACCCCCGGCATGGAGGGGAGCGGCTTCTCCTCCCAGGAGGGTTGAAACAACACTGAATCCAGAGCAGAGCCTTACATAAACACTGTGGTAGTGTAACGCACAGAGGGACCCATCCATCACTGTGCAGCCAGGACGGAAAAAAGACTGAAAGACACAAAGGATACAGGAAAAGTTGTGTTAGGAAGTCATGAAGAGAGAAGCGACAGGCCTGAGGGTCAGAGAGATTTGTGTGTTTATAAGTAGTGGGATTCCTGTGTCAACTGTTAACACTTAAGGTGACCAACGCGGGATTTAGAGAGTCACTGATTAAGCAGTTGCACATGTTCCATGGCTCGTCTGTGAACTCAGCATTAATCACATGATGATTTCTTGGTCATGTTCAGGGAGCAGGACATGCCGTGGTGTCCCGCCAATTTTCTTCTCTTTCGTGAATGATTGTGTGTGTGTGTGTGTGTGTGTGTGTGTGTGTGTCCCCTTGTGTGTGTAAGAGAGAGAGAGAGTCAGATGTTTTGTGTTGCGCTCTCTTTAGGCAGACTAATATAAGTGGAATGATGAGATCAGTGCGCGTTCTCATGCCAAACGTGAGCCCTGAATGACACATAGACAGATACTTGCCACGAATAATTGTCCACCATCACGTCGCAGTAAAATAAAGTGTACTCGAACATAACAATACTACCAATGATCAAAGAGTGATTTTTTGAAATTCGAATCAGATTTTAGTGCCTTTCCAGAGTGTTCTCATATGATTTACAGTCAAGCTTAACGAACACAACAGACAAAAATAAAAACACAGAATCACTTATTTTTAGAGCTGGTCTCATCTGCAAACACTTGAGTTTTTGTATAGTTTTGTGGTTTATTAACTGTTCAAATATTTGACATCCAATTTTTCAATCAAACATTTGGACATATGTTTGGGAATGTTCGGTTAAAACTAGGATGAAATGAGTTTGCAAGGCAGCTGTTTAGCATAATCCCTCAGGGGTTAGCGCTGACGCTGCCGTCGCATCCGTGACATCAAACCTGATGACCGTGTTAGCGTTATGACCAGGGTGACTGGTGCGGCACAAATAGCAGGAGAAATCTTTCACTGATACATTATTTCCAGGAGAAACATTCTGCTCCAACATGGAGTTAATTATATCAGCTCTAGGTATGGTGTTGACCTGGCATGAGTTCATGAAGAAAAATGAAAAAGAAAAAAAGGGAAAATGCATTCACAGAATCACAGCTGAGTGTTTGCACAGCCAAAATGCAGACGGGTGCTGTGGGACACTGGGGTGCTCCTTCAAAAACAGCACAATTTATGATGGGCTAATTTTAAGTGAACCAAAGTCAAAAGTTCTTGATAGGAGTTGATTATAAACTAATGACAATATATGCATTAATATCATATTCTGTTTTACCCAAACATTCCCTCTAAGTCTTATGCACTGGTTCATATTTTGCCTGCAGTCCAAACTTCTAAAAAGTTTTACACCTTTAACAAACAACATGTTGGTGTAGACGCAGCTTCATTAAGTGCCACTAGCAACAACTAATTAATCCAACTTTGTAGAAAATCACGTCACACAATCAGAATATTATCTGACTTTTCTTTATTCTTGCTTAGCTTTCACTGTTTCCTGCTTGAGCATATTCAGGGGCAGATGTTTATGTTGCACCGAGCTGTTGCCAGGACTGTAATCCATCCACAGTCATGCATGTGTCAGCGCAATAGCAGGCAAGAAGTCCCACCTGAGTGAAATCCAACACAACAGGAACTCTCTTCGGACTGCGCTGTGAGATCATTCAGCTCCCCGTTAAACTCAGCCGACGACCTTGAGGACAAGCGTCCTTCTCTGCCATCACATCAGGCCTGAAGCAACCAGTTGGAGACAATTTGGAAACAGAAATCATCTGACTGTCCTGCATGATGACATCATCAGAGGGGACCAGTTAGACAGGAGACTCATCTATCTTCCAACCTGATCGTCTATGCCTCTGTTGGTGCATTTCCCATCCATCAGTCCCCTAATGGAGGTTTTTCTGCTGCTGCTCCGTGATTGGTCGCAGTCTCAAGATGCTGATGAGTTTGGCGATGGGAGTGGTATTCCTTTGCTTTGTTGCTGTCAGTCATGACTGCATTCAGTCAGCAAGCGATTCTGATCTCAATCCGTCTACTTTCATACTAAAAATGTTTGGAGTTTTTATTAGTTTCTCCCTCGGCTCTTTTTGTTTTGCTCAGGTGCTAAAAATGCTAGTCTACATCCACACCACCTTAAAACAGAACTGCTGGTCTGTCTCCAAGTGAACTGTGCTGCAGTTCATGCGGAGTGAGAACATACTTGTATCAGTTACAAGAAATTTCCTTCAAATTCAACGTTTTGCAGCGAGAAGAAGTCAGACCCAGCTATTTGATGGCAGGGTATTACTCATGCTTGAAAGTCGAATGTAAAAATGATTCATGATGTGCATATTCATCTTTTTTTGCCCCATATTTGTACAAACACAGATGAAGGTAAATTACCAGGAGGAGGTCAGACAGCACATTGTCCAATAAAGGAGCAGCTTGTTTGGCTTGTATGATAATCACATCCATTAAACTACATGCTAACTGTGCATGTTTCTTGCAGGTCTGAATGTAGGTTTTTAGACACAGACATGTTTTGAAAAATGGTTTCTGAAGTCCAAGCAGGTCTAGATTAACGTTGAGTCACTAGCAGAGGGACGCAGACGGAGGGTCGTCCCGATGGAGCTCGGACAGTGAAGGCTGAGCTGCTGCCTGACTCAGGCTCACAGCAGAGAGACAAAACACTGAGAACCTGCAAAGACACGTGCACGCAATGAGATCATAAATTAATATCAACTCCCTGTAAATGGGACAATGGAACACATCACAAACTATATTGTTTTGAAATATTGATGAAATCTTTCGTGTCAGTATTTTTTGATTTATTTCTTTATTTATTACTGGCACGAAAAAGACAAACATTACATTCTTGTCGTCAAAAACAGTCGACACGTTGCCAGATTCCCACCATGTCCTCCAATCCTAATTCTCACCCGCAGGCCTCCCCAGCTGAAGTGTATTACACACAGGAGAGCTTCCAATCTGGAAGAAGAGGGTTAAAAAAAAAAATTCCCAACTTTGTGGTGAGTAAATGAACTTACTCAGCTAGAACTGGCATGAATGTATTTTGCAATGATTTACTGTTTCTGCACTTCACTGGAAAACAACAATAAATGCATCATGAGTTAGACAGTGTATCTGTACACCATCATGATGTATGTTAAAGTGAATGGTTTAACGTGGCATCGCAAGAGTTTTGATGTCTGAAATGAAAAATTAATCAGTGCATCTCAGCAGACATCGTCCACACTTGATGTGCAGCCTTTGGATGTTTCCAGCCTCCACCGCCACTCTAGATAACTTCACATGGATCAGGAGTGAGTTAACTCTTAAAGACTGCTTGGTCTCAGCTCAACTATATACTGAACCCTCATCAACAGTGAAATACCATCAAATGTGTTTTTGACTGCTTCTCCACCAAATGTCTTGTCTTGTGGTTATGGTATTTATGTTGCAGTATTCAAATCATGCACTTAATTTCTCCAGTGTTGGCTCGTACAGCGATGGCAGAGGCTGTTAAGCAGGTTATCAGGAGCTATGAAGGGGCAGATAAGGGTCAATAACCGTCAGACTTCCAAACGATCACCCTGGCTAGCCTCACTGTAACTGACAAAATGGTCTTGATATGTTTGCGTTATCCCCATGATGTCATCAGAGGGCCACTGCTGCTACAGACGGGTGACGGAGTTCTGGGGGTCCACCACCACACATGATGCTACACAGCGACGTACCGCATCCCGTCAGCCAGGACTGGACACATTTTTCACATAGAACACAAGCTGAGACATTTTATTTGGCGCTTAAACGTGTTTTGATTTTGATGTTTCGGTTTTATTGCGCTCTTCACTACTGTGAGACTGATAAAATAAGAGCTTGATAGGAGCTCACTAAAGGAAAAAAAGAAAGGTTTGAGTAAACTAGTCAGAAGGGCAGGGAGTGAGAAACTGTTGTCGCGTCGCTAATATGGAACCGGACCACCTCAGCTTGGAGCCTGTTAACAGTCTTGGAGGGCAGGGGGCAGCTGTCATGTGTTCGCACAATAGAAACGCCGGGGAAGCTAATTAAAAAAAGTGTTGTGGGAATATGCGCACAATACCTCCAGGCATGTTTTACATCATACATACTCAGACTTCTATTTTCATAAGTCAGCTTGGTGCGACCTCACAATGACACAAAAAAGAAGTAATGTCACTTTTCGCTAATGCGTCTCTTTTCACCCAAATGACACTGGACCAGCAGCTACTAAATCATGCAGGCAGACATTGTAAAGATCGTGTAAGTTCTTTTGACTCCCTTCTAAGGCCTCTGAGGTGAAGGATTTTTGTGTCCTCTTGGACTGAACTTCTTTTGCTTCCCTCTAAGGTGTTTACTTCATGCAGTTAGTCCACGTCTGACGTGTACTATCATGTCTGTAAAACTCCCTTGGTCACATACACTTTATTTTTCCAGAGTTTGCACACTCAGTTCATGTTGTAGTGTAAGTAGATTTTAGTAATGGAGTTAAATGGAAGTATTTTACATAAAGGGCTACTTGGCTAACTTAATTTAAATGAAATCGACTTAAATGGAAGTATTTTAAAGGGGTCTCCTCTTACCAGCCTATTAACCTTTGTGTGTATGAGCCAGAGAGCTTCAGTTTGCTTTATTTGTGACATCATGGTCCTGTGCAATACCTCGGCGAACACGCAACAGGGATGGAACGGGCAGAGGGGGACACATCTGCACCGTGTTTTGTATTCTTGAGCATCTGCCAACGAAAAGAGTGAAATATTAAAAGTGAGACGAGTATTTCAGACACATTTCCGCCACGCAGGGATTATATCACGAGAAAAATAGATAACATGTAGGAACTTTAACGTTTACAGATTGCAATATTATATTAGTTTATGTGTGCTACCTGTTTAAATATAGAAAACTGTCACCCAATGACTTTGTGATTAATATTTAATGTCTTGATGGAAGGGGGTGGGGGTCCCATGCACCTTACTCCTATTTTGTAACTCACGTTTTTTTAATCCTCAAGTTGTCTAGTAAACCAGTGTCCATGTTCTCAAATTGAAATATTCTCTCAAGGGTCCACCATCTTTGCAACAATCCTGATTTCCTATGAAAATTGGCATAACATATGAACATCGTGCAGAGTCAAACCACCCTGTTTTTCTCTTTAATTTTGGCAAGAGGAATTAATTGAGATGGTGACCGTAATGATTTTAACCAGTGGGTGTATTATTCAAACAATAAGCAAGATCTCAAACGATTCCCTCTGACACAAAGATATAGATGAATTATATACAACGAACAAGATTTACGATTGCTGTTAAAACTGTTAGACAATCATATCAGCAGCGTAGATTTATGCTAACTTTCATCAAACCAAGGGGGAATGATTTGAAAATCAGTTGAATGTTTTGTAACTGGCTGTTTAAAAAATAGGGTTTGGTTTGAAAAGAGAAGCCGGGAGAGACTTGAATATTGAAAATGTGAGTCCAGGGAGCAATGAGTGACATCACTGTTGCCGTGTCCGTTTCCTGGACTCAGTCAGTAAAAGTGATCAGTAAGCAACGAATCTGCCGTTGGTGAGGGGACTGATGGAGTGACCTTTGTTTTTACGCAGAGGAGTCATCTATCAAATGATGTAATAAAACAACATGAGCCCTGGATGATGAGAGTATGAGAGCATCAACAAAAAACTCACTTCTCTTCTGCACATGGACGTGTGCAATGTAGATCTGTGTGTGTCAGTAAATGCCACAGCGATGACCGTGAAGCGTCTGATCTTGTGATCCAGGATGAAATCAGAGAATTTAACCAGTTTGCAGAGAGAACGAGGGGAGGCAGGACTGAAAGAGAGAGAGAGAGGCAGGAAGAAGAGAGGACGACATGAGACAAACGGACTAAACAGCCACTTGCACACGTCTTTGGCAGCAGAATTCACGAGTTCTGCTTGTGGCGCATACCTGCAATAAGTCCTCTCCGCCTGACCATACATAGAATCAGACACAACCAGGCAGCCATGATGTAAATACAGACTTTTAGACATTTTGGCAGCTGAAACTGTGACCTAAATGCTGAAACTATGAACAGCACTGATGGGTGTTTCTTAGAGGCAACAGGGGGAAAACCTAATGAAGTTACTGTAATCTTTTTATAGCCAACCTGAGCAGTCTGGTTGGCCGTGCCATTAATCATAGAGGATGACAGAATGCTGGAAACTGTGGTCTGACATACAGTTACATGAACTGTAATACCCCAGGACATGGAAATGCTTCACTATTATGTCCATGTTGTTTAGTTTCCTGGAGAGATTTTATTTATTTATTTATTTTTTTGGGGGGGGGGGGGATTTAATGAAATTGAGCTGTTTAGATAATCAAAGCCTGGAGAAGAAAACAGTCACAGTTCAATACTGATCAACAACTCAGTAAAGTTCTGGATCAGCATTGAACTGTGACCGTTTCCTCTTCCAAGCTTTGATTATCTCATGCGCTCGTCGTCATACATTCATGAAGATTATCATGCTCAGATTGTGTTAAAAACTGGTTTAAAGAAGCTTTGACCGAACTCTTTTTGTACTGACTGTAGTTTGTGGAGTGGTTTACTTTTATTATACTATGTTACTATGCGTTTTCTTCACAAAAGTTTGTCAGAATGGTTGAAAACTTGCAAGTATGACATTTAGCGGTAACGGTGTGACCATCGTTATGGTTGCAAGTCGGAAGTATGTTTGCTTGTGTAACTTTTTACCTTTTTGAGCTGAGAGTCAGCTGGGACTGACTGAAGCATGTACATGCCAGAATCAACTAACACCCCACAATATTGCATTTTCAGATTTAGAAAAGATCGACAGCGTGATTTGAGTCAAACACACCACATTAACTTTTTGTAATATCATGTCTCGCTCACAGCTGATGCTATTTTGTTAATTCTGCAAATAGAAAATATTCAAGGAAATATTGAAGCCAGATGACGCTTAACTACATCATCAGCATCTCTAACTCTCGTATTACTCACTACAATCCTTTATTACCGGTAATCCCTTGTGGGAAATTGCTGAAACAATGTGCAAATTAAATGAATAGTAAAAAATAATGAGAAATGTAGCTTTTATCAATTTGATTTTCTTGAACCCAAATTTCAAAAATTCTGACATCAGCAAAACTCACTGGTAGTTTCTACTCAAAATCACTTCTACATCCTACTTCAACATTTGCATTTCATAACATAATCACTTCATGAAAACAATATTCAATTAAGTGATCAATACTCGATCTCTTCAGTGAATGTAAACTCTCCAAAAAGCCCCAAACAGGTGTTTGTGGGTGTATTGCTGAAAGTGTGTGAGTATGGGTGGGTGCAGTCTGATACTGTGGGAGGTGGGGGGACGAGAGATGCATACATGAGGATTAACTGGGCAAAAGGGAGGCGGTGGGAGGGGATTTTCTGGGTAGAGGCTGCAGGTTCAGTCAGATAACCCACATGTCTGATCCTCCAGGTAATTCCAAAAAAAAAATGTCACAAGAGCCAAAATGTGTTAAAAGAAACCTGCTTGTGGTGTTAGCAATGCTGCCGTGGAGTCGAATGCTGCTTGGAGATGTCTGCAGATGTTCTCTTCCATGCCATGTCAAACTGTCCTTTGCTGGCTTTCTCGCTACGATGCTCTGGCGTAGCGCTGGTTCAGCTGATGGACAACACCACAGGGGGCGAATCTGAAGTAGGAACGTCTCTTTGTAGAAGTTTATCCATCAGACATTGCAGCTTCCGTCCCAGTTGCAACACAGCAGGTGGGATGTAGCCAGTCCAGTCTTTAAGATCATCATCCTTTTATGCTTAAGTGCGAGGGCTCGTTGTTCACATTAATTTCTTTAAAGACAGAAGAAATAAACTGTGATTCTCTGTCAGACAGGATGACGTCTGGAACGCCCTAACTGGTTAAAATGCCTTTTTGTCTTTTGAAAATGACATTTTACAAATTATGTGATATCTCTCCACATTTCAAGCCAAAACATCTTGATCTTATCCAAGTTTTTGAAGATTCCTAGATGGCCACTTAGAGGACAGTTATGATAAGCTTTCAGCAAATGGTGAATTAAGCTCTCTGGAATGTCAAGGCAGTAATCACACTGATTGTCTGGCATTTCTTTCCTTAGATACACATCCTCAGTCACACAGTATCATCCTTTGAAGATTGTTTCATATTTCAGGTCCTTATGCTGTTCCTCCCAAATAAGAAAATAAGTGTTTCTGGAACGCTGTCACCATCCTTACTGGTGTCAAGGTCAAAAATACCACAGGCAGGTATCCGAGAGAGAGAGAGTCGGCCACAACATTCAACTATCCTTTCCGACACTCTAGCGCAACGAATGAGACGGCTGGTAGTTTTCGAGGAACCCAAAACCCATAGTAGGCTGGGATAGTCAGTGATAATGGTGAACAGCTTAGGCTCAAGGTAATGCTGCCTTTTTTCTTCTTCCACGGCTGAAAGGTTTTATTCAGTGTGGCTCTGCTAGCATTGGCAAGCGCGTCTTCAGTTTGTCATCCTTTCTCTGAGTGAGAACGGCTCCCAGCCCTGTCTCACTTGCATCTGTATAAACAACAAATGGCAATTCCACAGTTGGTGGCCCAAAATGGGAGGAGGGATGAGGCATGCTTTTAACTGTTGAAAGACGTGTTTCTACGCGAGGCTCCAGATGCATTTCTGTCCTTTCTCCTTTAAAGCATCGATTGGTTCAGAGAAGTCAGGAACAAATCTGTGTAACTGTCCTGTGAATCCAAGAAACCACTGAATTTCCTGGAGATTTTGTGGTACAGGACATGACTTGATAGGCTTGACTTTATCAGGATCAGCTGACATTCCATGACTTGACAACATGACTGAGAAACTACTGAGAACCCCCCCCCCCCAAAAAAAAAATAGAATCAAGATTTTCAGTTGATTATGTATTTTGCCTGATGGAGTTTATCCCAAACTCTCAGGAGATACTCAAAATGTTGAGACACAGAAGGCGTAGAAAAGATAAATCTTTCCTTGAAACTCTCCAAAGATAGTTTACTTTTTTTTTGGGGGGGGGGGGGGGGGGTCCCAAACCAGAACATACAACAATCAAGTGGTACAAACCAATTGGTGCTGTGAAAGCTGTCTTGTTTTTGGTGCTTGGATCCATAGGAACTTGCCCACTGTTCAGGTCCATTGTAAAGAAGAGGGAAGCCTCAGGATTTCACTTAGATTTGGAAGGGGATAGATCCATTTGTGTAATAGCACTGACTTTCCAGTTGTCAAAACAAAATCTGTGTACTCCATCCGTGTTTGGTTGGCAGAACAACTGTGGGGACACTTTCTGACCGCAACGGCTCCACCACAGCAGCTGGGAGCATCTCCTTCGACTATTCTTTTACAATGGTTTGTTTGAAAGGAGATAAACCCTAAGGTTTTGTTTGAAAGGTTATTTTGTATGAATCTGATGTTGCAAAACTGTGGTTCTTCCTGGTTTGTGGGTAAAACTTCTGAATTAGACTCAAATAAAGCAAGTACCCATTGTTTCTCCCGGTCTGTTAAATGGGCATTGGTAACAGCTACAGCAAATCGGCAACATTCCCGCAGCTGGGTTCCAGAGAAAGAACAGGAGGAGCTAACTCAGGCAACACTTCGCATGGAATTATGTTTATGCTCCTTTTCTTTTTGACATTTTCTTTGCTGATGATGGACCATTTCTGCTATCCAAGCATCGCCAACCTGAATGGGATGTACCCCGGAGGGATTTGACTGATCTGCCTTGTGCTGAGGAACATGTAGGGGTAGCTGGTAAATTGACAATATCCTTTTTAACTTATGTCCAAGTCATTCAATCCACATGGTGTTGCTTCTTCACGATTAGCTAAATACAGTGCACCTTGTATTAAAGACTTAGGGTCAACTCAGACCGCCTCAGGTCCTCACAGAGATATTGATGGTTTAGGGTGGAAGTGGCTCCTACATCCACAAAGTACACATAGAGATGGGTACCATTACTTATTTGGGTTTGGGCCATTGGACAGAATCCTGGCTTTGGCTCTTTGGTACAGCAATCCTTGATTTAGATTTCTTAGATGTTTAAGTAGTTCAGTGGATATTTGGCCATTTGTTTTTGTTTTTTTGTAATTTCACACTGGTTACTTGTGCTTGACGTTCAGTTTGGACGGTGACCAGTTGGATGTTGACCATAACATCTCCACCACAACACAAGGATTGCAGTTGGTGTTCTGAGAACAAGTTTCTGATTTCGGAGAGGATCATTAATGATTTCTACACTTGTGCGTGGCTCCTATGTCAGCTACTGTTCAAAAACTTTTTCCACTTGATGTACTGAGATGTACCAGATGAACACCACTGTCCTCTCTACCCCTGAGCTGGCTTGTTAGGTTTGGTTTGATTTTCTTTAGTTCCATTTCTTACAAAGTACTAAGGAGGACTAGGAACGCTCACTGCTGGCCTCTGGTGGATCAGCCCAGTATGGTTTCTTTGTACTTATTTGGTCACGTTAGAGAAAAGGAGCCAAATACTTAAAAAAAAAAAAAAAAAAAAATGATCGAATCGGCTCTTGGTGTTTGCGACACTGTCTTGGAGTTGGCATTCACTGAACGGTGCTCTGTGCACTTTTTGCAATGTCACTGTCCTTTTTACACACAAACTCTGTCCTGAAACTTCTCAGGTGCTCAAAATGATCTCCTCTGCTGTGCCACACCCACTTTCTCACAGGTGCCTGCAACCCTCTGCTAGGTAGTTGAGGAACAGTCTGTTTTGACTGGCTGCTACAACGTGAATGGACTTTCTAGAACCGAAGAGAAGAGATTTGCCAATTAATCCAGAAAGACTTCTGGATGATTTATATAAGAGTAGTCCATTTTATAGCGCATTTTTCATGCTGCGTTAAGCAGAGCACAGACTGTACAACTGAATGCTGCAATTTACACCTTCATCAACAGCTGCCCACGTTGTTGTTGTTTTTGTTGTTTGTTTGTTTGTTTGTTTTTAGAATTATTACCGTCCACCTTCTGGCATTTCCCTCCAAAAAAAAAAAAATCATTAAAATATTTTAAGTGCTGATGACTCTGTAGAGACTTTAAGTTGTATTGTCATCATGTTATCTGTGGAGATCCCTGTAGACTTGAAGCCAAACAATGACTTCAGTGCACTGTGGGAAATACGCATAGTGCTCCTCCTTTATTACGATTTAATTTGATCAAGTTAATCTAATGAGAGGGATTCACAAAGATCTGACTGATTTAGTGGCATTTAGAAATCTCAGGAATTAAAATTGATTTTAGTTGTGATGAGTTACAAAAAAAAGTCATGATTCTTGCCTGTACTTATGATGCATGCCTGTTTCATTTAAAAAAATATTACTTTGTGCCTTGGTTCTTTTTAGTTGGCAGTTTTTCTCCTCAATTCCCTGGATTCTCATCTTTGAGACTTATGTAATGAATCGACTTACTTGTTTGTCTTTGTCCGGACTTTATTCCTATTTCTTGGCTTGTTTTTTTTTTTCATTTTCAACTTGTTTTCTCACTTATTGTAAGTCTTTGCTGTCCCTTGTTTAATAAATCCCCTGAAGCTTGCCTGCCTGCCTCAGAATTTGCATTTTGGCCGTTTTTTATGTGCTTGCATGTGGTTGTGTACTGATATGGAAGCTGAAGGATCTGGATCAGTATCAGTAAAGGAAAGACAAGATATCCGGATGCCTCAAGTTTTTTTATCCACATAAACAATAACAGAAGTGTTAGGAGGTCCATACACATGCAACCTTTCACTGGTGATTCAAATGGTTGCCAATAAGCAGCCTGTTTTATTCAAAGAAGATATGTTTTCCCTCAATTTTATGTCTCTATTCTTCACTTTCATCCTTTTTTAATTCAAATGTTGATTATGCAAAAACAGATTTCTGTGGAAAAAAAAAAACCTCAAAAAGCTTATCACATAGTTGAGCTGTGAGTTACGACGTGTAAATATGAACCACATTGGGAACATCAGAAGATCTTAAAGCTGAGGGATTTGTGATAACTTGCTGGCTTCACACGCTCTACCCTCCGCGGGACTACAACGCAGGATTATTTCCTGTGTTTCCACGTCAGGTATCGACAACGATATCGCCTCAGTTGAATCAAAGAATCCCATGATGGACCCTGCCGAGGGTCATCTGTCTGAGTCTCCATTTAGAGTAGATGTTCTGTTATGGCACGCGTCGCAGGTCAGAGGGCTGGCAGCGGTGTCAGAAAGAGATGATGTCACTGGCCGGGGAATATCTCTGAATCCCCTCCGACTTGGATGTTTAATTTAGAGCATATTAACCAAAGTGATCCCACATTGTTACCTATGACCTACCTCATTGGTTAATGTGAGTTTGCGGTAGAACATATGGCTCTGCGCTCAGGGTGACATAGATTGACCTGAGTGTAACTGACCAACATCCCACATGTGAAAGTCTTTTAATGCTATACACACACTTGTTACTGAAGTTAAAGCTGCCTGAGATTTGAAAAAATGTCAACACACACTCTGCATCCCACACAGCAGAAGTGACCATAAAAGACCCCCCCCCCCCCAACTCCAACAACTTTTTACACCTACATTTCTGAAAGTTTTTGCATCGCATGCTCAAAAAAAAAAAAATTTGACAGCAGTACCGGTTATCATGTCTTTCCATTTTACTGATAGGTGTACCTAACATTTGACCGTCCCATTTATATGAATTATGGTGACAAAAAATTAGCTTAATACAATACTGTCCAGAGCACCACAAATCACTGCCTAAAGAATGATAAATTAACATGTCTCAAAGTGATTTAATAAGAACTAAGCATTCAAATCTATATGAAGAATGAATCTTTGTTGTTGTGTAATACGCAATACGAAACTTGTCAGTGGTTTTAGTATGTCGGCTGATCGGTGTATTATTTTTCTGTTTGTCTACACTTTCGAAAAATGTTTATCTTGTGTTTTGTAGTTTGGTGAGGCCATGGAGAATGACTGTCGGTCAGCTCCAAAAAGGTTCTGGCAAACCATCCGTCGCTTCGGGGGGCGACTGTATACGACTCAGTACGACTGTATACAGTGGGGAAGGGAGGCTGCTGACGCCAACTGGGGAGATAATTAGACTGAGGAAGGAACACTTGGAGGAACTCCTCAATCCCACCAACACGTATTCCGTAATGGAACCTTGTCGCTGAAGCAAATGGAAAGAACTGTGAGCTTTTTTTAAAATGATCATCAGACAACTACATCCACTGTCTACCTCATTCAATACTCAACACTAAGAGGGCTTCCAGTGTTTTTCCTGAACTAGGAACAAACACTTCCACTGGCTCTCCCATCATAAACACTTTTCTATAATGATTTATGCCCCTCTCCCAAAGGACCCACAAGGCCACGCTGATGTAATACGGTCCCATCTGTCAAGGCACAGACGTAACCCTGTGTACACCATTTTAAACAACAAGGTGACACACTCACTCGCGTGCTAAATGTGGAATTAATAATTGTCATCACCTGTCGCAACAAGCAAATTGAGACTCAAGTGTGAAGGTGCACACCTGTACCTGGTACAGCTGCGAGTGACGAGAGTGTAAGTCAAGGAAAAGAAATGTCATGTGTTGTCACAGTGTAGGGCTCAGTGGCAGTTCACCTCTCTAGTACCTGCTGAGGTAGTAAATCTGGGAGATTCTTATGTACATGTTAAAGTATTATAGCACGGTACACAGAATTCACTGTGAGGTAAGACATATCCGTACTAGATTTGAGAAGATAATCACATGGATATTGTGCCAGTGCTGCTTACGCCAACATTGATCTCCTTAAAATTAAAACCTTGTTTTATCATTGTTTCACATCAAGCTGGATTTCATTAAACAGGTGTTTCACAATGTATCAGCCATTTTCTTCCAAGAAATCCACTCAACAGCTTCAATTTCTTAGAAGGCAAAAATCTCCAGAGAAATCTTAGCACAGAATGCAAATCCCTGTATACCAACATTCATCTTTGTTGTGGGCATTTGGACCTCAAAGCGTGTTATAATGATTTGAGAAATAAATTCGGAAACCCCAGGCAATGCTTACGTGTAACAGTTTTCAGCCTCCTTAAATTTACTGTTTCACCATTGAAGAGGAAAACAGTCCTCTATTGTCTAACTCATCCTACACCATGAATGATAAACGCACTGTGGGAGCAAGCAGAAAAACACATTTTTGGCTGGGTTATTTTAATATGATGCTCAATTTCTGCCCAAAGATCAGTAAATCAAATAATGTTAAATGTTCCACAGTCCAGGCTAAAAAAAAAAAAGGGGGGGGGGGGGTTGGATCACGCTTTTATTATTTAAGTTTAGACATTGTTAAATGAACTCCCCCTCAATTTCAGATTATGTGAAACGTGCCTTAATTTTGAAAAGCTTGACAACCTTTTGAAATTCCTGCCTTGATGCATTTCTGAGCTTGGTTAAACCTTTGCCTCCATCAAGGTATTATGTTTTCATTAATTTGTCTGTAGGCGGGATCAAACAAAAACTACCTTCCTGCTTTTCAAGGTATTTATTGGAACCTGGAGCAGATCTGGAGGTTGAACCCATCAATTTTAATTTTCCTCAGGATGAATAAAGTAAACATGCTAAAATGCCAAAATTAGTATTTTTGCTCAAAGCACACGAAGTGCCACAGGGTTGATGTGTTCTTGTTAGCTGACACAGACGTTAGCATCGATGTGGGTTCTTTTGACCAATAGTTCATGGAATTTTACTTTTGAATTGGGATTATTGTGAAAAATAAACTGTCAAACAGAAGCTTGAGGTTTAAACATTTTGCTCAGCAAGATAATATTCAAATTGAACACCTCCCTTATGGCTTTTAAAGCGTATGCAATTACTAAAAATAAAACTTGGCAAAAGCTAAACTAGAGCTGTCTTTGTCTGTTCAGTCTGCTCATAACCTGCATACACGATTTACCAAATGCACGACTTCTTCTTCTTGGCTTCTTCTGCATGATGTGATTCAACACCCACGACCACCTCTGGAGCTTCGTTTAGCCACTCGCAAATTTTCAGATGCATTAAAAGCATTGAAATTCACAACTGCTGAATTTACTGATGTATTTTATTTCATGGAACAAAATGTTGAAATGTCTTAAGCTTGTGTTGACCCCAGACCTACGCTCAGGATTTAAACTGGAGGTTCAACAATGCTCGTGTACTGTATTTCCAGGTTTTAGGACTTATTCTTGCACCACTTGCTTTTATAGAGGTGCAAGTGTAGCACTTCACTCTTTCTTGTATACACTTGTGGTTCATACGATCTGCTTCTTATCGATTCTCTTCCTCTACATAATGATAAAAGATTAGCATTCACCCAATATAATGAAAACAATCACTCAAGCTCAGTTAACTTGTTGCTTTAGCTCTGTGACTCTTTCCAGAGAACCTGACTGACCTGCCACGTGCCGCCGCCGCTTGTCGTCCCCAAGATGAATCATCGGCAACTGAGGTTAAACCAACACATTACGGACAAGGAAGGAAAAATAGGTGAGAGAAAGAGCACAGATCGTCAGAGAGGGCCCAGAGGATAGCCATCTCTGTCTAGTCATCACCAGCGCTGTTTGAATTTTGGCTACGGTTCAAAAGGGGAAAACTTTCATTAACCCTGTAGTCAATCCACCGTGAAAATAAACACATTAGCCTGCCTGCCTATGACTCACAGCTCTATCGCGTCGACCACAAATGTAAGCGCTGCCAAGTTTCTTCCTGTCCAACATGCCGTGCCCTTCCTCATGTCTTGCTCGCACCACCGCGTCTCGCAGTCAACTTTTAACCCTCAGCCGTGAGGGCTGAATGGGGTCACCTGACCTTTTTTGTTATCACAGACTACAGCAGGAATGAACAGCCTCGTCAGACAAGTTATAGCAATTTTTGGGACCAAAAAAGTTCCAAAGCGGTACCTCTCACAGCATAGTGACGTGATAGAATAAACTGACCAATTGAAATGACCCTACTAAACCATTTAAATCTCAAGTTCAATGATTTAAACAATCGACCAATAATCGTTAAGTCAAGGCCAGTGTCCTGGACATTACACAGAGAGAAAATCCTACCCTCTCCAATGGGATTAGTCAACACAACCAGGGAATAAGGGAGATTACTCAGATGCAGGATTACATGTGAAGCAGGCAAAAGTTCACAACAAGAATGTATAATTGCCTACTTTAGACGATATACAGGATAGCTGGAAGGTTGGCCAACACTTTACAATGTGGAGCCGGTAATGAGGCGTTAAGTCCACAGACAGGCCAAGTTCATATACACTAAAATGTCAGGCAATCTAATGGGGACCAGATTGGGCATCAATCCAGAAATCTGTGCAAGAGTGGAATACAATGGGTCAAGGAGTACCGAGGGATTGAGGTGAGGAGAAGAAGAAAAGCTGCAGCACTTGGACTTGAAGAATGAAACAGTTCAGCATGCAAGTGGAGAGAAGACAGGACACTAAAATAGAATTAACTAAAACAGGAAATCACAACAAGACTCCATCGACTGAAGTTTTAATGTTGATACTACATTGACTAAAATGTTTGATCTCTGTTTTACTGCATCATCTCACATTCTTACTTGTCTGCTGGACATAGAAAAAAAAAAGGGAATCGAAAGATCGCAGGCATAACCTTGAACAACTTCTCCAACCTGTACCAAGTCAGGACCTTGAAGAAAGCCTGTTCAATCCTGGCTGATCCTCACCCCCCCCCCCCCCCCCCCCCGTCCCACATCTGAGAAGTACATGTTGCTTCCTTCTGGCTGCAGAGATTTTCTGCCAATATGTAGGACCATTAGTCTCAAGATCTTGTTTGTCCCTGCTGTAACTGGCTTTTTAAATAACACAATGTGAATTCTTCTTTTTTTCTTTCTTTATATATATATATATATATATATATATATATGCGCACTGGTTTCTGTTTGATGTTTTAAATGGTATTTTTGTCCACCATTGTATTTATTCATTCTTGTCTTAACTGCTGGAGGTGAAACAAATGATTTCCCGATGATAATAAAGAAGAAAAAAGATCTCTGATCTCGTCATTTTTAGAAAACTTCTTCAAACTCGTGATGATGAGTTTGGTGTGTCAAAATAACACGTTAATCATTTCACGATATCAAGATAATATCCCCTTATCACTGGGTAATGACTTAAATTAATTAACTGCAAGTAGGGCCATTCTTGGCTTCTGCTGTTATTCATACGCTGCACAGTTTTAATTTTTTTTTTCAATTACGTCCTAGTCAAGTACCTGAATGTCGAAATAAGTAGCAACTATTAGTATTGTAAAGGAAATAGGACAGGGCAGCACGGTGGTGCAGTGGTCAGCACTGTCGCCTCACAGCAAGAAGGTTCCAGGTTCGAGCCCCAGCTCCAGCACAGGATCTTTCTGTGTGGAGTCTCCATGTTCTCCCTGTTCCTGTGTGGGTTCTCTCTGGTACTCCAGCTTCCTCCCACAGTCCAAAGACATCAAGAGGGGACGAGGCTGATTGATACTCTTAATTGACTGTAGGTGTGAATGTGAGTGTGAATGGTTGTCTGTCTCTATGTGTTGGCCCTGTGATGGACTGGTGACCTGTCCAGGGGGAACCCCGCCTCTCGCCCATAGCCGCTAGGATAGGATAGGCTCCACCCCCCCGTAACCCTTCATAGGAATAAGCAGAAGACAATGGATGGAGGAAATAGGACATAACTCTTTTAATTATTTTCTCCCACCTTCAGTATTTTATATGAATCAAAATATTGTATATGAATAAATTATTTTTTTCATAAACTGTAAAGTTCTGTGTTTTCTCTTTTTTTTCTGCTGTTTCAACATCCAGTGACCTAAAGATGCTAAATCAGCTCTAAATATCAGTTCCAGACAGGAGATCTAGGACACACCCCTTTTTTTAATGCATTTCATTGCCTTGTTTATTTTCATATGAATATTTTAGCGCAATTTCCTATGCTACAAACAATATGATGTTTTTTTTCAATAGGTCCCATGTCAAGTGACCTAGGGACTCCAAATTAGTACAAAATATTAGTATTAGACTGGAATCTACAATACGCCTATCATCTAATCACTTAGAAATCTCTTTTCCAACTATTTATAAAACAATCTTCAGTCACGCAGCTGTTACGCAGAGACGGGTCAAGTGTTCGCAAGTGTGACAGACTTTAATTTCTCTCTCACACGATAACCTTCGTCACTGTTTGCGTACACCAACATCACGAATGCTTTTCAGAAGAGGCCGAGCATCAACTGGCATTCTGATAGTCACAAAAGAGTCCGGTGTTCATTCAGTTGGTGGGCTATGGGATCTTTTCTAATCTCCAAAAACAAGACATGCTCTCATATTCAAATTTCCCCGTGTTGAGTTTTCCCACCTTTAAAACGACCTAAATGCAGATACCAGTTTAAGTCATACACAAACATTCTAGCTTAATAGCCTTATCTACTGAAAAAATGTCATATCTGTGGAATAATAACTTAATAATAACAAAAGGATGCCGGCCAACATTAGTCTAACATGCTAATCTGAGAATAGAAAACTTGCCGATTAAGAGGTTAGAATGTTATCATAGAAAACATACATGTGTAATCACACCGTTTATCAGTCCTCTGTCTTGTGTCGCAGCAGCAGTGGTTTCATATCATTCAGAGCTGATAACTGCTGTCAGCTCTCTCATACATGTACTGGGGCTACATTTGCAATAAGGTACATACTAATCTTTGGGTAAATATTGTAATATGGCCATTAGAATCAGTGTCACTTGTAGGTTCACCACACAGATGTGATAAGAGGTATGGTTGAGCCGCTTTTTTAAAACGCAAAAGTGCAGTAAAACACTGGACTGCGCTTTGGAGCATCTTTATTCTTTCGAGAGTGAGTTACATAACGTCAGATGGGCTTCTGTAGTACAAAACAGTTGGTACTGTGTGAATTGTCTCAGCGTATAAAACCGACTAAGGTTGGGTAATGCTGTATTTCTGGCACAAGTATACCAATGCTGCACTGCCTTAAATGGGAAACAGAGAGCCAGACCTGTGCTTCATTACAACACGGCTGTGATTAAGACCAGATTGGTCTGTCTGTGGTTGGTTCTGAGCCACGGCCAGTTCTTACTCAGGGACAAGATTCTTTACACCGGCATGCGTTTGCACCTAAGAATATGTTGACCTTAATTTCATCTAGTCATGTCTGCTCCAGTGGAGAGAGAAGAACCGTTCATATTGGTGATGGTTTGACTGTTTTATTGTCATAATACAATGAAAGTAAAACAAGGCCGAAACTCTGTTGTACTGTTTCTATTAGCGTTATGGTAGAATAACTCTATGATAGCCTATCATGACAGTGTGTGCTTTCAAACAGCCCAGGTTAAACAGACTGTATTTATATGGCCTTTTCTAGTCTTCCAGTGCACTTTAGAACACATTCACTCCCTCATCCGTTCATTTTGGCCAAGGATGCTATGGAAGGAGCCAACTTGCTAACTTATTCACACACTGACAAAACCTCTGGAAGAGCACGTAGATCGATCCCGTAAACCTCCGATTACTGGAAGGCTACTACATCACCTGAAATCATATTACAACCTAATACCAAAAAATGATGTTCATTACAGCACTTCATCTATCAGAACTTAGTTTATATTAAAATTTATCCAAGGTTAAGAAACAGTGAGCAAATCCTGAAGGAGTTAGTGGAGCAGTGAAGCAACAGACAGGGGTTTGTTACCTTTTGGAGATATTTTCTGGTGTAAACGCTGACTTTATCAGAACCCCAGGTCCTCATGGAACAAAGATGGGTTCTCATGCAGCAAAATGGATTTTTGTATGTTTTAGTTTATTTTAGAGTTAAGATGTGAAGTGAGGGTTAAGATTGGGATTGGGGTTTAGGTTAGCCTGTCCGTATGACATAACAAAGGTAAATGGAATGTCCTAATAAGGATATCTGCACAACGTGTGTGTGTGTGTGTGTGTGTGTGTGTTTTTCCAACTGTCAAAGAAAAAATGTAATTTTTACTTTGTGATAGCCATGCTATTCATTCACTGCCACATTCACATCAAGACATCATTGTGAGCCTGTTGGCATGCTGTGCAGTTAGAGGCCTGCTTTCTGACAGTGACACATTGGATGTCACGCAACCTCCTGTTCTCAATAAAATAAAATGGACATGTTGTGCAGGGGCAGCATGGCTTGGAGGTAGAGCAGCCATCTGGCAACCAAAAGGTCGCTGGTTCGATCCTCACTTCTACCGGTGACCATGTCGTAGTAACCTTGAGCAAGATACTGAACCCCTAATTGCTTCTGATGGTCCTGCAACAGACTGGTGGCCCATCCAGGGTGAACCCTGCTTCTCGCCCAATGTCAGCTGGGATAGGCTCCACCCCCCCTTTGCAATCCTTAATGGATAAACGGTATAGAAATGGATGTATGTATGTTGGTTGTTGTTTCATCTAAACAACAGTAAGATACCAGTTTTAGGGGCACGGTGGCGCAGTGGTAGCGCTGTCGCCTCCCAGCTAGAAGGTCTTGGATTTGATTCCTGCAGAGGATGCTGTGGGTGCTGTGTGGCATGTCCTCTCCTCCATGTCACCGGTGCCCACACCTTGGGTGGGGTCAGCGAAAGGGCCTTTCTGTGTGGAGTTTGCATGTTCTCCCCATATCCCCAGGGGTTTCCTATGCTATCCTGGTCACATTAGCACCTCCTCTGGTCAATCAGGGTTCCTGATGGGAGGGGAAAAGAATCGGTGGGAATAACGTGATCCTCCAATGCATTACGTCCTAAAGGTGAAAGTTCCCCCTGTCTTGTGTCAAGAAGTGATCTGCTAACGGGCCATGTATAGGAGGACGCATGAGTCCAGGTCTTGGCTCATCCCAGTTTGGCAGAGATATAGTAGGTAGTGCCTGTAAGTTACAGGTAGTGCCCAGGATTCATAGCAAAATTGGCATCAGGTGTTTGAAAATGGGTTACAAAATCAGGGATAAAAAAAAAACAAAACAGTAAAACACCAGTTTGAGTATGTGAAAGTTGTGACAACTGATTTGTCAAAGCAGTCAACAATCTCAGAGTTATATTTGATCCTACCCCTTCTTTTGATCAACACATTTATGTTGTCAACAAGAACGCATTTTTCCCACTTGTGTAGCATTGTAAAATCTGGTTTTATCTATATTGGATACATGGTGAAGTATTAATTTATGCCTTTGTTTCTCATAGACTTAATTAATGCAATGTTTTGCTGGTCAGCCACATGCTGGTTGGCCACATGCTGATCCCATCTGTTTCAGAAGTTTGCTCCCACAATGTTAACTAGAACCAGAAAATTAAATCATATTACTCCAATTAGGGCTTCACATCAGTGCCTGGCTGTTATGTCCGGTTAGATGTTAAGGTGCTGCTGACGGGTTACATAATGCTGTAACTGGGCTCACTCCTTCTCTGTGCTAATCAAATGTCCCATCTGGTGTCCTCCATTCTCAGGACACTAGTATATGTCCAAAAGAAGTCAGTGGCTGTAAGCCCGTTTAGTATCGTCCCCCGTTATCCTTTATACCATCATGCACATATCAGACAATCCGACTCTGTTGAGGCCTTGAAATCCAAACGTAAAACTCCCCTGTTCAGCTTTGGTTGGTGCTTATTCTCGGTTCAGCTAAGGTCCTGAAACTGCTGCCTTTATCCTTTCACTGGGTTGGTCTCAGCCTCACTTTATCTCTTAACCCCGGGAATTATTGTTGATTTTATTGACCTGCCATCCAGGACGCTGAATTAATGAATATGACTGTAAGCTCTTAATAAGTTCTAAAGTTCTCTGATCCCCCATTTTGTATTTTACCTCATATATCCTCAACCTGCATGAGTTTCTCTACCTTCTCTGTCTCTCTCTCTCTCTTTTTCTCTCCGTCTGTGAATTTGTCGTCTCCCAGGTCTTCATGGCTGAGCAGAAGTTGTGAAGCTCTGACAACAGCTGAAGCTGCTCATCAACCTCTTGGAGCTATAACTTGAGAGTCATGTTTTTGTCTTCAAATAAATCCCTCCACTATGTGTTAAAAAATGCATGCAATCCTTTCTTATTGATGTTCTTCCAACCCCCTGTTGTGTATCCTTCCCAGCATGCCACCGGCTGAGGGTCTTAGGAAGAGATGTGATGGTATGCCTGGGACCCAGCTGGTGACTTCTAAAGCTTCTCAAAATCAGGGTCCAAGTGAGTTCAGTGTCCTCAGAATTGTCCTAAGTTGGATGGTGTTGATTGAGGGTGATTGGTTAAATGTGCTATGTCCTGAAGAAACACACAATTCCTGTCAGCCTGCTTTCAAATATACTGCTTTGATCAACAATGGTATCTTTTTACATCTTTGTTATTTGTACAAATCTTTGTTCTATCTCGCACAGACATTTTTTTTCAATGGCTGATTCTCTTTTTTCAGTTTTGTCTGTCATGATGTTCCCCAATATGCTGTAATAGTTACTAGATTGTACACCATCAAGTTGTGTTGGAGGTCAACATGGCAAAAATCCAATGTACTATGTAAATATAGCAATAAAACTTTACGCTTAATGTTTTTCCTCTGCTTGGAGCATTAAAATCTCTTCTTTTCTGCTCTCTGTTTGAGAGTTTTCCTTCACGTTTTATATTAGGTCCCATTATGAGAAAACCCCCCATTAAGTTAAATTGTACTGTGGATGGCATGCAGCTATACTTGTCAATGAATCCAATGAAACCAATCAGCTCACCAAACTTTACTTTTTAGTTACTTTGGATAGCATCACTGTGGGCTCCAACACTACTGGAAAGAAATCTGGGAGTTATATGTGGATTGCTCTCTGAATTTTTCCTTCAGCTCCCACATAAAAAATCACTAGTACTTCTTTCAACATATCATCACTAAAATCAGGCACATCCTGTCTCAGAAAGATGCGGGAAAACTAGTCCGTGTATTTGTTGCTGCCAGGCTGTACTACTGCTATTCCTTCCTGTCAGGATGCCCCAATAATTTTTCCATGTGGTACAAAATGCTGCCGTACATACATTTCCATGAAATAGTAGAAGAGTTTATACTTCTTCTGTCTGTGGCTTCTCTGTGGTGGCTCCCTGTCAAATCCAGAATAGAATTCAAAATCCTTCCTGTAACTTAGAAAGCCCTCAGGCACCTTCGTATATGAAAGAGCTCTTAGTTCCCTACTATCCAGCTAGAACCCTATGCTCCCAGGATGAATGGGCTTCTTGTGGTTTCCTAGAGTCTCCAAAAGTTGAATGGGAGCCAGAGCTTTCACTTATCAGGCTCCTCTCTTGTCAGTCCAGGATGCAGATGCCCTCACTACATTTGAGAGTTCACTTCAAACTTTCCTCTCTGGTAAAGTTTGGGGCTGGCTAAGACAAGCCTCTAGTTATGCTGCCATAGAGTTAGACTGCCAGGGGATTTCCCATGATGCACTGAACTCTTTCTCCCTCTGTACTCATTCATACATGCATGTTACTAACCTTACTTCTTCCCTGGAGTCTTTATGCTTTCTCACCTCACAGATCCCTCACTGCTGCTGATGGGGGCTGAAGTGGCTCAGGCTGCTACCCTGAGTATCAGTCCTAGTACAAGCACTAATAATTTTGATATCAGCCTTGTTAGTGGAGTATACGTATTAGCATTATAATATTATTATCATATTCATATCAGCATTTAGTTTGTACAAGTAAGTATAAGCAGTGTATCAATACTGATACTTAACTGCTCATACGATGCTTCATTTTGTTGTTGTGTTCCACTCTTTTACTATTATTATCCTTCTGTCTTTCTCTCTGTCCTTGTCTCTTTGCTTCTGTCAATCTCTTCCCCTCTCTCTTTCTTTGTCTCCATCCCTCTCTAGTTGTACCGATCTGTCTGTCCCTCTCTTTTTTGCTCTTTCTCCCAGAACAGTCACAGCAGATGACCACCCCCATAGACCTGGGTCTGCTTAACATTTCTTCCTGTTAAAAGGAAGTCTTTCATCTCTAATGCTGCAGATGTGCTTACTCGTGGGAAATTGTTGGGTTTAAATTAATATAAAGAGCGTAGTTCTAGATGTAATCTACATGTGATATATTATGAGATAACTTTTGTTTTAATTTGGTTCTTAAAAAATAAAATTGACACAATATGTTCAGAAGTGATGTCTCTCTGCTACTATCTAGTGGCAACAAAAGGATAATTCTATATTCTAGGAGAAAGGCAACTTAGGAAACCACTGTTCATTTTATTAACACGTTGGGGATAAACACTAAAGTCATCAATGCTGACAGAATAAAGCATATTAACACAGAATTAATCACAAACCCAGTTCGTCATATCCACTGAAAGTTGAAACACTTAATGGGTCTGATGTTGAATCCTAATGAAAATGTTACTTATAGCTGCAGGCTTTTGAAATCTGATAACACGTTCAGATAAAAGAGTACTGGTGTGAAACTCTGTACGACTAAACAAGAATCGTAAGAAGGTCTATAAATCTCTATTTCAAAGGCAATTTTTAATACCCAGTAAAACATACACTGCCATGAGGTGATGCAACATACTGTCTGATGCTTGATATGTTGGAGTTTGCAAATTTGTGAACACCAAGAAAACATTAAAATTAATCATTTCTTAAAGAAATGGGAACTTTTCAGATATTTAGAGATTTCAAAGAAAAACCTAATTAATACATCTCCAGCTTTGGTTCTTTTGCTGGTGATGATATAGCGTTATCGCAAGTAAAAATGCGAGACGTTCTGATTCAGTATGGTACAGTATGTCCCTCTTTACTAGCCGTAATAGACGTCATCAAAACAGGCCGTGTCGGGCTGCATGCGAGAGAGCTCTCGCGGAAGGATATGTGACCTTCTACAAGTGTTCTCTTCGATTAGTCCCTGTGAGTTGATTCTTCACATCCCGTCATGAATGTTAATCTTTGTAACGTTAAGCCATTGTCTGTGATTGCTTGTCGTTGGGAATTGGTTCCAGCTAACCTTAGCAGAAGCTAAGCTAACTTCTTGCCTATTTGTGTATCGCGTCTGTAATAAACTGCATTTTGAAGACCTCGTGGATATTTAGATACCAATTAATTATACCGAATTTGTTTAAATCAAATCTTCAATTCTGGCGCAGTATCGGGATTTCAGAATTGAAGTGTAACACCATTCAGCTGGTGATCATGTGTCAGATGATGGCTGGGAGCAAAAGTGAGTCATTCTTGTCTCTTGTGTATCACAAGGTTGATTAAAGCTTCCCAGGATGTCATTGATTAACCACTCCAAATGGATCATCGGCAAAGTTATGGGAACCAAGATGTTGAAAACTGCCAAAGTGAGAGTTACAAGGCTGGTGATGGACCCTTACCTGCTCAAGGTGAACATATAACGGCGTCTGTTCAGTGCTGAGTTGCACAGGAACAACAGGAAAGACAGATGAAGGAAAGCATGGTGTTTGTCCCCAGGAGGACTCAAATAGTTCAGCTGCTCACACAAAAACTGGAGTGAATTTAACCTGGTTCTTTTATTGGTTCTAATATGCCAAAGTGTTCAATTTTATTTGACCGCAGCAATGATACAACAGTCCGAAAGTTATATCAGGTAAACTTAAACTTAATGAGTTACACCTGAATAACAATGAGGCTATCAGAATTTAATGGTTGGCTGCACTTAGACCGGTAAGTAACCCAGGACAGGCTCTGTGGAGAGTTTTACCTGTGAGTGTTTGAGACAATTTGTTCATAGTACACATATAAATTTTAGTTTCCCCAAAAACGCATACGTACAAAATAACATACAGCAAGCACATCGGCATCTACAGCTGCCATTCCAGCTGCTTCTGTTGCACTTTCCAACATCATCTGACCCCCTAATTTTATCTGTTATGTTTCTCTGTCATGTTGTTGAAAACTACACATATAGAAATTACAATAACGGTAACTGATCAGTTGAAAACCAATCGATCAGTTAGACAAAATGAAAACTCAAATTTTCCCAATAATATGTCTTAAATGGTTCACTATTTCTGACATAAATGAGCAATTTTATTACATGCAGTCAAATGTTTATTTTCAAGCTTTGTGAGATGACTTCTGGCAATTCCTTTCTGCGGAACTATTATACATTTAAAGAAGACTGATGGTTACTTTTTGTTCCCTGTAGTTCTACAACAAAAGGAAGACCTACTTTGCCCATGATGCTTTGCAACAGTGCACTGTGGGAGACATCGTCCTTATCAAGGCTTTGCCTGAGCGCCGGTCCAAGCATGTGAAGTATGAACTGGTTGAAGTTATCTACAAAATCGGCCAGACAATTGACCCAATGACAGGAAAGCGTGTTGCAGGAACTGAGTTTCTTGAGACTCTGACAGACCTTCAACAAAGCCTGGAGGCAGAGAAGACGTTATTAGAGAAAGTGCAGGAGCTGAACATCTCTGCCGCCTCCTGTGAAGCTGACCCCCCCGCAGCACAGACACCCACGTCACAATAATTAAAACTTTTGCTTTATGTGGAAGTGATAGCTTATGTGTAAAATTACAGTCATTTGTTTCTGAGGAGTGATAGCCTAAATAGACATTTATGTGCAACCTTGTTCAAATTTCGGTGGAATTTACAATAAAATGAGTTGATAATATGGTGTCAAACATGCATTTGTTTCCTGTCAAACTCAGTTTCTATTTTTGAAAAATTCACAATTTTGAAAAGATTTGTTTTACAATTATAAATGCCATGCAAAAGGAATTTTTATGTTTTAATTTAGAACACTATTTGCTTGGGGTCCCTGTTATAAAGTGCTTACATGAATAATTTATTAATACTGTGTTAACCAGTTTTGCCACATATTGACTATTAAAGTGTGCATGCATGTAATGTACAAAAAATGTGCTAAATGAAAAATAATTAGAGCTGCTAAATTGCAGGCTACATTACTTATAATTATGTCAGTGTTTGCAAGTTAGTTATAACCGGAACAACATATCTTTTTCCCCGTTTTTGGTTTCCTTTTTTATATGGGTTTTGGCCAGGATTACCAAGCATTATCTCCTATCGGTTCCAACTAGCAACTGATACGGCCATCCATAGACATAAAGTTTGTGCGGGGTTACGCCAGAAGTAACGTCAGCTCTTCCGCAAGTAGCGGACTGCGGCTGCAGCCGTGTCAATCTCCGGTAACGTTAGCTTGCTTGTTTGGGAAAACATGGCGACCCGAGTCCTTCAAAGAGTGGGCAACGGCCTCAAACAGACAAAAAACGGACTTCAGGCGAACGGACAGATGAGCGTGGTCATAAGGTCAGAGTTTTGCACTTTAAATTTGCCGACAAAGTTGCAGAAATTCAACTCCAAGTAGGCCTCCGTCCTGTGTTGTTCCACATCAATGACAAACTCCTGTATGCTAGGTGGCTAAGCTAACTCCAGTGAACGTCGGCTGCGTCCAGTTTCGTTGAGTAATGTCCAGCATTAGCCCCCTAGCTGCAAACTTGCTAACTCGCCGTGAATGATCTGTTTTCATTAATGAAACATGTTGAGAGGGGAAAAAAACGAGTTTATTTAGTACCTGTCTAAGACTACTCTTGCACCTGGATATTTAGTTGCCATGTTCTTTAATAATAGATATTATAAACTGTGTTTCTCTCCTTTACAATGTGAATTCAACTTCAAGGTCAAAATGCAGTAAATCGCCGCACAGCTGTATTTGTTTTATCACGTCACGATCACTTTTTTTTTTTTTTTTAGCCGTGGCAGGTGCCTTTTCTTAACCCTGATTTGGAACTGAATTGCTAAGATATATGTGCTTATTGTACCTAATACGATAAAGCGTTAGCTGTGAGTTAGTTGTTATTAGTAGTAGCATAGTTTATTTTAGAGTAGTAAAAGTTTTGTTTGTTTGTTTTTTGCACCAGGGGCAGAGAGTCAAGAACCAGCGTACTTTCTGTGTCAGCCCTAACAGTTGCATGGGTTGTTTGTCGGTACTTAAATTAAGTTTGTTTTGAGAGAACATTCCTGTTGGGGGAGACTGCTCAGGAGACCCTTCAGGTTAATCCTCTGGTCATACGGAGGAAGTACAGCTTATAGCTCTCTTGCTAACCACTTGTTATGAAGTCGGTGAATAGACATAAAGATTATGACCAATTTACTGCTGCTGTTATCGGCTGATAGACATCGCCACCGTAGTCACACCGACCTCCATTTACATTATGTCTATTAAAATCTAGCAACATGTCTACAAGTGCAGTCCCATCAATGTAGGAGTCATCGGGTAAATTTCTGTCTGAATATATGAGTTGGTTAAAACGTTACGTTATTGTACGTTATTTGCTATCCTACAAACATTTTTGAGCGGAATCTGTTGTATTTTTTTACTAAGACACTGCTATGAAAGTGTTTATCAAGGAGGAAAAATTCACAAGTGGGTATCGATAAGGAAACTAGCAAGGTGAACACATTTGAGGACATCAGGTGGTTTATTGTAGAGAGAAGTAACTCAACTTACTCTCTTTACATAAAACCACCAGTTGATGACCTGTGAGGTCTGACTGACTTGTGAGCTGGACAGAAGTGCTTTAAAATGTAAAATTGTGGAAGGGTAAAGACTGCAGTTATTTAGTATTTCGGATTGATTGCTTGTATCTGAATGTTTTTGTTTCATGTCACTCCAGGAGTCTCTCAGGTTTCCGTGAGGACAGCTGGTTCAAATCTCTGTTTGTCAGAAAGGTCGACCCAAGAAAGGACGCTCACTCTCATCTTCTCGCCAAGAAGGAAGACAACAATCTATACAAAATACAGTGTATGTCTTTGTGCAACTTGCAGTCCTCTGAACAACACAAGATTAACATGAATGTATGTTCTTCAAAGTGTTTGCTGGATGAGCTATTTTAAACCTCAACTCCTCGGTGTTTTGCTCTACCCACTCGTGATTGTTTCCTTGCAGTTCACAATGTGAAGCCTGAGTGCCTTGATGCTTACAATGAACTTTGGTAAGAAGTTTTTGTTCCTTTTTAATTAATCACATTCACATGTCCTTTGATGGTGCTGGTGTTTTACATAGAGCAGATGTTTCATGCTTTCACACATTCCATATGTGTATTTTTAGTGAGGATGTCTTGCCTTCTATTCACGCTGACCCTGAATACCCTTGTGAACTTGTGGGCACATGGAACACCTGGTACGGAGAGCAGGATCAGGCAGGTGAGAGCATAACACTTTTTGAGAGCAGCATTTTCTAATGTGGTCACTGTGGTTAAAATGGGTTTTTTTCCGTCATGTTTTCTCATTTACTCGGATCACGTTTGCTCCAGAACGCAAGGGAAAGACTAATTATTAAAACTGAAATCCTTGTGGGATTATTTTAGCTGTTCTGCTCCTTTTTATTCTAGTTCACTTGTGGAGATATCGGGGAGGATACCCTGCTCTCACCGAAGTCATGAACAAACTCAGGCAGAATAAGGTATATGGTGCTCGCATACCTTCAGCTGGCAACTTGCAGGCAGTGCACCCATCAAATATGATCCACAGACCAATGTCTCACCAGTTTTTTGAACATATTTATCTTTGTTTTTTTTGTTTGTTTGTTTTTAAACTTAGAAACAACGTCAAAATGAGCCTTCATCAACCTGCTGAAGAACAACAGATGAAAAATAGCCCTGAGGCTAAATCTGGCATATTTACATTTGATTTAAGGGCTCATTAATATCCATGAATGTTTTATTTTTGAGGAGTGTTTTCCACCTGACTTTCTCTTCCAGTGTAGTAAAATAAAAATGAAACAAATAGAATTATTCTGATAGTGTCAACAAAAGCTGGAATGTGAGAAGTTTTCTAAAAGTCCCACGATATTTTGTGGTTTTAAAAAGAGCTTTTTTCCTTTCAATTGATTCAACATCCCTTAAAGCTCAATGTCCTGATATCAGTTGATGAACCAATATGGCGGAGCTGGTGGATTGAGACATACTGAGTAATTTGACGGTGGCTCATTGTTTTGCAGGAGTTTCTGGACTACAGAACCGAGAGGGGGAAGATGCTTCTGTCTCGCAGGAACCAGCTGCTGCTGGAGTTTAGTTTCTGGAATGAACCCGTCTCTCGTCCAGGACCCAACATCTATGAGCTGCGATCATACCAGCTTAGGGTAATTCTCCTAATTCCCTTCATGCACAGCAACTGCAGCGGCCTTCTCCGCTCTGCACAAACCCACTATGTTTACATGTATGTTTATTAATTTCCTGCATGTCTGCACTTCTCATGTTTTATTTCAGCCAGGGACGATGATCGAGTGGGGAAATTACTGGTGAGTCATTACTTTCACTTCTCTCCTATTAGTTACCAGTTAGTTCATTTTTTATTGGTAATTTGAGAAGCTCCTGAGCTTTTTTACTGCTTTGTTGTCGTAACAGAGCTACCACACCAGTAAAACTCACGACTATTTTATCGGTTTTACAGATGCTAGCTGATGAATATGAGTCAACGGTACTTTTCAAGCACATTATGCATGACTCTTAAGCATGACCTCCTTTTTGATTTAATTCATGAATTCATATATTTTCAGCACAATTGACCTATTTTGATTTAAAAGACATAAATAAACACATGATTTAAATGAAAATATCTTGAATGTGATAAAGCAATAAATCTGTCAGTGGGATTAAAACAATTTGTGTTTTTTAACAAAAGTTTTGATTTGATTCAAATTACTGGGCTATCAGCCAATATCCGTTCCAGCTGAAGTTCACTAATTGTGCTTGAGGTTGAATTCGGTGTCAAGCGGCAGGATTTGTCATCAAACATCTTCGTGGCACTCTGCAGGGCTCGCGCTATTGAGATCCGCCAGCAGAACCACGAGGCAGTGGGAGGCTTTTTCACACAGATTGGGAGTTTGTACACGGTGCACCATCTATGGGGTGAGGACATCAACTGTGCTGCTTTATTATACATTAAGAAAAAATGCTGTACATTTAAAATCTTATCAGAAATAGATGAAATGATTCATACTTAAGAGTTTATACGTTTTGGTTTTTTTCCTCATCCCTTACCTGGTCTTGTGCGTATTATGCAAAAATATTGAGACCATAATTGATTTGACTAAAAACTGGGAATTGTCCCTGAAAGCAAGCGATGTCTTTTCAGCTTACAAGGATCTCCAGTCTAGAGAAAACATCAGAAATGCAGCCTGGCAGCGTGAAGGCTGGGATGAGGTTGTGTATTACACAGGTGAGTCAGCTGTTTCCTCTCATTCATGTCCTTCAACCGATGAGTGTGATTAGGAGGGTCATGTGATTTTTCGTATATAGAAGTTGTATTACATCAAAACACTATGAGGTACAAAATTGTTTTCAAAAGCTTTGAAACATTGAAAAGCTGGATGTAACTTTTGAATGTGTTCTAAACTTGCATTCAAAATGGAAGAAATCACAATAGATTTAAGAAAAATATATTTCAATCAAACATGGAAATTTCACACGCAGACTATAACCAGGCGTCTCTCGTTGGTCATAACACGCGACTACTAGTTGACTGTACTACTAGTGTGAGGAACAAATAGTGCCTCGCTGTGAGGGTGAGGGTGAGGTTATTGACTTCATCTCTCCTCTGCAAAGGTTTTTGAACAACAAATGGGAAACATTTAAATTGTGAAGCAGTTCTGATAACACAACGTATACCAGTGACAAATGTTAAAATGTTACCTTAACATCAAGTGGGGGATGTTTAAATTGCTTGTACATTCCCTAGTGATACATTTTGCATTTTTCCTCAATATGTTTTGCATTTCCACTGACTTTCAGAGGAGGTGGTTTTGAGACAATTTTACATGTCAGTTACAGTTGACTGTAGTGGCCTCGGGGGTTTGGCTGCAAGCCTGTCGCACTTCATCACAACTAAGATTAGATCACTAGCAGAAGCCAGTCAGACTAGTTCCACTGCAGCTTCATGTTGACTTTGATAACTGTGATTCAGGCTGTTGTAGAAACAACCACAACTGCAGCCTCTCAACCAGACAGTCCCACTCCAGCTGTGGTCACAGCAGCTGAACATCAGCCGTTTGGGAGCCATATTTTGGGGGGAAAATCCAAACGTAAAAAGTAACATCAGCTGTCCTCTGTGTCGTATCTGTAGAGTGTCTCTCTAAACTGTCAGTGTATTATAGCTCCCTCAGGGGCTAGACCGACACTATGACATTGTGAGGTCCACAAAGGTTATAGTGAGGTAATGTACAAGTATTTCAAGGGAGAAAAATCCCTCACAGACCTTTAGATAACCCTGCACAGCTGTTTCTTCTCCTGCTTTTTATATTCCAATTTTTTCACCTAGAATTGAATGAATTTCTCAGTAAATGTAGTGTTTTGGATTTGTTTATGTCAGTACTGTCACTGCAGAATGTCTACAGAAGGACTACTTATACTCCATCCTTGGATCTTGATTTGATGGTACTGGTCCAATAGATTGTGAAGATCCTCCTCATTATGATGAATTAATCAAAATCGAATTTGTAGCATGGCCTGCTGCAAATTTCAAATCACAGGACGTGACAATTTTTCAAAGGCAAAATACCGTTCTAATCAAATATTGCACTGTAGCAGAGATGTCCTTCGTACACGTTTTAATCCCACAGTCGTAAGAAAACATCTTTGTTTGATCCAGATTGACACTGAAATCACTCAATTACAATTTTAGTTATTTTATTTTTCACTGAAAATGAGAATAATTATGTAAAAATGAAGCGACTTGTATTACAAATGCAATAGCAGTCAAAATATGTGCAGTTTCATGTTCCAAAATTTTGCAGCCCTGAACCACATTTAACTGTTTTGGTAACCAGTTATCCATGATCATCTGTGTTAGATTACAGATGAGCCTGAGAAACTTTGTCTGAATTAAACAGTTTCCCCGAGTGCAAGAAAACATTCTGCAAGTCTGAAATCTGTTGCTAAGGTTGTTTTTGTTTTTTTCTTTTTGTTCTCACAGTCCCTCTTATTCAGCACATGGAATCTAGAATAATGATTCCCATGAAAAATTCACCCTTGAAGTAACCGCCAGCGCCAAGGGGAAACTTCATCAAACTCAGCAGCTGCAGCATCTATCACACTGATGTGGAACCAACCTTCGGAGAGCGCACTGCCAGGGACATCAGCAGAACAATATCTCCTTTCACTTTCATTTCTGCTACTTGTTTTGTTCTCCCCTTTTGCTTTGTAAGTCTGAAATGCCATATTTCAGATGAGCGGGTTAAAAAGCATTACCAAAACTGAATCAGTGAACGGTTACTGTTACATAAATGTGCTCTGTAGTCAAAATAAGACTTGAAACCCCTCTGACTTTATTTTTTTAATCATCTAAAACAACTGTCATAAGTGTTTGAATGTAGAGATACCAGGAAAAGATTATTGACTTCTAGTGCTGGGCACAGTGGATCTGAATGTCTTAAAATGTTACAAAAGAGAATGACTCAAAACCCTGTTTCACTTTTCATCTGTAACATCAAGCAAACCTCACTGCCTCCAGTCTCTCACAGCTATTGTGGATGTGACCAGTGTTGACAAAAGATGACACTTCCAAAAAACAATTGAGTGTTGATCAGCTTTACAAAGAGGAGCCTGATGTTTACAATCAAAGAAAGTGTTTTATAAGCGACAGTGATACTGTATGTTGGGGATGGTGATATTTGCTGCGGCGCCACAGTCAGACTCTACATCTTTTAATAAAAGTTCACCAGGTACCTGATCATCTGGAGGAAAAACAGTGAGTCTGTGTTTACATGGCTTTAATCCACCTGAGTTAGTACAATTATATCTTAATCGGGTGGATGGATGAAAATTCATAATGCTGTTACAAAGCTGCACAAGCATTGACATGCAGAACACCGTGAGGGTGTAGAAGGCAACAGTCCTCATGGATATTTGAACATGTATCTGAGCACATCTCTAGATCCTCTTAACATCCTGTCAGTCAGGGCTCAGTCAGATCTTCAGCAGAGCTCGTTCATCATTGCATTACCTGGTTTGGCCGTTCCCTGTATCAAGCAATGGGTGATTGTGTGCCGTAACTGAGATAAATGGGTTTTTAATTGTCAGATTGTAGATAGACTTAGTGGGCTTACTGACAAAGCCAGAGGTTTGGTTGATACTGTATTTGTAAATGAATTGGGATTTAAAAGTTTCTGGACTGGAGCAGTGTGATCACTCAATGTGGTGAATGTCAAATGCAGTACTTTAATAAGTAGTTGTACATAATGAATTAAAGTTCTGATGAAACTGGGAAAGTTGTCTATTTTTTTTAAAGGGTTGTATCATAAAGAATAGCTAAATCAATATCTGAATTGAACATCAGACCTGCTCAGGAGTAGTAGACGACTTCTGGGCGTTCAGCCAGTCAGCCAGGTAGTTTTCATGTCATCCTTAAGGTACTGGATGATCAAACCAAGGGCTGGGTGAATTATAGATTGGACGATGGTTACTGATAGAAATTTTGAAGCCAAAGTGGCCTGGTAGAACGTAGAACTTGTGTCGTTACAGCGTTTGGCCAAGATAGCGCGCTCTGCTCCAGTGCTGCACTGAGACGAGAGGTGACAACACGTCAGTTCATCAGTTATGGTCTCCCCATTGGGGAGTCAGCTGTCATTTTTGCACGAGTTAAATGGGCAACTCAGGCAGGTCAGGAGAAACTTAAGATTGTAAATCTACAAAAAATAAATAAAATACAGGACGGTTCTTTCCGTGTACACAACAGTGCTCTGCCAGGCAGGCCCGCCAACTGTGAGATTATTTTATCCAGACAATTCAGCTGATACTTGATAAGACTGTCATTTAGTTGAGGGTGAGAATTCCCTCTTTGTTAATATTTACTTTTTTCCTGAGCTTAAACTGGTCACCTGCACGTCTAAAATGATGTATTCCAGGTTAATTTCCAATACAGCCAATGTATCAGCCGCTCAAGCGATCAGTTCCGAGGTCAGCGCTTCATGCCCGCTGCTTTCAAGCATTTCGGGGATTTCCATATGAAATACACCCAACAGACATATACGTTGAAATATATAGAGCACTTGGCCCCTCAGATAAGAAAACAATAACTTGTAATACCAAATGGAGCGCGTAGCCCTCAATGTATAGTCGCATTTGTTGTGCAGATCATTCACTATTATATAAACGAAATGAATCTACATTCCAGAAAGTCCGAGTCTAAACCAGTCCTTAAAGGCAGCATGAGAGCACGTGTGGAGCCTTCTGGAAACCGACTCCCTTTCCGACCGAGAGCATCCCGTGCGGTGCAGACTCCTTCCAGCAGTACTTTTTACTTTTACCTCGCTGGTTGTGCTGCTTCGCCATGGCTGCCGTAAAAGCTCTGAACCCTAAAGCTGAGGTAGCCAGGGCCCAGGCCGCCCTGGCGGTTAACATCAGTGCAGCCCGGGGGCTCCAGGATGTGCTAAGAAGTAACCTGGGGCCGAAGGGGACCATGAAAATGTGAGTGCTACCGGAGCCCTTTGTGCGGCACGCCTGCTAAGCTAACTAGCCAGTTGGCTAAGTAGCTAAAGTTAGCTTCTGCTCACAGTCCGTAGGTAACTTTGAAATACAATACATACTGTCGGATTTTATATATTTATGGGACTTGACAGTCTATGTGATGTCTTATCTACTTATAAAGTACTTCATTATGATTTCATACAGTTGAGGCCTCGATTTGCGACACGGATAACGGATTTTCCTGGTGCACGTTGCCCTGCCCAGTCATCGTCTGATCCGTTAAGACAAGCTCAAGTTAGCCGCATGATAGCTTGTTAGCATGCTGTGTTTTAAACACTACTAAGGAAGATCCGCACTTCTCATCGCCACTCTATACCTTCTTTGGCATCTGTGTTTATAGTTTTAATATTAACTAGTGTGACAAAACGTTGGATTAATACTTTCATAGGAATTTATGGATTAACAGAAGCTATGATTCAGTCGCTGTCTGTCAGTGCGGAGACGCTGTTACCATGGGCAGGGTTCGTCTGGCTTCTAGACCACCTGGGCTGTCGAGGTAGTTACCTGCACGTGACTTATTCCTAGTTAACTAACACTCTCTGTCTGGACCCACAGGCTGGTTTCTGGTGCAGGGGACATCAAGTTAACCAAAGATGGCAACGTCCTGTTACACGAGATGGCAAGTTAAACTGTCTTAACTTATTCTTGTATAGTAATCACAGCTTCATGTGCTGTGGATGACATTAAACATGCTTAATTATTTCTATCTTGTTCCCATCAGATAGTCGCACACTCAAGGGTTGTGCATGATCTCTGACAGCAGTGTATTTCTACGTGCCACAACAACCAAATCTAGGTTAAATTTTGAAGTTTATAATTTCATGTAGATTTTTTTTTTTTTTTCCATTTCAGCAAATTCAGCACCCAACAGCATCTCTCATCGCCAAGGTTGCAACTGCGCAGGATGATATTACGGGAGATGGAACAACCTCCAATGTCCTCATCATTGGTGAACTGCTGAAGCAGGCTGATCTCTACGTGTCAGAGGTAAAGGAGAACAGCTGGCTGTTTAAAAACTGGCATAGTTGGCTTTAATTTTTTTAATTAATTAATGTTGTGCACATTTTTTCTTTTCCTTTAAACTGATATGTGGATTCTTCAGAATTCATCAGCTCCTTGAGCCTTATCCGTCCTCCTTAGATGACTCTCTGTTTTGCAGGGTCTTCATCCAAGAATCATTGTTGAGGGCTTTGAGGCTGCAAAAGAGAAAGCTTTAGCTGTTCTGGAGGAGGTGAAGGTGACCCGTGAAATGGACAGAGAGACCCTCATCAGCGTAGCACGCACCTCCCTCAGGACCAAGGTCCACGCAGAGCTGGCAGACCTGCTGACTGAGGTGAGTGAAGGCTGTGCAGCGTATGCTAAGCCAAGGGTTAACTTCGAGCTGTGATTTGTTATTTTCACTGAAATGCCAAATAATGACTGTCATCTCAACTGATGTCTGCAGAGTATGTCCTTCAGATTTTCTGATTTTAGTCAGGTGTTAACTGGTAGTTGATGCTACCAGCAGATAACCAGAGATTGCAGAAGGTGAAGGTTTCCCACCTTGATGGTCAGTGGTAGAATTACCATTTCCTGTTATCAGAAAATGAGTAGTGTGATTGTTCTCCTGCAGGCTGTAGTCGATGCTGTTCTGGCCATTGCAAAGCCAAACGAGCCAATCGACCTGTACATGGTGGAATGCATCGAGATGAAGCACAAGACTGACTGCGATACACAGTGAGTAGCAGTAAAGACTGGTAACACAAAGCATTCGGTCGCTTTGATCTAAACACTGCTGATGTGTTTCCGTCCCAGGCTGATCAGAGGTTTGGTGCTGGACCACGGCGCCCGACACCCAGACATGAAGAAGCGAGTGGAGGATGCCTACATACTGACCTGCAACGTCTCTTTAGAGTATGAAAAGACGGAGGTCAACTCTGGGTTCTTCTACAAGAGCGCCGAGGAGAGGGAGAAGTTTGTGGCTGCAGAGAGGAAGTTCATCATCGATCGTGTGCAGAAGATCATTGCCCTGAAAAACAAAGTCTGTCCCAACGGGGAGAAAGGTTTCGTCGTCATTAATCAGAAGGTATGCATGAAGCAGAGTCATGCAGTGGGCTGGTAGTATTTGAACTGCAGGTTGTAAGTGTCTTCCAGCGAGTGGTTCATGATGTGTGTATCCTGTAATTGAGGTTGTCAGCGACCGCCAGCAATTTAATTACTGTCATGAGTCTTTAAGACTTTCTGTTCTACAAATATACAAACAGATGAGTTTTTTTATACTAAAAACATTTTATCGTCGCAAAATTATTTTTTTAATTCACTAAATCATATCAGCAGTTTTGTTTTTATCAAAACTTGTATTCAGACTTTAATTTTCATCCAAGTGAGAACTCCAACTTAAAGAGCTGGGCTCATATTACAACCACACACAACTGTCATCCTCTACCTGTGAACAACTACCTCGCTGAAGCAGACGTGCCTGTGGTGGCAACAGGGCTGCAACTGCCAACCCGTCTGTCTACTTTGAGTTTGCCTTTGATCGTGGTCTATTCATAGAATTTCTCTCTCTCTCTGTCTCTCTCTCTCTCTCATTTGAGAGAGAGAGAGAATCAATTTGTCTCTGACTAAGATATATAAAAATTGCAACTGTAGTCAAACATAGTTTTGCTAGTTTGCCAACTTTGTGCGGATCACTTTCACTTCTGGCTGACCACCAACTCTATCCCAGCCGGCACAGACTCATGAGGTCCTCAGCTTTTGCATAAAACTTGAAAATAAAACCCTTATTTGTCTTACTGGGTGCACAGAGAACACCCAGGGGTGCTAATGTGGCTCCCCCTGGTCTCCTGTGTCTGTGCTACAGTAACTCTGATCTGTACCTCTGCATTAGGAGAGTCCCGTCCTCTCTTACATGTATTCAGCGGATCAGAATAAAGTTTCTACCACCTAAACAGACAAATACTGTATATGTACAGTCATAAATGGAAGTTTTTCATCTCTGCTGGGGTGTGTGTGTGTGTGTTCAGGGTATTGACCCGTACTCTCTAGATGCCCTGGCCAAGGAGGGAATTGTAGCTCTGCGCAGAGCAAAGAGGAGGAACATGGAGAGGTAAGGATGCACCATCCATTCTCTGGTGAAAGTAGTACTGTGTAATGGCTACTGATAGGAACAGCGCTCCCCACTATTTATCATTGCTTCCACCACTGCTGTTGCCTTCAAAGAATACGTTGAATGTAGCCCAGCCCTCCTGCTGCCAGTAGCAGTGCCAGTACTCAACCAGGAGAGGGCTCCCCTGTAATTTGTCTCGACTTGAAAGAGAAAATCCTAATTCGATCATTTATATTCAATGCAATTTCAATTCTAGTCATTTTTCCAAAGTAGCACCAGAATATTTCATTTAAAATGTTATTCTTACACACATTTGGCCTTGAAGAAATGCTGCCTCTGCTTTGAATATGATGGTGCCATATTTGATTAACTCCAAAATATGATTCAACCCTTGTGTTTGTTGGTAGAAGTCAGTCAGCATCATGTGCACAGTGAACACCCCAGGGTGCTATCGTGGCTCCCCCTGGTCTCTCATGTCTGTGCTACAGAGACTCTGGTCTTTTCCTCTGCATTCGGAGTGCTTCGGTCTCTCCTGCATGTATTCAGATGATCAGAACATACTAAAAATATTCCATCAACACTGAATAAACAAACAGTGACTGATGCCAGCTGCTCTTGGAGAACTCTGCTGCATGACACGTTTCCACCACCTCTGAATCACATGCAGTGTGTGCCGTTCCCTCGACAGGCTCACCCTCGCTTGCGGCGGGATTGCCATGAATTCAGTCGACGACCTCACGCCAGAATGCTTGGGACATGCTGGCCTGGTTTATGAACACACCCTCGTGAGTGTTTCTCTTGTCAAGTGGCTTCCTTGGTTACATTAAGACCTCCAGCGTGTGTCGGGGTGTCGTGGCGATGTTGATTGGGTCTGATCCTGTTTGCAGGGAGAAGAGAAGTACACATACATCGAGAAGTGTGGGAACCCTCGCTCAGTCACCCTGCTGATAAAGGGACCCAACAAACACACCCTCATACAGATCAAAGACGCCATAAGGGACGGTCTGCGAGCTGTCAAGAATGCCATAGAAGATGGTGAGACGTTGTTGCAGCATGAGATTTATTACACGTTGTTCATTTATTCCTGTTATATTCCTCCTCACTTCACATCTAATTTGGGGTCTAATGAACTTAAAATTAGATTTTTGCTGTAGTTGCGCAACACCATAAAATATTTAATGATCTAGGTCACATTCCTCCACACTATGCTGATATTTGCACAGTGAACACCCCAGGGTGCTATCATGGCTCCCCCGGTCTCTCATGTCTGTGCTACAGAGACTCTGGTCTTTTCCTCTGCATTCGGAGTGTTTCGGTCTCTCCTGCATGTATTCAGATGATCAGAACATACTTGCACCAGAATATCCCTTTTTGTCTCCGGCACATCACGTTCTCTGCCTGTGTTTTTTCTGATCGTCTTGTTACCGTTGTTCTCACAGGTTGTGTGGTGTCTGGCGCCGGAGCGTTAGAGGTGGCTGTTGCAGATGCTCTGGTAAAACACAAGCCCAACGTGAAAGGCAGAGCCCAGCTTGGAGTCCAGGCATTTGCAGATGCTCTCCTAGTCATCCCCAAGGTAATGACTTGTGACCTTTGGCTAACTGCAAACATTTGAGTCTCATGGAGCTGATGAACATTAGGTTTATCCTACCTAAGGTAATCATTGGAAGGGAAATGGCGAAGGTAGTTGTTAACACTGAGTCACCGTCTGATTTTAAAATGTGCCTCCATCTCCAGGTTTTGGCCCAGAACTCTGGATATGACCCGCAGGAGACTCTGCTGAAGCTGCAGATGGAGTACAAAGAGTCTGGTCAGCTGGTGGGGGTGGACCTCAGCACAGGTTAGACAGGCAGCTGGAGATTTTTTTAAAATCTGTCTTGTTGTGTTTCCTATGAGGATCTAGTTGTAGCCGCAGGTGTGATGTAAGTGTACTGATAGTCTGTGGTTGACGACAGAAATTAATGAAAGGTTAGCTTTCATGCAACTGGGCTCATGGCAAGACAGACATTACAGATAAAGAACAAATGCTGTGTCGTTTTTTTGTGGAACTCCAGTTGAAACCTGTTGACCTCTGAGAAGTTTTCACAATGTTGGTTCAGCCACCCCACTAAATATCGGATGCACAGCACTGTAAAGTTGTCAATTTTACATTAATAATCTTTTTCATTGAAGTCCTCTGTTGGAAATATTTCCAGTCTCTGTCCGCGTCTTTATTAGTTTTATTTGTTCTCTTGAGCACTTTGAACACAAGTTGTTGTAAACCTGAATCCTGTTGTTTCTCCTCAGGGGAGCCCATGGTGGCAGGAGAGGCTGGTGTGTGGGATAATTACAACGTCAAGAAACAGCTTCTTCATTCATGGTGAGATGATTCATTTTCAAACAAAATTGGTGGAACATTTCTCGGTGACCTGATGTATTTGTTTCCTTATTGCTCTCTTACCTTGACCTTTTTGTTTTCTTTGCAGTACGGTGATCGCCAGCAACATTTTGTTGGTGGATGAAATAATGCGAGCTGGAATGTCTTCTCTCAGAGGTTAAAGGTCAAGTGAAGAAACTGTAGCTGTTGTCATCATACTCGCAGGGATAGTTGTTTACCTGTCAGTTCGATGTATTCCCGCCAATGGCACTCCGACGCCTCCCTGGCTGATGCCCCCCACCACCACCACCACCACGCTGTAAACACCATGGCATCATCGCAGCATCTGAAACCTTTGTTATGCTAGTCATGTTTTTTTATAATGGCTATGTCGATGCCTCTCAATGACATGATTGGGTTATTTATGAGATTTTGTTAAAAGCACTGACTTCTGCCTCTCAGTTCTGTTTCTGCCCATTAAAGGTTTTCTTGGCTCTTGAAACATTTGGTTGTTTCTGTTCTGTGAGTGAATCAATGGAATAAAATACAATCCAGAAAGAAAATATGGGTGCTCAAAGGTGGAGGGGGTGTTGTTCTTCTTTCTTCTCTACTCTATTCAGACTGTTCCATCACAATTGAGGAAAAGTAATCACATACGAACTTAAAGTACTGTTTTCTGCTACTTGAACATGTATGTATGATTTTATCCCATCTGCCACTCCATGTGAGAGGTAGTTTTTTAAATTATTCAAAAATGCTAAAACGTTTTACATGAATAGTAATAAGTGCTTTGAATTTGTTAATTTAATTTTGACATCTGACCTGGTTGCAGTTTCAGTCTCCTTTTTATATGGTAGGTAGGATTTATTTATTTTTTTAACTGTGATAGATGTACTTAAGTGTGTACTTTACTTCACAGTTAACAAGAAGCCGAATATTTTTACTACATCCTTTACTGGATCTGCGAGGGAACAAATGGTTTATTTACTCATTCATGCAGGAAAAAATGTATTTAAAAAAAACAAAACGAAACGCGGTTTTATTCCAAAGTGGAACCTTCAACCATAGGCGGACTCTATTCGTCGTCGAACGCGTTTCCGTTGTTACCGTGAAATCTGACCGAAACGTCAAGAATGAAGCGTAGGAGTTACACAACTTCTATTGCTTGTTAACTCTGTCCTTAACGCGTGTGCTGTCAGAAATTAAATTAAGATCTGGAATGAATGCCATAATAATTTCCTTCATATCTGCTCTGTCTTTCCTGGCTGTGACCGGTAAGAACTCTACTTTAATTCCGCAATTTTTCAAATCCTACATGATGTCCTTGAATCAATAGTGTCCCGTTGTGTCGGAGGAGCAGCATCAATCGATGAGGACATGCTGGAAATTCCCGGAGGAAAGCTGGTGATGGGAACCAGTGCAGCCGATGGGAGAGACGGGGAGGCTCCCATCAAGGAGGTCGAAGTGCAGCCTTTTAAAATAGACACATACCCCGTCACAAATGCCAATTTCAGGTAGTAAAACCCGACTGAAGGCTGAATGTTAATTAAAAGTCTTTAATAAAGCTATTGACTTGATCTTCTTTCATACAGAGACTTCGTCAGAGCCCAGAAGTACAAAACTGAAGCGGAGACGTTCGGCTGGAGTTTTGTGTTCCAAGACTTTGTGTCTGAGGAGCTGAAGAGCAAAGTAACACAGAGAATAGAGGTACTTTTTCACCTCAATATGTAAAGTTTATTGGACCCGAAATTACAGAAAATCTATAATAAATCGTTGTCACATTGATTTTTATAAACTAGGGGCAAAGAACACAACAAACCATAAAATTAACATGGATATGAAATGGGTTTTTTTTTTTTTTATAAATGTTCCTCATTGATTAGCATTACTCAAAATTGCTGAATGCAGTGTTCCTCACTGCTTCATAAAATATGAACATACATGACATATTCTGGTAGTTTTATGACGTGAAACCACACACACACACACACACACACACGCGCAATGGGAACACTAGACATTTATGAGCTGCCTTGTTCCAAGTAGGATGATATTCATGCCCCAGTAGGAGAGTATAGAACAATGTTTTTATTGTTAGTCAGAACTGATGGACTCGTTTCTGTCCCGTGCAGTCGGCTCCCTGGTGGCTGCCGGTAGAGCGGGTGTTCTGGCGACAGGTGAGGTCGTGTGCTAGTCTTGGAGTTACATTTCTTTGCCGTACCTGGATGTCTCCCAGCAGTCCTCCATTCCCTGCCTTCTGCCATTCAGCCTGCAGGTCCTGGTTCTGGCATCCGAGAGCGACTTGACTTCCCGGTGGTTCAGGTGAGCTGGAATGATGCTCAGGCCTTTTGCCAGTGGAAGGGGAAGAGACTGCCCACTGAGGAGGAGTGGGAGTGGGCTGCACGCGGGGGGCTGCAAGGTACAGGCTTTGTATCCTGAAACCACTGAATATAAACTGATGACGAAGCTTTGAAGTTTGTCCCAAATTAGCCTGTTTCTGTCAAGATGAAGAAATAATTTAAGGAAATTTATTCCATTAAAGGTGGTCGCCAGTAATGAAAAGAACAGTTTTGTGTCATTGTACATGAATGCATCCTATCTGTCTGATTCATGGAGGGACAGAGGAGAGTTTTCACGTGTTGACCAATAAAATTACATGTAAAAGAAAAAGTAAAACTTCACGGAACTTCTCAACAACAAGCCAATAACACGTACTCGTCCTCTGTTGTATTGCAGGCCGGACGTACCCGTGGGGAAACAAGTTCCACGTCAATAGAACCAACCTGTGGCAGGTCAGTTTAGTTTTTATTTTTTAAAGTTTTAATTTGTGCTTTGACTACAGATCGACTGCTGTGTTGTTATGCAGCTAATTCAAGTTGGGTGACAGGTTTCTAATCCCCTCTGCTCGTAATGATTTTCTCACACCTAATACCAGTTTGCACAATCCTCATTTGGCCGCCAGGTAACTCAGGTGTATTTCAGGGGGCGTGAAGTTTACCTCTGTGGCAACATTCTCATGCCGATGCTCACATGCAAACGTACTCTGGCCAAGCCAGCTACTTCTGTGTAGCCCTCTGCTCACTTGAATGTGGATAAATAACCTTTATCCACTGTTTTATTACCGCAGCAGTAACAGAGAAAGCTATAGGCTAATAAACTGCACACATATAAGCCCATCTTTCTTTTTAACATGTTTTTTTCATCGTACTAACTGATTGGTGTATTTTCTGAATGTTCTAGGGGTTGTTTCCTGATGGGGACACTGCGGAGGATGGATTCCATGGTCTCTCCCCTGTCACAGCGTTTCCTCCTCAGAACAGTTATGGTAAATGTCCTTTAATGTTAGCATAGCCGCAGAGATGACGTGTGTAAGGAACTGAAGTAGAGTCAATGAACCCTCTCTGAATATCTCCCCAGGACTGTGTGACATGATGGGAAACACGTGGGAATGGACATCCACTCCTTTTCCTGGAGCGCGACCAATGTATGTCCTGCGTGGCGCCTCGTGGATCGACACGGTGGACGGATCTGCCAATCACAAAGCACGAATCACAACCAGGTCTGTTATCTATGTGCTTTCAGACTCGGAGCATCTGTGCGACAATCCTGACCCACTGGTTGATACAATTTGTGTGCTCATCAGGATGGGCAACACGCCGGACTCCGCCTCTGATAATCTGGGATTCAGGTGTGCTTCAAGCAACAAGCAGAAACAAGCCAAGAACAAAGGAAAAACAGAATTGTAGAAATGCAGAGAAGGTGAATATTCTGAAAGTGAAGGACTGTAATGTTCCAACCACGATGATTCAGATGATGTTAATGGATCTGATGAAGAAAAGTGAGGGATCAGTGTTATAATCAATGATACACATGAATGATGGTGACAAGAAGAGCGTAAAACTACCAGTATTTCTCCTGTGGAGAATCTCTTTTGTGTAAACGAGTCAGGGAGCTTCATTCATGTAGCACCTTTTCTACCTTAAACACACGCACATTCACACACTGATGGTGGAGGCTGCTATGTGAGGTGCCAACCAGCTCATCGGGAGCATCAGGAGAACCGTCAGTTAATTGCTGAAGAGCACCTCAAGGTGGCAGAGCGAACCAGTAACCTTCTGATGACTTGTCAGCTACTCTACCTCCTGATGCTACATAAAGAAAATCAATAATAGTCCAAGAAATGTTTTGTATCATTTTTTTTTATAACTTTGTTGTGCACATGGAAAAAAAATGTTTTGTGGCAGAGGAGACTTGTCTTGAATAATAAATGGAAGAGAGAAGTTGAGTGTCGGTCATGGCAGACACTGGCGGTCTTCTCTCTGTCTTTTGGGAGACTTATGTGACTGGAGAGTAAAGTGATCTAGTCGAAGCCTCCTCAGCTAATCCTGGTTTTGTGTTTTTGTTGACTGTCTCATGAATGCCCAGCCGAGTGGTGGTTTGGACCCCAGATACAAAGTTTTACCAACACTCAAGCAAGCGAGAGCCTCTCAGCTGTTTCAACAAGCGTATTCAGCCCCAAAAACAAAAGAGAGTGAAATACATCCTCGGCTAAAATGAACACAGTGCAGGGTTTGCAGGTCTAAGGAGGCGCAGTTAGTGCAGGAGCTCTGAGTAGACATTAGAAATTCATTCAGGTTTTTTTTCTTCATAATTTTACCGTTCTTCCTCTGTTGAATCCTTCAAACCAACTATTTTGTTGAGAAAAAAAAAATAGTTTCAATTCCAGCTCTGGCCTCCAAACTACTCAGGCACGCAGTTCAACAGGGTTTGTTGACTTACTGTGACTGACACGTCTCTGCTTCTGTGGATGTGGGAAAATAATCATCTGAAATCATCTATGTATATTTAATTGTACTTTGTCAGCATTCCTAAGATATGACTACTTCAGATATGACGTCAAATTCCACTCATCTTTATCCTTGTCTTTGGGAAGAGAGGTAGCAGAAATCCATTTGAGTAGAGGTACCATATCATTTTGTAGAAAAACAGTACTTAACATTTTTATTCAAGTAAAAGTGAAAAGTTTCAAGCTCTGGAATATTTAATTAATTATATAAATGATGGATTGTTGTTTAGTAGGGTTATGTTTTGATTTATTTTGGTTGAGAATCAGTCTTGATGTTGACAAGGCGCACAGTGAAACAAAATTTAATTAATTATGTTAAATTCTCTCAAATGCGCTAAAAGTCAAAGGACTTTTCTTTGAACATGTTAGGAGTAGAAAATCAAGAACAGATAACTGGAACCTTAAGTGCAATAATGATAATGATAATAATAATAATATTAATAATGATGTGTCTGTTAATGTGTATCATTTTCTCTGCTCTAAATGCTTTCCTGGCTGTCTGCCGTCACTTTTTTGGTTTAAGGAGTTAAATTAAGAATCGTGAGTCAGGCAGGAATGATTGGATGGAAAGCCCCTCCTCCCGAGCCTGCACCTCTGGTATGCCTATACGTCATGATTCGTGTGTTGACTGAAAAGGAGGAAGAAAGCTAGGTGGTGCCACTCGAAGCCACAGCCTCCGTGATGACATCACAGCATTGTCACTCCAGTGAAAACTCACACCCATCAGGAAAAACTAGTTTGTTGTTTTCTGCTCTATCATTCTTTCCCCACCCTGTTCTTCGAGACTCTGACTTCTAAGACTGTGCAAGTGATTCTGCCTCCACTCGTGGCTTCCAGCGAGTCGATCATGGATTACTCCCAGCCTTTCTCTGTCCTCAATGAGAAGCTGAGACCTCGAACCAATGCCAGCGAGCAGCTCTACAACTCTCTGAGCAGACTTAATAGAAAAACTCACCGACCATCAGTCTTACCAACAGAACCAAAAGTCTCTTTGACAGAACCAGAAGATCCAGAGGAACATGAAGAGGATGAGATGATGGACTCAGCATCTGATAGCCTGGAAGAGGGAAGCTGTTCTGATGCGCTGTCCATTAACTCTTGTCTCATCTCTGAATTGAGCTTTAAAGATGAAGAAGATGACAGTAGCTCCTGTCAGTCCGAGGAGAAGGACAACTCAGGGTACCTGACCTCAGAGGGGACGGGAGACTCGTCCGAGTCAGGAGGTTTGCCTGGCGAAGATGGGAACTCCTCAAAGAGAAGCTATGTAGACAGGATCTTACCAGACCTGCTCAACAGTGGCAGGGGGCTCAGCAGACGCCGGACACTTGGTCACGTCTCAGACACGGTAGGACTTACATCAGGATGACCTCGCTTCATTGTCATGAATTGAAAATGCATAAATAACCTTTTGTACACGGAGGAGACGGTCTCGACAGTCAGTCTAGTCTTCAAACAAGCACAACAAACATTGCAACAATAAATAATGAACAAGTCAGTGTGAGATTTCAAAGTGCAGTAAACCTCAGTTTGCTGTGAATGCACTTTATGATCCTACACCAGGACACACAATCACCTGGAGATGAAAGAGTTGGATTTCACAGCCAGGATGACTGGATGTTTACAGTTTCACTCCAGTATCAAGATCAGTTTCTGTTTACACTGTTCAAACCTCATCAGATTGTGCTTTCTAGGTGCTGGCAAACAACTGCTTGGACCTCAAAAGAGACGTTGCCCAGATAAAATGTACTGATCTGTTTGTCTGCAGCTTAAAGAGGTGCGACGAGAAGTGGAGCTTTCTCGCAGACGCAGCATAAGACTGAAGGCCCAAGTGGACAAATTGCAGGAAAGCAGAGAAGGACCAGGATGGAGCCAACACAGAGAGAGGGTGACATTCACCGAGCCTACACACACGGTGCCGCACCACAGTATAAAGTGAAGTGTTCTCATCATCTTTTCCTTGTCACGTCCATCTCAGGTCACAGAGGAGGTTCTGTCCATTCTCAGACTGCTGCGCCCACTGATGGAACAAACAGAGTCCAGCTCGAGTGAACTGGATCGTGAGGAAAACCGCTTGGATGGTGCACTGGCCCAGCTGCAGAATGTGTCCCGCAAACTGGCAATAAACTTGACTCAGAAGGTGAGTGCCTGACCCAGAACGTATCCCTGCAATCTCAGCTTGCATTGATTTCGGTGGACATGTTAGTCACTGGAATGTTTGCTCTTCACGTGTGTGAATAAAGGAAAGGTGATTAATAATTGACTTGCTGAATTTGTAATCACACCCCAGTAGAACAGACACTATTTTCTATTTCAATCTAAAAATGTATTAACATGATGTAGCTCGCATCATCAGATTTATTCCACCACCAGATTACCATTAGCTATATTTAATAATAATTAATATATTCCTAGCGAAGCAGCAATGAATTCATAATAGAACAAATGAAGTTGAATGCTTGAGGTTTCCAGTGAGCCCAGAAATCCTCCTCCCAAATGTTTAAGCTCAGTTATGTGGCCCAACCAGTTTAGAAACAACAGGGTCGGCATTGTGAGACACTCTGGTATTTACTGTGCGTCAGTCACAAGTTCAGAAGAAGTCACAGACTGACGGTGGGAAGGGATAAGATCTGACTGACGTGGCAAAATTGGCAGCATTTATATAATTTGTGTTGTGTGAATATGCAGCATTTATATAATTTGTGTTGTGTGAAAATGCAGCATTTATATAATTTGTGTTGTGTGAATATGCAGCATTTATATAATATGCAGCATTTATATAATTTGTGTTGTGTGAATATGCAGCATTTATATAATATGCAGCATTTATATAATTTGTGTTGTGTGAATATGCAGCATTTATATAATATGCAGCATTTATATAATTTGTGTTGTGTGAAAATGCAGCATTTATATAATTTGTGTTGTGTGAAAATGCAGCATTTATATAATTTGTGTTGTGTGAAAATGCAGCATTTATATAATTTGTGTTGTGTGAATATGCAGCATTTATATAATTTGTGATGTGTGAATATGCAGCATTTATATAATTTGTGTTGCAACATGAGAATTTATACCGTTTATATAATTTGTTGTTGTTTTAACTTGTAGCTTTTACATAATTCGTATTGTGCGAATTTGCAGTGTTTACATAATTTGCGTCGGTGAGTTTTTCAGCATATTTTCTGAATGTTGTTTCATTGAGGAGGACATTTTCCTTATCTGCCTGCTTCGGTGTGTTCTCTCAGGGCTTCTGTGGTTACTTCTCACGTCAAGTGACTGTAACAACAGTTGAATCAAAGCATCTGATTCCTTTTCGTGTTTGTTCTGAAGGTGAAACCTGGACAAGGCTCAGGGGCAGAGGACAGCGCGCTTCTGCAGCAGGCTCTGCGGGACCGAGATGAGGCCATTGAGAAGTGAGGTTACACACACGGTGACGCATTGTCATGCTCAAGATGATTCAAGGTGTCAGGAAAGAGGAAGCTGGAAGATACCGACCTATTTCGAGGCATGTGTCATTGTTTCTGTTTGGCCGTGCAGGAAGAAGGCGATGGAGGCCGAGCTGCTGAGGAGCAAGACAGAGCTGATGATGCTAAACAATCAGCTGCTGGAGGCCGCGCAGAAACGTCTGGAGCTCTCGCTGGAGCTCGAGGCCTGGAAGGTGATACACACACATCTGATAGTGATGACTCTGAAAAGAGAAGCGTGTCATCGCTTAAAAGTACAGAGCTTAAAACTACAGGGTGTTACAGTGGGATATGGGGGAAGGTAACACAATACACACACCCAACACACACATGTCATTAGTGTGAGGTAAATGTGTGTCATCTGCCAAGCACACCCAAGTCAAGCTGCAATTAAAATTCATACGCATGGACACGACTGCCAGCTGGTATCCTGCCAGTTTTTAATACCTAACCTATAAGATTATATGGTGCAGGTCAGGATCCGTCACACCCAAAGCTGCACTGCACCTTCTGCTAAGGAGTGTTGGCATGTTTGTAGGTGAGAGCAGCAGAGAGTGAGAGCGCTTCAACTGAACAAGAAATCTGAGCTGATTTACCCCTCAACTACCCGCAATGGATAAAGAGACATAGCTTTTCCTTGTTTTCCTCTGTTTGTTCCTGCAGTGTATGTATGTCCCATATGAGTTTATTAATTATGGATTATTTGATTTTTGGTGTGCTTCTCTTTTTGGATCTTACAGTATTTTTTTTTTTTTTTTTTTACATCATATCAAGCACTGATGTTCACTCGAAGTTGAGTTTCAGAAGTGACAGGAAATGCACCATTGGTGCTCACTGTACACTGGTGTTAAAGGAACATGCCAAGTTTTTGGAAATACACGAGTAATCCATCCTTTTTAGCACCAGAGAAGCTGATTTCTATCACCCTTCCCTCTTCCCCAGCATGTATCACTTTGCTCCAGACCATCACTGGATGGCTAATTGCTAACTAGCTTAGCTGCAATGAGCATTAGCAGTAGAGCCTCAAAATAATCAAATACTCTTGTATTTGTCTGCAATGATAGAACTAGGGCTGTGCTAAACATTTGCTATTAAAAAAAGTTGAAATGAAATTTGAAAATTCCTTTTTCAAATTCCTTTCAAGCGAATGTGGATCACAGCTGAACACCACTAATTATCTTGTCCGTCATTCCAGTATGAGCAGTAATCCATCACTGTTTCTTGTGCTGTAACTCGTTTGTTTTTCTTGACATCTGTCAGGAGGACATGCAGCTGATCCTTCAACAGCAGGTGCAGATGCAGCAGCAGGCGGAGCAGGCTCAGAAGAAGCCCACCCGCATGGGCCTCCTGAGGAGAACCAACAAACTGCCCATCCAGCGACCGTCCAACTTCCCTTTGCCTGCCCCCACCTCACCGACCACCAACACAAACCAAATCGTCATCACCAGAGCTGCGGTTCCTCCCTCTCCAAATCCAAACCCGTCTTCAAGTGCCGACAAGCGTAACTGGAAGGAAAAGCTGAGGAGGGTCAAGGTCGGTCGTCAAGGAGACCATGATGCAGATTCACAACTGGAGTGGAGGAGAGAGAACGACGGCTTCCAGGTCATATCGCTCGACTGAGACAGCGATGGCATCACACTGACATCCCTGTTGCTGAGGCACACGCCTCCTGTTCATAGCACAAAATCATCTTCCACTCCAAAAATAAGTTTGATTATTGTTACTTGTCTTAGATATTTGAAGTCAGTTGTCCACTGACTTCTAGTATCACACTTGGAGACGCGCGACAAGGAGCGTTCAGGCCTCCAGTGAACAAAGACTGTGACCAGATCAGGCAGTGTCATCATTGAACCAATAATATTTGCTTTGAATTGCTGTAAAAGGGAGAAGTAGAAAAAAAACTGTAACATTTACGAAATACTGGTAATTATGATGTTAAGACTTTCATGTTTTGAAATACATCTCCAAGGGATCTTCTATGTACTTCTGGGATCATGTACTCTCTGATGAGTGTCATTTATTTACACTTTAAGCACAACTGTGATTATAAAGGCGTTACTTTTTCAGTCTACAGTTTTATTGTAGATAAATAAAAATGTTTTGCAAAAGTCTGACTAGTGTCTTGCTCAGTTACTTATTTTTGGGAGACAAGTGACACCACATCACGTCCTGAGGCTGGGGAAGAAAGAAAAGGCGCTATAAGGTTTTTCAACATTTTATTATACTGTCAGTTTGTACATGTTTAATATTGTATAATCCACTCTTATCTTGCACACATTTAAAACGTACATACATCTGATGTCACCACTCTAGCAAAACATCCAACAAACATATATTAGCACAGCAATGTCACACCTGATGTTAAGACAGAAGGCATGCTCACAGTCAACAGACAATCTAGAACTCATGTTGGGTACAGTTTTTAAATGCATTTTCAATGATTAATAACCACATTTTACCAATAAACTTCCATCTCTTTCCCACAATGCTGAGGAAAATTTCCACCACCATACAGTGCCTGAATCGTATGTTTTAACGTGAAAAATACCAGCATACATGAAACGAATGTTGGTGACAAGCTACGTGGTTTAATAAACAATTAACATATCAAAATATAGCGGAATTAACCAAAAGGGATTTTTACTGATTTTAAAAGAAGCACATTTACTTTAATATGAGTTATTTGTGAAAATTCCATGACTCTTATGATCATTAAAAAGAACAACAACACCAAAAACATTAACTAGAATCAAAAATTGCCATTTTCAAATTCCACGACCTGACCAGGTTTTCCATGACTGAACCCTGACTTTCCCCCTTTTATGCTGCTGAAAGAATCTTTAACATAGTCTCACTCTGCAGAACCACAGCGGCTGCAGCGGGACCTGCATTCACACGTCAGTGCTACCAGACCTTACAACAATCTACTTGTATTGTGCAACAGGACACATCTGCCCAGCCGTTGGGGAGGATGAGGAGGAGCAAAGCAAAAAGAGTTGCGCTTAACTCATCTCTGATCCTATAAGCCTTTTAGAATTGTGATTCAGACAAACACACAACACTGATTGTAATAAACATCTAGCGCCATGAAGGAATACTGTTTTCATTTGTGACAAGTCACAAACTGGCAACCCAGCTGCCACTCTAATTATTACTGTACAATAAAAGTTTTTATTAAGTTGTACAGAAATTGAAAAGGAGCGCTCCACAAAAAGAGGCACATACAAATTGACAACACCCTGCATATTCCAGCAGATGGCAGTTTGACTACTTTTCAAGCCCCAGGAAACAGACATGACATCAACGACATAATGATTACATATATCAGACTGTTGCAGCATATATTTGTGACACATATATACCCAGATAGATTTGCGCAATAGTTCGTAGAGATAGCTGAGATACAGATAAATAAAGCAGCACTGAGCAAAAACACAAAAACATTACCAGGACTCATTGCTGGACAGACGATGCAGAAAAGTAGTAGAGGGTAGGGCTGCACGATTAATTCACACATCCATGTGGTCTCATTTCTAAATGATCATGATTCTCTCTCACCTATTCAGCTGCTATATCACACTTAATGCTCCCCAGGTTCCTGTTACTATAGTAACCCAACATGGCATGTGTTTGAAAATTCAAGAAGGTGGCAGTCAGAAACAGCCAGCCTCCTCGACTGGAGACAGAAGTTGTGGGGCGAAAGAGAGTAAATGAGCCGCACTGAGGAAAGTTGCGCTGACGAGGTCGAGATTCTTGTGCTCATACCAAAAAAAAAAAGCAGCAAATTTCAGTCTGCTTGAAAAAAATACGAAACATGAGCGAATCTTGGGTAGAAAAATCAGGATTTACATTTTAGCAAGAATCGTGCAGCCCAAGTAGAAGAGAGTATATAATGACAGGTAGCATATACAGATGAAACCTGAGATATCCAGGAAACAGATACTACATTTTAGCTTCATACAAGATTATATTCGCAGAAATATATATATATATATATATATATATATATATATATATATATATATATATATATATATATATATATATATATATATATATATATATATATACATATATATATACACATACATACATACATATATTTATTATATACATACATATATATATTTATTATATATTATATATATATATATATATATATATATAACCAGCATCTCAGTTGTGACGACGTAAATCCACATCTCTGATATATGTAAGATAAACAGCACAGAGGATGTTAGAAATACAGTTCCAGAGCAGCATACTGAATATATAGTTCTATTATAAACAGTAAAATCTCCATCTAAAACAAGCCTTCTATATACAGCAGTCCCACCTTCCTCCATATGAACAAAAGCCCTCCAGCAAAGCAAACATTTTGTCCTGTATCTCTACCTTGAAGGGCAACTCTAATATTCAGTGTGTGTTTCATGAGTTCAATGTACAAATGTTATCCACCTCAGTAGTCAAAGACTGTACTTGACCTAAAGCCACTTTGCTATTATACATCATAGAGAAAGCACTGTGCAAAAGAGAATTTCTTTGGATTAGTACAGCACCTCCAAAACAGTTTCTCTATGTCATTGCTGTTGTCGATCTATCGATTTATAATCAATGAAACAAGTAGAAATCTGCCAACCTTGTAACACTACATCTCTCACCAAAATAATATTCACCTACATTCCACTACACGCTACTGTGTTTAATACTGTTAGCACATACAAACTGGCTTTTGTAGAAGTGTGAGTTGGTCCAGGGTAGGCATACGTTAGCACTGTTAGCGACTCCTCTTGCTGAAGCTGATGTCTCACCTTAGGTTTGGGCGAAGGGACACTCTGACGTGGCGTGCACTAAAATGTTCAGAGTGGTTCAGCAGGGAGCAGCTAGGACTGCAGGAAGGAGCTGATGGAGCTGATGAAGTCTAACGGTTTATCTGCATGGATCCAGTGGCTGGCGTCTGGGATGTACTGGATGTCAGCGTTTGGGAACAGCCGCTGGATTTCAGGGTAATCCTCAGAGCTGAAGCAGGAGGGAGGACAGCGGGAAAATGATGAGATGTGAGAACAAAAGATTTCACGCAGAGTTTCCTCTGCTGCTGCCAGTATTTCACTATTACGTTGGTTTCTGCCCTTATTTTCACTTCTCCTTAAGTGTGTCCATCAAAGAAAAGGATGTGTTATTCCAGTGTTTGCGTACTTCATTTTGATATATTTAATGGTTGTATCACTTGTTAGCAGGCTACATGATAGCATTAAGTTTGCATATTTATGCATCTGGTTGCAAACAGGCAAGAGATCGTGTGCTGCAGGGTCCTAAAGGAATGTAAAAACCCTGATTGAGACACATATTCCAATACGCTGCATACATGTTCAAAATACTCCACACCTGATTAAACCAGTATGTCAACCAAAAGTGTAGTTTGTAAGTACTAACTAGGAGGTGACTTGAGCTCACCAAGATATTTATTTCACAACTGCATCCCTTTTCTGTGAGTCCAGGCTGCAGAAAGAGCCAGCCACATTTATTTAGCTTGTGGAAAGGCTTGACAGTGCATTAACGGATGTTTTGCTGTTGATGTAGTTGGTAGCCATGGGACGCCATTAGCTTCTAACTAAATATACGCGGCTGGCTCTTCCTGCATTCTGGAGTCACAACGAAGTGATGCAGATAAATATCTTGGTGAGCTTGAAGGGCAAAACTTGTGGGGCAAAATACACTTTCTGGGTGAAATATTGCTTTATCATTAATCAGATCAGATCAGATGATACTGGGAGGTTTTATACCTGATGTAAGCAGAACTGGCTCCACCCAGAAACAGCGTAGGTCCCTCATAAGCTGTGTTAAAGTTGGGGAAACTCATGATGTCATCCAGATGTGCAGAGATGGCTTCCAAGTTGACTCTCCAGGCATAGTGGCCATTCTGCTCCACGAGGTTAGTCAGCAGGAATTGACGCACTGAGTGCTCCTGAGAGAGGAAAGGAATGTTTACCACTACAACCACTTGATTCCAAAACAGCGTGACTACATTTTTAACAGAATAACTGCTAGTCAAGATTAATGTGTTAGTTAGTTAGTTAGTGATGAGGATTTTTGGAACACACAGCACACACTCCCGACAAATTAACGTGGAGCTACTTGTATCTTTAGCTTCATTTATAAAATAGTGTGACATCAAATGTGAGTCTTGACCTTGACTAGACTGCGCAGCTGGTCCTCCGCCATCCGTCTGGCAGTGGAACGCGGGAGGTCCCTGGAGATCTTAACAGCCTGCATGGCCTGAATGTAAAAGTGAAAGTTTGTTCGCGTGGAGGACTGGGCGGGGCTGATATCCACAACGACCAACCTCTCCACTAAACCAGGCTGTAAATAGAAGAAGGTTGGAAGAAAAACAGTGAGAAATTGGAAAGAGGACCTCTGTGTGTGGCATGAAGAAGGTTAGGCTCAGACAGGACAGGAGAGTATAATGAGAACGTTCAGGCAGCATCTAGTGAGGGCACAGGAGCATTTCTAATTAATTCATGGTGACATTTTGCTTACCTGCATGAGGGCGGTTGTCATAGCCGTTTTCCCTCCCATGCTATGTCCAATCAGGACGCATTTCTCGATGCGCAGCTGGGAGAGGAGGTGTTTCAAATCGCCGCTCATTGCTTCATAGGTCAGCACCGGGCTGTGGGGGCTGTTGCCATGGTTACGGGCATCTACGGTCAGCACCTAACTGGACAAAGGACAGTTAGGACACTTGGAGTGGGGAGAAAAGAGTGAAAGCACAAAAGCATTTTGTCAGCTGGATCCTGCATTTGCTTTTTTTCATTTACTGAAATGTGGCCAACATCACACAAGCGGCAGCACAAGGTTTGTTGTGTGCATGAGCAGATTCCTCAAGCAAGCCAAGGGGCTGGTTACCAGTATTTATTGCAGTGATACCGAGTACTAAGGCCTTTAATCATTATTGAAGGTAATGGCTATTATTATTTTTAAATGGAGTGTGATGTCTTCAACACTGCGTTACCTTTCGGCCTGTTCGCTGCACCAAAGACTTGGCTATTGAGTGGAAGTTGGACTTGCTGCCAAAAAGGCCATGGAGAAACACCAGTGGGGTACTTTCTCCTTTCCCATCGAAGACATCATAGGTCAGACTGACTGGGCTGGAAGTAGAAAGAGCATGTAGACTTTGTTATCCTCCTGTTATATCATTGCTAATATAAGCTCCAATAAAGAGGAATTTAAGCAATACACCCTTTGAAATTGGTTGAGTGTGAAAGGATGGAATTACTTCAACTTGTTGTAACCAATAATTCAGAGCGCCTTGCTGTGTTGGCAAATGATTCATGATTCAACTAGGATACATTGATACAAAGGATTTGCTGGGACTGAATTGTCTGGATCTGCTTCCACCTTCTGGTGCAGAATCAGGTAAAACTGGAGATACAGAGTTACTGCTTCCCAAGAGGTAAAGGTGTATCTTCTTATGTAAAAATATTCTATTTAACTTGCAAATTATTGGTAAAAGAACGTTAATGGGGGAAGGAATGTTTTTCATTGTAATGCTGAATTTCCCCGTTTCTCCTTATGTATGTTCATCTACGGTACATACAAAAAGGATATTTCTATGTGAAACAACTATTAAATAAAAATGAAAAACATCAACCCAGCTAAAAGACTCACATAAACTATAATGTTTGATTGATATGTATCCTCATTTGCACTTACACTGATTCATTTGAGAAGGGATTTTCAAATGAATCAATGTCTAATTTTAACAACAGAAACATCTTACGGTATTTACTATTGTACAAAGCTGTCGTATTTGACAGGTTTGACTTGAGCTAGGCTAACTGAACGTACAAATAACAGTAGCATTTTATTTGAATAATATACACGTATTACACTGTCCTAATAGTTTACTCTACGGAAATCATAGAGAAACATTAGGGACTCCAACATAAAGATTTTAGCTATTTTAGTAGCGTTGACGATAGCTTAGCTAACCACACGTCTGAATGTCACTTATGTCACACTTGCACGTGTACGTTTAACGGTTACTTAAGCGATAAAGACACGGCGCATAAATTCCTTTATTATTTGTTAAAGTGAATAGTTAATTAATTATTTGAGTATAAAGCTGTCACTTCCACCTGGCAATGATGCTGCAGCAGCGCAGGCAGAGGAGAGGACATCCCTTTAGCTAGCATAGATAACGTTACCTGGATGAGCTAGCTGCCCGCACCATCGGAGCAGACACCGCACACAAATTCTGATCTCCCGGAAATAAACGACACGACGGCCGGCTGCTGAACAGCCCCCTCCGGATCAGGCGACACAAAGCACTCATGGCAGCATATGACCTGGTATCAGGCTGTCTACCATCAGCATGTGAGTTTAAAAATCGCTGCAATGACAAGCGAGAGTGCAAACGAGCCGCCCGAGGTCGAGGGAAGTCTTAACAGCTGATGGTGCGTCATGACGTAGTAAGCTACGTAGGGTTGGGTAATTATCCACAGCTATTTTATATTACTGTGAATATTTCATGGTGTAATTTGACAAACGAACGATTAATTGTCATCCAAAGATGTGAATGGTAACACGGTCAATCTGCTGAAAAAAATACTGGCGATTTTTTTTTTTTACCTGATTATTTATTTTTAATGGTTATTACAAAAGATCTGTATTCACGTTGCTTTCCTACATCCATGACCATTTTTTAATAGTAATTTCAACTACATAACTCCAAAATTAGAGGAGGTGAAGTCGCCTCACCAGAAAATGCCTTTGTTGAACCACTAGGGGGGGTTATTTTGTCACAATGTAGACTGCCCTCGATTCCTATCATGAAGGTGCTTTTATAAAAAGATGTAATTGTTTTGGGGAAGTTGAAGGGATGCTACTCTATGTTGAAGTAAAAAATAGAAAAATCCTCTGTAAATTCCTTACATCATATTTCTGTCTCTTTCCTCATCATCATAATGTGACATTTTGAGTTTACCTAGATTTTTATTTTTTATTTTTACTCCTTTATTATAACATTTTCTTACAGTATAATCATTGTTCAACTCTGATTTTTCTATAGTGTGTTTGTGATCAGTGCAGGTGATATGTATTTCTATATATTTGTCCCTGTGTTGTTGTGGTTCTTGTCATATACATGGACATAAAAACAAACCATTAGTCCTGAGCCTGTAGAGTCTGGTCCCCTCGCCTGGTCTCCAAACATTCATTGCTATGGGAGACGTGTCTGTTGGGATGAAGAGCGCTGTGAATCGTCACCATAGCGATGGCATGAGACAGAGGCCCATGGGAGCCCATGGTACAGATCTAACAGACACAAGACCAGGGAACTGTGGCATGAGTGTGCATTTTTACTTTTTACACATCAGCAGTTTAACCTATCAGGTCATACGTGTCTTGTTTTTGAGCATTACAGATAATATTCTCCTATCAGAAATGGTGAAACTGTCACAACCTGTAGTTCACCTGTAGTTTCATTTATTCCAAGTACCGGTAATATTGTGCTATGTTATCAAGTTGTTGGCTTGCTTCACACAGGTACATTTAGTATTAACTTATACTGTGGAAACAACGCAATAAAAGACATAACCAGATACATTTATATTTACAAGCAGGGAAGTAGGCTGAATCATCCTGACTGAGAGCGAAAGCAAAAGAAAATCTAGGATTTAGGCCAAATATCAAACTGTTCAAAGAGTGAAAAAACATGAACATAAAATGAGTAGCTTTAAAGACCAGCAAGTGTTTTAAAGTTATAATCTCCTATTTGACATGGATAGATTTTTGCCCCCAACATAACCCTCAAACTCTGTGTTTTCCCTCCTTGACTGTGTTGTGAAGCTGAGACATTAAGAACCAGCTCCACTTCACGCGACGCAAAAAGAGCAATGCACACAACAACAGAACAATGTCACAGTTCTGACACGCAGATTAGGGATATTTGTTGGTTTATTGAGAAAATCTGAAATACTTTATTGCATGAAGTAAACTGAGGTAAAGTACTTTTTGCGTAACTTGCATTTAAGTTATTTGCAATATTTTTGTTTTTCCTTTGTGGTATTTTGTCGGGGCTGCACGGTGGTGCAGTGGTTAGCACTGTGGCCTCACAGCAAGAAGGTTCCGGGTTCGAGTCCCGGCTCGGGCACGGGATCTTTCTGTGTGGAGTTTGCATGTTCTACCCGTGTCTGCGTGGGTTCTCTCTGGTACTCCGGGGACTAGGCTGATTGGATTCTCTAAATTGACCGTAGGTATGTTGATGTTGTTGCAGGTTGTTCGTCTCTCTGTCGGCCCTGCGATGGACTGGCGACCTGTCCAGGGTGTACCCCGCCTCTCCCCCGTTGACGCTGGGATAGGCTCCAGCCCCCCCGCGACCCTTAATGTGTAGGAATAAGCGGAAGATGACGATGGATGGATGGATGGTATTTTGTCGATTTTTGAATTCAGATGTTGACAGAAATCTCTCATCAATAAACCCGGAGAGAGAAATGAATTAAAGCAGTGACACTCCCCTATCATCATGTGCAAATTCACTACATTCATGGATTGTACTTGCAATGCTATTCCAGCCTGGAAAACATTTTTATTTCAAATTGGTCCTACCAGAGAAAGAGATCCATAAAGGGGTTTAGCTGTGGCTACTCACCATCTGTTGTTCCCTGTTAAAGGTTAAAAGAGGCCCCCCCCCCCAACAGGATCGTTTGTAAAGTTCAGTGAAATTTCCCTGAGAATGTTTATGTGTTGCTTTTTAACAATGAGCTCACACAACCAAAAATCCTCAGCGACGAGCTTCACTTGTTAGGCGTTTTTCTTTGTCTTAGATAGTTTCCTCTCCTTTAAAAACGATTCTCCTCTTTAACAGGTAAAGGTTGTTACATTTCAATCTAGAATCTGTTTCTGAGTCATGGTGAGATCTCTTGTTTGACTCCCATCACGAACTCTAACAGATTCTTAAACCATCGTAACTCTCTCAGTAATATACCACTGAACTCTGCCGTATTTAAAGAAAAACAAAACAAAACTATCCTCAGTCAAATAAAGGCTTCCGTCACTTAGAAAGATAAATTATTACAAAGCTTTCTGGTGTCACATCAGATTTTATGAAGCACTAATAAGACACCCTGAAAGTGGCCTGCTGGTGTAATGGTGAATCAATGACACTGTCAGTCTGCAGGTGCGACATTTTCAGCGTCTCTGTTATAAACACTGGAGGGATTTTACAACCATTCGGATGAGTGAAGAGTTGGATGTCAATGATAATTCATGGAGACAGATGTTTTGATAGAAAAGGTCACCTCCACCAGAGTTCATGATGTGCATGAGCAAAATATTCATGAGCGTCGTCATGAATATTTCACCCAAAAAGCTGGAAAGGCAATAACAGGAGTCAAACTCATGACATAAATGATCAGACCAAAACATTTCCATTTGGTTACTCGCTATTTGAGTCTTTCACAATTTCTCCAATATATCCATATTTGCATATGTAAGTAGTTTGACGAGCTCATTAAGTCATAAAGCACAGCTCCCTGATAAGAGTTGCAGATTGATCCTCTCTTAAATGGGAACAAATGTTCAGTTTCATGGAGAAACAGAACAAAACTTCCAACAAGAACGATTGTCATCTCAACACACAAGCAAGCATTTATGTTTCTGTACCTCCTCACAATTGAAGATATATAATTCATCATTTTGGTGATTTTACTGCATATTTGTTCTGCGTGTGTGTTGAGGTCATGTTCGTGTTTTTGCTGCTAGGAAGTAGATCTGACACTTAAGGTGCTTTGGTGAGACTTTGACTGTGATAGCAGGAACACCAGGCTCCTCCCAACTTATCAAAGTCACCTGTATCTGCAGGATAAGATAGTTTGTTTATGTTTCCTCTCTCCAAATTGAACCTGCTGATTGTAGATATTTGACATTTTTTGAATTCCACTCTGAAGTCATGTCAAGTCGTATATATTCAGAAAAGCTAAAATCATAAGTTATACCATACGGCTATACAGGGTACAACCCCTTTTGTGCTTTGATCCTTGATTCTAGAGAGAAAAAACAAACCAAAAACCCTTTTAACAGGGAAAAAATAGGATCTCGGCCCAGGGTGGACACGGACCAGAACGACCAAGTCTATGATATAGAAAAACATTTGATGACAAAAATTGCAGCATGTAGATTATGAAACGCTTGTGATGGATCGTGACCAGGAGCAACCTGAACAAACGCAGGCAAAATGATTGAAATTACATTAAAAAGTACTGCCAAAATGTTAACAACGTTGCAATATGCCTACACATCGTATCCCACAGACGTAATTATAGTTTTGAATTTGTTCGATGCAGATCATCCCCAAAAATCACTCAATGACAAATTTAATCGTGTGATTTTTTTCCGCAGGGATCGAGCAGCCCTAGTTTGTGTCATTACTACCCACGTTGTTGATCTCAGCTCACACGTCTGCTGTCTCATCACGAAGAAACGTGAATAAAACGTGAATAATGATGTGAATAATATCTGATTTTAATATGACAGGACACGCGTCTGCTGAGGCCGTTGGAAGTTTATCTGCTTTACACAACTTTACAGTGCATCAACTAACAAGGTTAAAAAAATCCTTGATAACCTGCCACCTTTCTAGTGTCTCTATCTGGGTCCTGGTGGACTTTGCTGTCCGGTCATCATCTTGTTTGTGAAAACCGGCTACCTGTCAACTTCACGTGTTCCTGCAGGTAAGAGAAGTTGATTTTCAAATGTGCGGTCAGTAACATCACTGGATCGCTGTACTGTCATGTCATCACACTGTTGGACTTGTTTATTGCCCCGTCATGCTTAATCTCAGCGTGTCCATCATGCAGTTATCAGCATCAGTTATCAGCATCGGTTACACAGTTGTTCCAACGTACATATTCCCAGGTTTAGGGACTAACTTCCGCACCACTCTTGTGCTTTATTCAGCTCACCGGTTGACTCGGACTGTTCACTGGTTCTTTCTTTAGATTGAAGCTATAATTTAAAAATGACTCAAACCCGGGAAAAATGGAAAACTGGACTTTTTTCACTCTGCTATGTTCTGTTGAGTTAATCAGTGTAGGATGTATCCTCAACTTTCTCTCTGTCTCTTGCTTCACCCCAATTTTGCTTCTTTCCCACTGATTTGCGCAGGTTTTCCCTAAGGAAACCAGTTTTCTAATCCACGGTCGGTTTTGTGGCCTAAAGGAAATCACATTCTATACCTAACCATTATTGCTGACCTGCTGGATGCATTTTAAGTTGGCTTTATCTCTTCCTAAACAAAGATACCCATGCAAGGCCCCACCCACTGTTTGACTTGAATTCATCCTTGTTTGTTTTGGCAGCACATGCTTCACGATGCATCTACTGTATCTTAGAGCTCTAAAAGGTTTAAATTGTCCTTCTTGAGCAAAGGAAAACAAACAAAACCCCCAACGTCCTTCTGAAAAGTCTATTTTATTGAAATCTTAAGAAAATTTGCAATTTAGTAACTACTTTTAAACATTTAATAACACATGCATTTGTGAAATATTTCAGGTTTTGTTTTTTTTGTTTTTAAATCCACCTCTTAGTCGTTCAAAGTGACATCCTGTTGATCCTGGAACAAACATCCTACAACAGTCACAGTCATGCTCCCTCAGGGCATCATTTCATCACTCACACACACACACACACACACACACACACACACACACACACACACACACACACACACACACACACACACTTGTGATTACTGGTATAGAGGACCATTGAGGCCATTGCAAACATACATATGTCACAGAATTAAAAATTGAAAAATGATGACACTACAAAATTTGAAACACAAGCACACATTGGTATTAAATACATTAAAAATGCATTAAATAAACAGATATATTTAAAAAATCACATATATTGACAAAAAAAAACTGTACTGAAAGAGTCTTTTCTGTGTCCTCAAACGGTGAAACTGTGAGGAGGAAGATAAAGATGTTGCCTTGGGCCGTATCATGGACCCATCTTTAGTTTCAGTCTCAGCAGAAACTCTCCTTTAAGCAAATATTATATGCAAAGTACTCTCACTCACACACACACACACACACACACACACACACACACACACACACACACACACACACACATTCTTAACAATTACACAATCAAATCCATGTAAAACGAGCGCTTGCTCCTCCTTGTCATTGAAAACGACAAACAGCATCTCAACTGAAAGTTTCAGTGAAAGACGACACCGACTGACCAACGTAATGACAGAGCAACACACACAGTTACGCATTTTCAAATTCTCGTCACACAAACTTTACAAAGAGCAACCTGTGCCCTGCTGGAAGAATTAAAAAAAAATAGTACAACACACCTGCTGAAACATAGAGGAAGAAAGAAAGACGTTAGAACTGTTTTTATTTTAGACAGAGAAAAAAAGATATTTTGTTTTGCGCTTCATCTCGGAGTCTCTTTGAGGGGTTTACCCTGTGGTTTCAGACAACAAAAAAACCTCTCTCTCTCTCTCTCTCTCTCTCTCTCGCTCTCCCCCTTACTCACTCACACACACACAAGTACAATTTGTCTTTTAAGTTCATACATAATCTTTTCTGTCGTAGCCTCCTCCTGCACTGGTGCTGCGTGGGGCGGAGTAGGCCATCCGTGGTGGCTTGTACCTCGTCTCTTTGGGTGGGCAGCTACTGCAAAGCATCGCTCCCCCAATTAGGAGCAGCGCTGCTGCTCCCCAGCCAATGTAGAGTGAAGCCCCCAACTCCCTCCTTTGTGCGTTGGTCAGGATGGGATTGTAGAAATCACGGATGATGACGCTGGCGGTCCAGGAGACAGGGATGAGCACCAAAAGGCCGGCAAGGACAAAGAAGATTCCAGAAATGATCATCACTTTGGACTTGGATGCCTCATCTTCAATACAGTTGGTGCACTTGGCACCGACGATGGAGATCATGACCCCCAGAATGCCGAGTATGATGGCGATGATCATCATAGCTCTGGAGGCCTGCAGTTCTTGAGGCAAGGCCAGCAACGAGTCATAGACCTTGCACTGCATCTGGCCTGTGCTCTGGGTGACACAGTTCATCCAGAGACCTTCCCAAATGGTCTGAGCAGTAATGATGTTGGCTCCTATGAAAGCCGTCACCTTCCACATTGGAAGGGCACACGTCACTATCGATATGACAAATCCAAGGACTCCAAGGGTAATACCCACAATCTCCATGCCCATCGACATCCTGGCTTTTTGTCTGAGGAGGAAGCCAAACTTTCTGTGAATTCCCAGCAAACAAAAAGCCTTCAGATCCCTGTAAAGCGTCCCCCTCTTGTGCTCAGGTGTCCTTGAAAAGTACCTGCAAGGGGCTGTGATGTAGCTTTGAGATGCTGCCACGGAAACAGAGATCCTTTATACCTCAGGTGAGTGAGGAGGAGTTCCCTGATGATGATGTCAGGGAAAGGAGGTGGTTTTCACTCTCACAAAAAAGAAAAAAAGCCCACCACCACCTGTGCACATACAGTGGGGGAGGGGAGCTGGAGGCAGGGCAGGAGAGGAGGGATGTGATGGAGGATGGGTGTGTGTGTGTGTGGGGGTTGGTCACTGGTAAGCTGGTTGTATGGATAAGTTCCCATCAAAAAAAGTTTAGGGACAATGAGAAACACAGCTTCCTCTTAGTCCTGAGCAACACACATACACACACACACACACACACACACACACACACACACTCAAACACACACACACACACACACACACACACTGTCATTCTGCGACAGTCAATCCTTCATTTCTTCTTCCTGGTTCCAGTCATGTGGGTTTCTCAAACAGTGGAGAATCTGTGTTAGGAAAACAATCCCAAAGCTCTGGAAACAGGAATAACTGCACCCAGAGCAAATAGGAGCAGAGAGGAAACATAATAGCTCTGTTCTCAGACGCCTTTGGCATACAGACGGCATCATCTTCTCAGTATCGGGTAAACTCATTGCTCTAACCAAACAACTTCTGCAGACATGTGGTCTTGTGTCTTGTACACTGAGTGTTAGGGGACATCATTGTCTCACGCTGTAGTGAAGAGTCATCAACCCAAGAATTTACATTTCTATATCATTAGTCTCACACGTTAGGGTCTGTCTTTAGTTTGAAGCCACTTATTACAGAATAGAGACACAAATTGTGTGCTTATAATCTGGGATTTGCAATAAATAGGTTTATAGGATGAACTACAGTAGATTCACCATGTGTTTGGGTCATGAATAACAATTTCCTAAAACGGTAATAAAACATGATGCCATGCCACTGACTTGCCATTCTGCCAGGCACACTGATATAAGATATGTATAATGCCATCGAATGAAATCTCCTTTCACAAGGATAATAATTTTCTGTTTTTATGAATTCTCAAATGTCTGGTTGGGAAAAATATTAGGAAAACTGCTCTGATGAGAAGAGGCTAATTCTAGCTTCCAAAATGCCAAATCTAATAAAAACAAACATTATTGGGTTTATTGGCAGACTGTTGTTCTGCGTTGGTTTTATTCTACATGTACAGAGTCTTGGCAAGTTTTGTATAAATTAATCTTTGAATTCTAATCATTCTAACTTGGTATATTCAGGTGTCATTTCTGCAGGGTGAAAAATGACACGTGGATCTTGTGTTTTTGTCATACACACAAACTACCCAACACAAAACAATACCAAAACAACAGCACACATAAACAAACCCGAGGACGTTACCTTCATCAGTCAATTTCTGCTGTTGTTCTAACAACATCAGTTGATAAAATTCTACTTAGATAACAGCCACCAACTTCAGGCTGCCTGCATCAGTAGAGCTGCCATCACCTGCTGGCTGTTTGGACCAAAACAATAGCAGATGATCAGGAATCGAACAGGTCGGTCAGTAAATCTACATATATTTTCATTACAGCATGCAAATTATTCTCATGGAAGAAGCTAAAACTAAGAATATGTTTAAATTTTGGAGTTAATCATGTTTTAAGTTTACCAATTTGAACCCCACAAGTCTGCTTGCATTAGCTACTTCTTACGGGGGACCTTCTCCAGCCACGGCTGCATATGAACATCCATGTTTTTCTATCTACCTAGTATTTAGATGGCTTGTCCTCCTCTTAACATTGTGCATACCTTTTTATTTTCCTTTAACATAATATTCACAGGTAAATTGATGGAGTTACTTGAAAACATTATTTCCCCCAATTCACCCTCTGGCATATGTATGTGTTTTTTTTATTAGTATTATGTGATACTATTGTGTGTACTAGTTCTATTATTCAAGGTGTCTTGGTTTTTCATGTGTTTTACATCCATATTCTTCACATCTATTTGCTAATCGCAGGTAACATCATGACTACTGCTGGCTTTTTTTCAGCAGATTCAAGATGCTGTTCTATGTAGGATGACACAGGAACCCCTCTGAACTAAAGCGTGAAAAGGAGTTTTGACAGGGAATAACTGATCTACAGTCACTTATCAATAACACCGGGAAGAATTAAATCAGCATACTGGAAAGTGGATGCATCCAGAGTGTGTCATTATGTTAGGCTACAGAAGGCTACACAGTGACAGGATATCCATCAGCAAGAGAGAGACAAAACCTATTTTAGTGCTCCGCGTAGCCACTGAAGCAGCAGTCACATAATCAAAACATTCGACCAGCCAAAGATACAACGTACAATATATGCATGCTGCTAAAAGACACTGGTCGGTACATGCTTCTGTGAGCACAAGTTCTATCTTCCTAAATGGAAAAAATATATATTTAAGTTTAATGTAAAAATACATTTTTTTTACACATATTGTTTAATACGTGAAGAATGTGAACAAACATCTGCCCCCCCCCCAAAAAAGATCAAAAAGGCCTTTGTCATTTCAGTTTGACAATAAGTCGCCTAGGCCACAAATGTTCGGGATGAGCGCTGTCCTGATTGGGCAAGCTTTGAGTTGACGAAGGGGTTTGTTTAATTGGTTTGTTCGGTGATATTGAGCAGTAATAGGTCACGTGTATTTTATTCATACAGAACAAAACAGGCTGCTTCACTGCAGCACACCTGCCACAGCACAGATTTGACTGTTCAAAACAGTCTGACAGCTGACAAAAGTTCATAAAAACACTCAAGGACCTCTCATCAGAGTCTCAATCACAAGAAATATTTCTAATTTACAGGTAAGTTGTGACAATTAAAGCACGTTTGGGTTATCTTGTTAATATATTCGTCAGATTAGCTGTTGTTCTCACTCCAAGTATTTCAAAAGTAATATATATCTTTATATCTTTACATATCTTTGATTAATCAGAATGAATTAGTCACAGTATCTATTTTTTAGTAATCAATCTTTATTACTTTAATATAGAGTAATTATTATGATTTCAGTAAGTCTGTACATTTGCATATATAGTGGCATGACTTCAACATTTTAATGATCTATTTGTAGCAATCACATAGACATATTTATAGCCAAAAGGGTCCAATAAACATTGTGGAAAATGTCTAAACACAGAGATGAAAATTAAAACACTCACTTTTTCCAAAAGTCTGGCAGCATTAACTTTATCTTGATTTATCTCTTTTTTTAACAGTCCATTCTGCCATTTTGACCTCATTTGGGAGCCGAAAGTGAGCTCCATTTTGTTCAGCTGTGTAGTGGTTCACATCTGTGACTCATTCATTGTATTTTGTATTCATATTGAGAAATAATATTATTCCCCCCAAAAAGCAAAATATCCCTTTAAAAACATATGATATCACAAGAGTCCTTATTTCCTTTGCAGTGTTTGCCAGCATGATACTTGATATGTACAGCAAGGAACATCAACAATGGATCCAAAAGTTATGAGAACAAAAAATAAATATAGAAAATGTTAGTTTGACTGCTTGCTGAACTCTTTAACACATCATATGTACCTTTTAACAGAGTTTGAGGATCATTTCCTTCTTCTTGCTTCAGACTGATTCTTATGTATAAACGTCAAACTCCTGTAGAGTGCTTCCAATTCCAGTTTCAAAAGTATCAAACAATATCTACATACAATTTGTACCTTTAATGTTCACAAACAATGCTAAAGGTTCTGGTTAAACTAAGGTACATGTCCGTACAAACACAAAGTAGAGTGATACATGTCAGAATGGAGGTTATGTCTTCGTCCTCAAACGTAGTCCCTCCTGTTGTAAGAACTTTGGCCTGCTGACCTTGGAGCAGCTGAGTATGCTACTCGACTCTGTGGGTGCACGCTGTACCTGACTGGTTTCTCTTCTTGTGGGGGGCAGCTGCAGCAGAGGATGGATCCCCCCACCACCAGCAGGGCTGCAGCAGCCCAGCCCAGGTACAATGCTGCACCAATCTCCATCTTCTGGCCGGAGGGGATGATGGGACTGTAGAACTCGACCACAATGGTGTGCGCTGACCAGGAAACGGGCACCAGCTGTGTCAGTGCTGCTGTAATGAAGGCCCCGCCAGAGGAAGCCATCACCCTGGCTTTAATTCCCTCGTCATCGATGCAGTTAGTGCACTTTGCCCCCACCAGTGAGATGAGGAGGGCAACCAACCCTACGATGATGGAGACGACAGTGAGCGCCCTGGCAGCCTGCAGGTCCTGAGGTAAAGCCAGCATGGAGTCATAGACTTTACACTGCATCTGCCCTGTACTCTGGAACACGCAGTTCATCCACAGACCCTCCCAGTACACCTGAGCTGTGACAATGTTGGCACCGATGAAGGCAGAGACCCTCCACATTGGCAGAGCGCAACTCACCACGCTCAACACCCAACCAAGCACCGACAGAGTGACGCCGGTCAGTTCAAGTCCAAAAGACACCATCGTGCACCCAGACAGTAGATCAAACACTCCTTAAACTGCACTTGCACTCCCCTTTGTTCCACTGTATTGAGTTCTCCTTCCTTTGTTTGATTCCTTTTTCCTTGTTTATTTTCCAGCAAATATCTGCATTCCTCTCCGGCGCCTCTGTGTTGACCCTCCCTCCAACAGGCTCCTGGACGTGTCCCCACCACACCTGCCACTGAGTCAGAAGTGTTGAGCCGTCTCAAACAAGATTCTGTCCACGTCCCACTCTAATGCTGTTTTTTCGGTTTCCCGCTGGTCTTAAGGAGGTGATGAGTCTTATCTGAGTATCATTTTATTACTGAATGATCCGACCCTCCTAACAGATGACATCATTCCTCCTCCCAAGCCAATCAGGTGAGTCCTGGGCATTTACCACCTGGGTGTGTGGGTGCTTTTTCAAATAGAGAGTATTTTTATGGTTTAACCTTTTGCCCATGGTAGCTCAGGTGTGTTAGCTTTATTGCTGTCAGTAGGTAATAAGTGGCCAGGGCCCAACTTGTTATGTGGTTGATGGGTGACCACATGAGACTGCAATGAATACATAAACATGTGTTTTAATAGACGAGTGCATGTATGCGTGTGTGTGTGTGTGTGTGTGTGTGCCTGCAGTGTGTGTGTGTGAATGTTTGCACAGTGTGGGAGTGTGTTTCAGATAGGCAGAGTAAGAGTACAAGATACATTCTGTGCACATCTCTATCTATTTTCTGTCTAAGATTATCAGTTTTGTTGTGATGAGCTGAGTTTTTATCACCTTAACGTGAGTTTTTATAGCGTCATCTCTGCAGGGTCACATAGTCTATAGGCAATCACACAGTAAAATCCCAGTTAATGGCAAACTTGAAATGTGAAGAATATATTTTATAGATACGCAGGGCTTCAGTGAGCTAAATACTCTCTGTAGCTTTGGGTTCTGCAGTGGTTTTGTTCATGTAAGTCATCGTTTATGATGCAAACCTCCTCAGCAGTAACCGTGTGACAGGTGCGGAAAAGCAAACTGAAACATGAGAAGGTGTTTGTCCATTTCTCAATCGACTTCCTTCTCTGTGGCCACGAGCCCCTTTGTCATGGCTGAGTTTGAATACGGGAACCAATCCAAAAAGGTTTTCCCTGCTCATTTTTAAGAAGAAGTAGTTAGTCTGAGTAAATGCTGCTTTCACTGGAAATTATTTTCTCTTGTGTATTGATACAAATTTTGTGTAATACTGCAGTGATGCGAGACTTACTCATGATAAGAGCCTGGAATATGCCACAGAGTTCAACTGTTGATTTGTTTTCAATATTCTTAGATGAATATGGAGGTGTATGGCAGATATGAAATAGTGTAGCTACATTTTCCATCCATCCATCCATTTTCTTCCACTTATCCTGTTCAGGGTCGTGGGGGCGCTGGAGCCTATCCCAGCGGCTTTCGGGCAAAAGGGTTCACCCTGGACAGGTCGCCAGTCCATCACAGGGCCAACACATAGAGACAGACAACCATTCACACTCACAGCCACACCTGCGGTCAATTTAGAGTATCAATCAGCCTCGTCCCCTCTTGATGTCTTTGGACTGTGGGAGGAAGCCGGAGTAGCCACATTTTCATTTATCAGTATTCACAAGAATTGAAGGATGAAATAGCACTGAATAGCATGGCACCAAAACGTGTTTTTAATAGTCAAATTAACTTAAATGATTATTTATTGCGCCTCACATTAAACTGCCAAAATGTAAGCACAGCAAACAGAAAACAGCCGGAAAAATGCTGACTCTGAGATAGAAACGTGTTTGCCATTTATTTTTGTTATAATAAGAAGGTCAGGTGAACATGTTTCCTTTTAGACTGTGCAGTTTACAGCTTTTTAAAATCCTGCCAGGCACAAAGGCCACAACAGGACTCCTCTACTGTTTTGATGAACCCTGAAGATTAGAAACAGTGACACAGATTTGGGTTTGATGCCAGGTCAAAGTACCAGTCCACGTGAATCTGCAGCATCATGTTTACACAGGTAAGTGTGATAGTGGTGCCTACTGCCTCTATCTTACCCAGACACACTTTTATCTTGCATACGTGCAAACATTATCAAATTTTAATATGTGTCAAGCACGTCTGCTAAAGAATGGCTAACCCTGATAAGATAAAGTTAGATAAAATGCAATTGATTATTTATTATCTTTGTATTTAGGAAGGAAACTAATAATCAAACCACATCTGGGTGTCAGAAATATCAGAATCGTTATTTGCATGTTCACACTCTGAACAGTATAGTATTAGTAAGATATTTATAGTATTTGGTGTGGTATCAGTAATAGAGCCTAGTAGTAGTTCTTAGGTGATAACACTACAGTAAAGCTCTGATAACATATTATGATTTTATAGAATCTGTACTTTGTGGCAAATAACACCAAAAAATTAGTGATATGTTTGTTTTTTGTTTTTTACCTTTAATCTGTTTTAAAGGAATAAAGGAATATAGAAATAAAACCCATTTCTTTGCTTGTATGTTCAACATTTTTTCTCCTGTGATGTGATTTTAACAATTTACGTGCACTTTACCCCACACCTTGTGGAAAGAGCCAGCCACGTATCGTCAACGTAAAGCTAACAGCTATTGGGAAACAGCAAAGCTCCTCTAATATTTGGTAGTTTGACTTTTTTTTTTAGATCAACTCAAAGTGTTTGTGTATTACTGAGCGTACAGCTGGATTGAAAAGACATTGATTATACCAGACAATGTGCTCAACAATTTTTAAACTGATATTTCTGGCAGTTTTGCGGTTGTTATTTTGCTGTAGCTGTTGTTATCCATATGTCAACATTAGCCCAAAGCAAAATGTACGTAGCTGTTTTTCTCCAGTCACAAAAACCTTTTCTCAGCAGAAGAAGCCTTTTTGTGAGTACTAAAACCACTTTTCGGGTGAAGTGATTTTGATCTCTATTTTCCTTATTTAATCATACATCAAACTCAGAGTTCCTGCTGCAGGAATATTTTATTTGTTCACCTACATACAAAGCTCTAATGAGCTTTTTTACTTTTTATTTCTTTTTTTTTCAACAACAATAGTTCAGGCTGGAAACAAGCTGGACTTGCTCCCCCTTGTTTCACAACAGATCTGGACTGACGCAACAGCTGGATGTTAAAGTGTCTATGAGGCATGAGGCATAATTTATATCAGTAATATTCCAAATGTTAGTTGCCTGCAGAGATGATCCTATACAGAAATATCCCTCACCTCTGAAGCTCCCCTCAGCTTTACAGAGATTTATAGCAAGTGAGCTCATTGTTTGGCTGGTCAGCAAGAACTGCTTTGGTTCCTTCTCACGGCTCCCATGGTTTAGCTTTCAGCTTATCACCTGCTAGCAAGACACACAGCTCAAATTTAACAATGAATTTGTTCCAAGAATAGATGTATGAATATGTGACTGTTTCCCTAATTGCAGATCAAAAATGTCACTTTTTTTTCACAATCCAAATTAAGTGACCATAAAATAAATCATAATTTTTGGCTTCTCTACTGTAACAGTTTCATTCTGAGGTAGATTCATGGAGTTTGGAAGCAGAGGAGGATTTATCTCTCACTAGAGTTGATGAATGAGTTTCAGTTAGCAGAGGGATTACCCATTTGCCTTCTGTTTACATGTGTGTGTCTGCAGATTTGTTGAAGTGGGAGCTGTTCCTCCAGAAAAAAAGATGGTATTTTAGAGGGCAAACTGTATGAATAACAGGTCATCTTTGTTATCTGCCACAGGAAATTCAGATAGACTGAAGTCGAGGCTCTCTAACGATTGTTAATTCATTGTTTAATCAACAGGACAACCTTTCTACAGTAAATAGCAGAGGGGCACAATCCATTTGGTCTTATTGGAAGGACAGTAAAATACAAATCAAATAAAAGTACAACACATGTAGATCTAACATACATTTGTGTTTTGCATATAAGCGATCGTATACATATCGTCGCCTACTTAAAATAATCGCCCAGTCATTTTTTCAGGTTTTTCAGAAAACACAAAAAAATGTAGGCAAAGCAATCATAAGGAGTTGTTTTACGCAATAAAATTGTCAGAAAACGACTTTGGCAATTATTTTAAGAAGATGACGATATTTAAACTACATGTTATTTCCTAAGTACATTACATTGAGCTACAAACAGCCCATGAAATACATATATCCATACATATGAAATTATATGTATATGTATATATGTATTTTGGAATGCCAGTCATACTCTCACACTCTATCGTTTCTTTAAAATTAGGTCTATAAAGGTCAAATTTAAACTTAAATGACACAATGCCTACAGTCCACAAGCATGAAACAGCATAAACAACCTAAAAATCTGTAGTTTCGTTCTAAACGTTCTGATTGGCTCCAACCAGCAGGTCCATCTCAGTCTACATGCATAAAGGTAGTACTAGCCAGTCAGAGACAGAGTGGGGCGGTGGGCGGGTCTCCGATAACTGGTAACCCATCACCTGCATTTTGCTTCAATTTCAAATTGAAACAGGGATTTCCACTGGCAGAGTTTGTTGAGTTCCCAGTCGCAGGTAATGTTGCTTCCTGAGTGCACACTCGGTTACTGAGTGATAAGCCCTTTGACCAAGTGGAACCTTGGGTTTAATGGCTACTGGGAGATTTATGGACGCATTAATAGCAGCCATTACAAAAGCTCTTTGAAAACTGGGTGATGCCACACTTGAACAATCACCCAGGCGTCCTTCCTCCTGCTTGTGAGCAAAAAAGAAACAAAATCTTATTTGTGCATGAGTTCATATCAAACCGTTTAAGATTCATTCTTGTGACATCAGTTTACTTCAGTTTTGTGTGATTCACAGATGAACATTGAGGTGAATTCAAGACTAATTATTGCACACTCACGCACGCAGACACACACACACACACACACACACACACACACACACACACACACAAACGTTTTGAAGTAGAAGTTGCTGCCTCCCTTTGGACAGATTGAAGAATAGCAGACTTTCATGTCAAAGTTGGCACATTCAGAAGTTGCAAAATCTTGACCTGTCAAATAATCCGTTTATCATCTCACTTGCCCTCCCACTGACCCTTCTTTGTTGCCCTTCCCTGCACTGCCCACACCAATGCTCATAAAATACAAGATCTTTTCCTGCAAATAAGGAAAACTTCAATGTTCACACTTACAATCAGCCTTCAGTCTGACTCACAGAACTCACACAGACCGAACATGAGAGAGTTTTCTTCAAAGCCGATCTTCAAAGTCTTTACTTCACACGGTTTCTGGGAGCTCTCTGCAAAGAATGTGTTCTTCTGAGAAGCTGATTTCTATTCTCTTACTGACAAAAACAATTATTCAGCCTGTTGTCGTGTGCCTTTATGAATACCCCTTGGTTTTACTTTCACAGTGGATAATACATTCATTATTTCAAATTTGCTGCAATCTTTTCCAGTTTTGTGTAAATTATTGAAAACCTCGAAAGGTTATTCCTGTCTCACCCATTAAATTACGCAACCATATAAGAGGGCACGATACATAAACTCTTTTTCTTAGAAACAATTTGACAATTTGACAAAAAAAAAAGCTGCTGTAGAGAGTTAGAATCTTTAACGAATGGAACAAAGTCTGTATTCTTGTGTTCTATTTTTTTCAAAGAAAATACATTTTTAGAAAAAGATTCCATCCATTTTTTTTTTCAGCGACTAAAAGGAAAGGAATAAGTGTCCACTCAGCTGGAATGGCCATGGATGCAGAAAAGAAATAAATACATAAATAAAAAGGAAACAAGTTTAAGGGAAAACCCCATCAAAGTCAGAAGTGGTGGGTGCTCAGAGTCCTGTAAACCCACCGTCTGCCCCACCCACTTCCTGTGTGCTAAAACTGAGTAGCACTTCCTCCACTGGAAAACACAGTCTTTTATAAAGTTGTTACACTGAACTTCTTGGAATTTATTTTCAAATATTATTAGTTGAGCTGTGATTTTATATCTTCAGTTTGTCTCATAAAATCACCAAGCCCAAGCCCATATTTGGTCTGGAGTTACTGCCTTTGCTTTTGTTATGTAAATCAGACAGAGTCACCTATCAATAACTTCTCCTCCTTCCTGATCCTTGAGATGAAACTGGAGATGGGGGAGGGGGTGAAAGGAAAGGAGAAGGAAGGAAAAGAGAAGTGGGACCCTGACATTTTTGATTAATCAGCAAATTCCCTCTACAAATGTGTTTATGTTCAAATTGTATTTTTTGTGCAAGTTCATGCAAATCTCAGTTTTTGGTTATTAAAATAAGACTGGAAGGTTGAGTGAACAGGTTGTAGATAAATGGGGTGGGTGGACCTGAGGAGCAGAGACTGATGACGGTAAGCTGCTCTTCTTCATGGCTCCTCCTCTTTCAGAGAGAAGGTCATATGTACCTGCTCTCCTCCTAAACCTCTCCCATTTAGCATACTCACCTGACCAGTAGAAGACTCGTCATTTCTGAGGGAGAGGAGTTACAGCGCACAGAGAAGACAAATCTTTTGGCCACGATGGTGTCTGCTGGGTTACAAATGCTGGGCACAGCCCTGGGGATCCTGGGATGGATCGGTGCCATCATAGTCTGTGCCATCCCCATGTGGAGGGTCACTGCCTTTATCGGCAGCAACATCGTCACCTCACAGACGTCCTGGGAAGGTATCTGGATGAGTTGTGTGGTCCAGAGCACAGGCCAGATGCAATGTAAGGTCTACGACTCCATGCTGGCCCTCTCCTCTGACCTCCAAGCTGCCCGGGCCTTGACTGTCATCTCTGTTGTGGTGGGCATCATGGCGATTCTGCTCTCAGTGGCTGGGGGGAAGTGCACCAACTGTGTGGAGGATCCATCATCCAAAGCCAAGGTGGGCATCGCATCTGGGGTTCTGTTCATCATTGCCGGGGTGCTCTGCCTGGTTCCTGTCTGCTGGACAGCCCACACCATCATCCGAGACTTCTACAACCCACTGATGGTCAATGCCCAGAAGAGAGAGCTGGGCGCTGCCCTCTACATCGGATGGGGGGCAGGCGCTTTAATGCTGATCGGAGGGGGGATGCTCTGCTGTAACTGCCCACCTAAAGATGAAGGCTCTTACACGGCGAGATACAAAGCCGCCCGGTCTGAGGCGTCAGCACCTGCATCTGGCAAAGACTATGTCTGAAAGGGATCGGTGAATAGTTGTGAAAAAAACCCTGTTTACTGAGACAGATGCACTGGTGCCACTGGGTTGTGAGTGTTGGTAGTTCAGAATAAGCTCAGAGTATTTTACTCCTCATGGTTTATGAAAGAAAAACAGCAAGAGAGGAACCACACCTGATAAAGAAGTGCATTTTTATGTTAACAAAAGTGGTTGATAATAGTAATCATTTGTATGTCTTTTCTTATTAACATAAATGTCTATGACCACTGTTTTTTAAAAAAAAGTTTGTTATGTTTACGTGGGTTGTTTTTTATAAACCATGTGTCAACTATTAATATGCAAGCAAAACTGTAAATAAATATTTTGTTTACGAATCAAAAATCACATGCTCTTTGTTATTTTCACTCTCTGTTCTTATTAATGGTCTTAAAATTTAAAAAAAAAAAAGCTAAATTTTGGGAAACAAAGTTCAAAGAATTCTTTGTTTATTACAGAAATTATTTACAGTCAGCACTGATATATCCATATCAAAACACTGGAAACAAGGATTCGTTAAAGAAGCCCTAAAGCATCTCACAGACGTCTATTGTCTGACTTTCTGGTTTATCAGGTCTGGGTGCGGCAGAAAAAAGTCATGAAGGCTGGAAACTTGTTTTTGTTCAAACTGTTAGCCAACAGGCAAACACCTACGCTTTATATGGACGCACAGGACAATTTTAGATGTCTAAACGGTGAAATACTAAAAAAGAACAAAAGCCAATAACAACAACATTCATTTTAACTGGCCTGAATCATTTGCTTGATTTTATTTTCAATACTTTTGACTTTTGCTTGATGAAGGATCAAGACGTTCTCATATTTCATGTTATACCAATAAAAGACAGACTTTCTTCTCTCAGACACATTGCATGTGTGAGTTCACCATTTGCAGTTGACTTTATCTTATAAGGCGAACATCCTTATATATATTTTGATTTTTCTCCACCCCCAACTGCTCTGCCTCCACCTGTGATTATTATGATACCACTGAAGTCCTTAATTCTTCATTAATTAAGAATAGAACGATACAATCCTGTGTGTTTGAGAGTTATTTGAACTGTTTATGAAAAACTATTCAGTGTTGAGTTCTGACACAGTTGTGAGTAATTTGTGTTTATCCACCTCCTTGTGTTTGAGGGAAATGCACTGAAACCCTCAAGTCTAGTGTTTGCTCAAGGCCTCACTTGTGTGTGTGTGGATATGTGCCCGTGTGTATGCATGTGTCTGACAGAGAGAGAGAGGGAGAGCAGGTGGGATCTGGAGCCATTGTTCCAAGTCTCCAGTCTTTGCTTGAGGTGACAAAGCTTGTGTGTGTGAGAACAATGAACAGAGAGAAAACAAGGCTTGTGGATATCAGGTCTCAGTTTTCTCCTTTTGTCTAGAAGCCCAGAAACTCCACCCTAAAAGTTTGAGCTACACCAGGAGGTAGTTATCTTCCCACAGGGAGACCTCAGAGCATCAGAGCACTGCAAACACTTCCTCAAAACCAGTTCCGAACTGTGTTTTTATGCATTAAGACGTGAACATTTGAGCAAGAGCGAACTTTACTCTCTTCTCGTTTCGAGCGGAGGCTGCAGTGAGGTAACTATGGCTTCTCAGGGCCTCCAGATCATGGGCGTGCTGCTGGCCTTCATCGGATGGCTGGGAACCATCATCACATGTGCTCTGCCCATGTGGAGAGTTACGGCTTTCGTTGGGGCGAACATTGTCACTGCACAGGTGATCTGGGAGGGCTTGTGGATGAACTGTGTGGTTCAGAGCACCGGCCAGATGCAGTGTAAGGTGTACGACTCAATGCTGGCCCTCCCCCAGGACCTGCAGGCTGCCAGAGCCATGGTGGTCATTTCGGTGATTGTTGGTGTTTTTGGTGTCCTCATGGCGGTGGTTGGAGGAAAGTGCACCAACTGTATGGAGGATGAGGGGTCCAAAGCCAAAGCGTGCATCGTGTCCGGTGTGATCTTCATAATCGCAGCCTTGCTGATCATGATTCCAGTGTCATGGTCAGCTCACGCCGTGATCAGAGACTTTTATAACCCTATGGTGCTTGCAGCTCAGAGGAGGGAGCTCGGAGCTGCTCTCTATATCGGCTGGGGCTCGTCTGGGTTGCTGCTGCTTGGAGGAGGTCTTCTCTGCAACAACTGCCCCCCAAAAGATGGTAGACCCTATGTGCCTGCGAAGTTTGCCCCTGCCAGGACCATGTCCTCAAATGTGGACTATGTGTGAGGGTAGAAGCTGTATTAGACATATTGAGTTTACTTGTCAAAAGAGGGCCTTTTTTCTCTAAATGTTCTGTATGTATTTTTTGTTTGTTTGTTTTTAAGATGCTCCTTCAGCAGAACTGGAATTAATCTATACACCCAATAAATGGTTTGTAGCAGTAAAGTAACATAAGACAGCAGAGAGTATTCTTTGTCAGTTGTTTACTTGTGTTGGAATTTTTCAGATGAGGTATTGAAATACTCTGCCAATTTTCATCTTTCAAGTCAGACTGCAAATCTAAGACGGAAATTACTGTAACATGTCTGATAATATTTTCTTTAGAAATGAAGCAGTTGAAGTTGTGAAAACAGCTAAAAATAAAGCAGATTAGATAGAAGATGATGTGCATCTTCCATGTCCAATGACACTGTCTTTCAAATAAAGATTCTTTGTTTTTACTTTCCCTGACCTCTTTCATTCACCCTGCACCTGCAGACACATACGCAATAAAATTGAAACTTCCCTTTTCACTAAACACACTGGTAAAGTATGCAGGAATTTGGGGAGTCGTCTCCAGGGGATTTACTGTATCTGGTTTGAGATGTTTGCCATGATACATTTGAGTGCTCTTGTATTAGGACAGTAATTTACAGTTTCTGTCCTAAGTAAAATAGTGTCACTGCCTGAGACAACAGTGTGTACTGTGTGCTTGGATTCATGTTGCTAAGGAACCATTTTATATCTCCAAAGGATGGATATTTACACGTTGCCCAGTCTGAGCACATCTGCCAAGCCTTGTCAGGTTGATATATCCTCGACCTCTTTAATGGTTTTCTTTTTGTTTACAGAAACGCTCAATTGGATCCACACTGACAAGCACGATAAAAGGCATCGGTAATTTTTCACCACTGTGTCTGTTTCTATGTTTCTTCTTTTTGGAAGCAGTATTTGGATTTTACATCAGAACAAGCACAAGTGAAGATGGTATATTTAAAATTTGACACAGATTACATCAAATATCACATAAAAGTCATCACTATGCACTGTAATTTTATACAAAGAAATATATAAAGTGGTATCACAATATTGTGTGCGACTACTCAAGACAACGTCAGGTAATTTAATCTACCACAATACAACCAGTTTTTATGCAGCTCATCCCATTTCATGCGTAAAATAAGATCATTTCATGAAGGACCTGTCAGATCAGTGTAGAGGATTAAAAAGGACTTCTCTAGTTTTTGCAAGAGTGCTTGAGTAAATGCCCTGTAAAAAGAAAAGAAAAGTGACAAAATACTGTTTATTGTTTGGATGAATGACAAATCCAAAAGAATTTTTTTTTTCACATAACAAATTTCTTTTTTTTGGAGGGTCTATATTAAAAAAGATCATGGAAATATAAGGAAAATCAGGTTTAATTAGTATTTACATAGAGTGAAAAGAGACAAAAATCATTGAATGAAAGAGTAATGAATGGGCTGGTTGAACACCATGTTTCATTATTCTTACATGGCACATACATTTAAGAGTCTGTTTCATCATTCAGAAAAAAATGGCTACAGTGTGTTAGTCAAAAGAAGTTAGTCACAATGCAAATCAAGAAACGGGTTTGTTCGGTAAAAAGTTCAGCCTAGTTGGATGCAGCGACTCAGACAAACTCCTTCCCGGGTGTTGTGGATTTAGGAGGAGAATATTTCGCTCCACCGTAGCCGTCTCCTCTTGACGGGCACTGACAGCAGAGAAGAGCCCCACCAATCAGTAGCAGTCCTGAAGCTCCCCAGCCCACATACAAACATGCGCCCAGCTCCCTCCGCTGAGCATCAGGCACCATGGGGTTGTAGAAGTCCTTTATGATGGTGTTAGCAGGCAGGGACACCGTCACCAGACACAGAGCCCCGCTCAGGAGGAAGAAAACGCCTGCAGAGATGGCCACTCTGGCTTTTGCTGTTTTGTCCCCAATGCAGGTGGTGCATTTTCCTCCGACCACAGAGAGCAGCAGGCCGAACAGAGAGAAGAGGATGGCGATTACCACCATGGCCCGGGCCGCCTGGAGGTCTGGAGGCAGAGCCAGCAGGGAGTCATAGACTTTGCACTGCATCTGTCCGGTGCTCTGTACCACGCAGGTCATCCACAGTCCTTCCCAGATAGTCTGAGCCACCACAATGTTGTTCCCGATAAAAGCAGACACTTTCCACATGGGCAGCATGCAGATCAGGATGTTTCCTATCCATCCCAGCACCGCCAACCCAACACCCAGAATCTGCAGCCCCAGAGATGCCATTTCTGCTTGCTGTATTCTTCTGTTTCTTGCTGTGTTTCAGTTCTTTACTGCTGCCAACCACAAGCACCGTAGGAAGTTTTATACGGCCCATAGAAGCCCACTAGCAGCCCCCCTCCTCTGGGTGGGCTTTGGCTTCATTGCTCTGAAATAACCATCCATTATGTTGCATTCAGTCTCTCCTAGAGAGGCCCTGTGGTGCCTCAGCAGAGCGCTCAGAGGAGAAAAGAAGCTTTGACAGCAGCAAAAAAAAAAAAAATCCTGTAATACACAGAATGATGTTTCAATTTTAGTTACAAAATAATCATCTATTAAGATAATGGAGGACCTTAGAGGGATGCAGAAACGTGAAATATCCCATTTTCACTATAAAAAGGAATGTTAAATTTTGGCTATTTAAATTATTTAAAATGCCATTCAAATTGAAATAGCATGACTTTTGCGGGGATGTATATCACAAAAAAGTGTTTTCTTAAGTCTAAAGGATATGATGTGTAATGAGAACATCTATGAAGCAAAAATGAATTCAAAAATGGTATTTTGACACAAATTTAATCACATTTAATAAAAAAAAGCTCAATTAAATTGTTTTTCCCTCCAAATATTGGCTTCCATACAATTAATCGCTGAGTCACTATTTTTAGTTCTTAGTTAGATAGATGACTATATATCTGTAAAACCGTAAAAACCAGTGAACCCCGTGAAGCCGGTCAGCCAGGTCCTATTAGCAAAGGTGGACTCATTCAGCTTGATTGCTACCCTGCTGAAACAACTACATATTGGTTGCTGACTTGATTGACAACCACAGGTGGTTTCATTTTGAGTAGATATGAACAACCAATCAGGACAGAGCATGACCCACCATGTGATCATAAAAGCAGCATGTGAGAACCTGCATGCTATTATTTTATCTGCATCACTGCGGTTCTAGAACTAACCATGCCCTCTGCAGGTCTCCAGATGTTTGGCATCTTCCTGGCAACCATTGGCTTCCTCTGTGACATCATCATCTGTGCTCTACCCATGTGGAAGGTGTCAGCTTTCATTGGGAACAACATTGTGACGGCGCAGACCTTCTGGGAGGGGCTATGGATGAATTGTGTCAAGCAGAGTACTGGACAGATGCAGTGCAAGGTCTATGACTCTATGCTGGCTCTCCCTCGAGACCTGCAAGCTGCCCGTGCCCTAGTCATCATCTCCATACTGGTGGTCCTTATGGGGATCCTGCTCGCTGTCGCTGGGGGCAAATGCACCAACTGCATTGAAGATGAGATGGCCAAGAGCAGGGTAGCCATTGCTGCGGGGGTGTTCTTCATCGTCGGGGCCATCTTGTGTCTGATCCCGGTGTCCTGGTCTGCTCATGAGGTCATCAGGAACTTCTACAACCCCATCATAGTTGACGCTCAGAGGAGGGAGCTCGGCGCGTCGCTGTTCATCGGTTGGGGGGCAGCAGGCCTCCTCCTCATTGGTGGTGCACTCCTCTGCTGCCAGTGCCAGCAGCACAAAGACAGCAGATACTCAGTCAAATACTCGGCTCCTCGCTCAGCAGCCAGCGGAGGCGCCTACGTTTGATACTGCAAGTCTGTTCAGTTACTACAAACTGAATTGGCAACACTGAGCCAATGGTCTTAATGGTTTTATCATGGATTTTAATAAATGTAACTTTATATCATCCTTAATTTGTTTGCCCTTTTCTGTGTGACTTGAGGTTTTCCATATTAGATGGTGACGTTGACTCAAATGTCAACATGTGAATGACCTGACTCTTGCACACTGAGCAGCAAGTAGAGCCTCGACTACAGTGGCATTTCACCCAAAAGAAATCTGTCCCCATTACTTTTCTTGCTCCAATAATGCAACCACCTACTGTTGCTGATAAACAAAAGCAAAACATTACTTTAACTGTGAATTTTTCTTTTTGTCATAAGCCATCACCCAATAAAGCTGGAGACCTCAAGGCACCACTTGTCTACTTGAAGGACAAAATGTATTTTATGGTATTTGGGGCTAGTTAGATTCCTTGACCCTAATGAGGTCAACTGGCTAACATTTTCCTGCTGAAACTACATGGAAACCAGTGTGACAATAGTTAGATCCACCTTTGGGCCTGGCACACATTTAACAGCTTCAATACATCAAACACACAAGCAAAACGGGTAAAGTGATTCATCATCCTGTCACATGACAAAGTGACTAGCTGCCTCAATTATTCAAGGTGTTAATTTTTTAAATGGAAGTAACATTTGGAATTATAGTGCTTGTGAGTGGCAGTTATGATGTTGCTATGGCAAAACACAGCACCTGTGCAGATAATTCAAAGGTGAGGAAGTCCTTTAATATATCTAACAATGCAACGGTGAGAATATTCTGTAATTAGATGAGAACATCCTCAAATTATGTTTGTGCTGGATTGTTAGTAGGATTGGGGTACCTGTGTTGAAAAATCCAGATTAGGTGACAAAGTGAATAAAACTACAGTAAAAGCAAGATTACAAGTGTTATGATTCTTTCACCAGAAACTCAAAGATGCTAAATGAGGGTATTTCCTCAAAATGTCTTAAATGTTCAAAGTTTAAACCTCATTTAGTGGTTTAGGACATTATACAAGACCCGATGCTGCTAGTACTCCATAGTGTCTTTCCTCTACTAAATTTAAAGTTTGAGTAGAAACTTACTGGCGAACATCAATTCAACAGATACTGATCAGGCTATTTTTTTCTCTGTTACATATAGGAAGTTGGATTTAAGTCTTCAGTTTACTCAAAATGTGTGCTCACTGTCTTTTGTTCACAAGGTAGTTTTTCTTCCTTCTCATACTCATTCAAACCTTGCAGGAATCAGGACAAGCAAGAAACCTGATCCACAATCTAGCAAGAGAGTCCCGCCTCTGTTTGTCTTCCTTCTTACACCTGCGGAGCAAAACAAAACAAGCGTTTTAAAAATCCTGGTGAAATCTTGGAGTTACAACAATCTGCAGCTCAACCGAAGGTGGATTTTTTTCTTCTATCTGTGACCTTGCCTGAATTCATGCCTTGGATTTGGTTCCTGACAACATGCAGACTCAACTCGTTGGTATCTGTCTGGCAATCATTGGCTTTCTTGGCACCATCCTCATCTGTGGCCTGCCCATGTGGAAGGTGACAGCTTTTGTTGGGTCTAACATCGTCACCTCGCAGATCTTCTGGGAAGGTTTATGGATGAACTGTGTGATCCAGAGCACGGGCCACTCACAGTGTAAAGCTTACGACTCCATTCTGGCTTTACCGCAAGAGCTTCAAGCCTCCAGGGCTCTTATCTGTGTCTCCATTGCTGTTGCCGTAGTGGCCATCGGACTGACTGTTGTCGGGGCTCGCTGCACCATCTTCTTCCGTTATGACCAGTGGACTAAAGCCAATGTTGGTCTTGCAGGGGGTGTGGTGTTCATAATAGCAGGGCTCCTGTGTATCATTCCTGTCAGCTGGTCAGCTCACAGCATCATCACAGGCTTTTATAACCCGCTGCCCACCGAGGAGAGGAGAGGGGAGCTGGGAGCATCCATATATGTGGGCTGGGCCTCCGGAGCTCTGCTGGTCATTGGTGGAGGAGTTCTGTGCAGCACGTACAGATGCTGAGCAGGAGAAGAACAAACTGCATCTATCCATCACCTTGTTGAGTAGTTCAACAATTTTTTTTTTAAACCTTTTCCCACAGTAGTGATGTGGGACATCAGAACAGTTTGTAAAGTTTGTGTATAAAGTATTTACAGCACATTAAAATGTAGAATGGTACCAGACACATGCTGTATTCATGAAATGTGAAGAATGAAGGTAGGAAGTATAGAAAATAGTCAAACGTGACATTGTGATTGTTAAAAAAAGTCACAGTGCGGAAGTTGAACTTCTATTACACGTATTATGAATGCTACAGAATCTGTATGTCTTTGAAAGCCTTTGACCTGTCATGTTAATCGAGTTTAATCATTCTTGTGTTTTCTTTCCTAAAATATTTAATTTGAATCTTTTTTTGTATAAAAAAAGGCTTAATCAAAAATATCAGATATGGCCAAAATAGCCCAGGTGCCGACCTCTGAAGTTGTGTTTAACCATCATCTTCTGTATTGTTTTAACTAAAGAAAAATGGGGATTAACCTCTTGTATGCAAGAAAACATTTTTTTAAATTTTTGTAATAACTTATTTCAGAGAAAACTGAACCAGAATGAAGAAGAGATGTCTGTTGAATTAGAAGCTACAATACTAGTATTACTAGAGCAGTTCAAGATGACTGGTACTGAAATCAACTAAAGTTTCACTGGTAGACTTTTGTTAACAAATCTATGTTTTTTTAAATTTTACTTTACTGAGTATGAATATTTGTAACCAATAAAATTTACTTGTATAATGTTTTTTTTTACTGTACATATTCCTGATTATTATCCATACTCACAATTCAATTTTTTTTAACAGATGCAGATTTGCATAATGAAAACCTCAACAACGACGCTTGCTTATGTAATAAATTTCAGTTATGAAACAAAATGGAGACAGCGCCAACTACCAGGGCAATCAAAATGAATGTACAAGCCTGTCAAACATGGCTGTAGCTCAGAGGTGTTTGTATTCTGTACCCTGCCTCTATCTAACTCGTTTGCATCCCTTTGTTGATTTCTATCATCCAACTACTTCATGCAACAGTAAAACTCAAAAGCTTCAGCAAGCACCCGTCCATTTCAACAGAAACAAGACAGCTGCAATCTTCAGTTTTCCTCCGAGGAAGTATTTAAGTAATATATCACTGCAGACATGTTGTATTCTTGAAGTGATTTATCTCCCAACAGTCTCTGGTTGTTGCTGTTGTTGCTGGATAACAATGGAGTTTTTAGATGGGAGGACAGGGCAGGCAGATCGGGGGTCTGACACAAAGTTTGCTGGCTGTTTTGAGGTGTGTTTGGCATGTGGACTGGCAAGCTGATGTGAGTCTTCATTCATTGGAGCAAATATTGTAACAGCACAAATGGTAAGTCAGTATGATTTGCAGAGAAACTCATTTTGCTAAAAATGTATCATAAATATTTTCTGTAACACTGTCAAATTTTTGGCATGAAGATGTTGAGTTATTGTGTCAAAAGAGTATAAAGTTTATTTTAGTTCGAGTAAAACCCGATTACATCAAGTAGGTCTTTTGTTTTTTAACCATTAAGTAAAATAAATTGAACTAAATCTACAATCTGGAACTGGATATGGTACCTAATCTCCATCTTGTCCTGCCCTAAAGTCTCACTGAAGCATTTGATGGAGATCTCTTGTGTCCTGTCGGCCATTTTGTGTCTGGTTTCTGTCAGCTGGTCAGCAGTAGTAACCATCTTGGGTTTCAGTGACCGCTTGGTATCGCTAAAGAGACAGGTGGGCTCTTCCATCTCGCTGGCTGGGCCTCACTTGTGCTCCTCTTGCATGGCGGTGCTATGACCTGCACTGTCTCTGAGGAGAAGATGACCTCCCAACCTTCTTCCCGCTCTTACAACTGCTTCCCAACTTTGAAGTCGGATCTCAACAGATCCAATGGCTCGTGAATGTTTGGTCGTCCGACACCGAGTAGGATGATGAACCACAGAGTGCAACTGCATAACCCTTCAACTCAGAGTGGGTTTGGGCTGAATTATCAGCCTTAGATTACCAAACCAGTTTTGGCTGTCATCCATCAAAGTGATCGCACACACTAGAGGACGGAGTGACTAATTCTAATGGGAATGAAGCCCAAGTGGAAACACAACAGTTAATGTTAATGGCCCGTTCAGTACAGACGATGACGTCGCAGCGTGCTTAGAGTACCCGGAGACATCATATTCACAGAGGTCACTGATCGTTTACATCTTTGGATCAATAAGTCTGAAATGATTTCACCACTAATCTTCATGTGTTTAAGGAAGTTAAGTGAAATCTGAATACAAAATATTAAACAGAAAAGGCCACCATGATGTGAGCCCATCACAGTGACCTTGACATTTGAGTACCATCTTTTTTTTAATTCATATTTGAGTTCCTGTGTGTGATTGTAAATCCTCTGTTACAATTGAAGGATATCGCGACACACTGTTGGGTCTAGAGGAACATCGTATCACGAGAATAGTCTCATCTTAAACAAAATCACACCCCCCCCCCCCATTAGAATCAGACAGATGTGCTGTTGTCTAGTAATTGATTTAAATCCTCTTCCCTAGAGGAAATCAATCAAACTGAAACAGAAAGGTAACAAGTTGATACCAGGCTGGACGATGAGACCATGTTTCAGGCTTTTGTTTGACGATGCTGTGTGGGAGTATCTGCTGTGACGTCTCTCTGCCATGACTAAGAGGATAGATTCCCTACAGGGTGGATTTATTTGTGTATTCAAACACCAAGCATGTAATTAGCTCAGAGTCTTACAAATATTGATTAGCTGTGACTGATCATTGGCAAAAAAAGGGGATAACGACCCTCTCATACCTCACAGATACTGCTGATAGGATTCTGATGTCTGGAGTGGAACGCCTTTACAGCAGCTTTTAATCATACCTGGAAGATTTCACATGCAAGACATCTGAACGACATAAAAACTACAACTAGAAACAAAAACTTATATTGAAACTGAAGGTGAAACAGCGAGTTGCCTTCAATCATTTTAAATCATTATCCCCCTAGTCTTGGCCACTTTATAATCTCCAATTTGATCTCAAATTTTCAAATCATTTTTTGTTTATGTTGTGTGTGCTGTAGTTCTGCTTTTCTTCCTCTGGGGGCCTCTGAGTGCATCTCCTTCCTACCAGAGAGCTGAGAAGTAATCTGGTCAGGTGGGATTTTTCCTCATGAACCAGTTTCAGCTCAACACCAGAAAACTCCTCCTCTGACATCTTTAACAATAAACATTGTTGGTGGGAAGCACTGTCAGCTTCTCCTCTGTGTGGGTCATAAAAGCCATCTCTACCCACTCCTCTTGCTCCGTCCCAGGATATTTACTCCATCCCTCTGCAACAGCCGTCCTTGCTTCTTTCCGAGAGCGACAGAGCCTCAGCATGGTGTCTGGAGGACGACAGATCCTGGGTTTGGCCCTGGCCATCATTGGCTTTCTGGGGAGCATCATCATCTGTGCTCTTCCCACTTGGAAAGTCACAGCCTTCATCGGCGCTAACATTGTCACATCTCAGGTGATCTGGGAGGGTCTGTGGATGAACTGTGTGACTCAAAGTACAGGGCAGATGCAGTGCAAAGTCTATGACTCTCTCCTGGCTTTACCTCAAGACCTGCAGGCAGCCAGGGCACTCGTCGTCATCTCCATCATCGCAGGGGTCTCGGGGATCCTTCTCGGTGTCATTGGGGGAAAGTGCACCAACTTTGTGGAGGATGAGAGGGAAAAATGCAAAGTGGCCATTGCTGCTGGAGTGGTCTTCCTCACTGCTGGAGTCCTCATGCTTATTCCTGTATGCTGGACGGCTAACACCATCATTCGTGATTTCTACAACCCAATCCTGACAAACGCCCAGAGGAGGGAGCTGGGGGCTTCGCTTTACATCAACTGGGGTTCTGTGGGGCTCTTGTTCCTGGATGGGGGCCTCCTCTGCAGTTCCTGTCCCCCCAGAGAGGAGGACTATGAAGTGAAATACAACAAGGCTCACTCTGTGGACAGCAGCAAAGCCTACATTTAGAAAGAGTTTGTCCAAGGGAGATGAGTCAGGCCCCACTATTGTTTGCGGCAGGATTATGTACCTTCATGTGGTTTTGTCTTCAAACAAATCCATTCATAAGAATCACGTGTGGTAAATGTGACTGTGCTTGATTCTCTGAATGAGCCCATACAACCATATTACACTATTTTGATACGTGAACACTGAATCATTGAGATGCTTGGTGTTTTTGTCTGGCTTGTACAGTATATTTGTGGAATATATTTGTGAAATCGACTTTTTTTGTCTATATATTAACGATGCAGTGACTGACTTAAAGCTGTGAATTGTGTGTATTATTTTTGAGGATGTGATGTTTTACAATGACTTCATTATTTGTGTATTTCACACAGAGAAGCTACAACCAGTCAGCAAACATGCCCAAAAAAACCAACAACAAAAAAATAACTTGTGGAGCAGTGGATCTGGTTTTTCAAGTGTTCGTGACCAAATTCTTACAAACAGGTTATGTGGCAATGTGGAAACGTGACTGAACAAACTGACAAGGACACAGACAGTGATAACTCTGTGCAGTCTTTAGGTGTGAGTGTGTGAATGTGTGTCTCCTACTTTTTAACTTAAGAAAGGGAAGAGTTTTGTACACTTTACATTGGATAATGTGATTGCCAATGCAAGGGGGAAAAAATAACGTGCACAAATAAAATAGTAAAAAAGCATACTGAATGTTTCACCAACACCCACTTTGCATTTGTGTAGCTTCCAGATGTGTTCTAGAGCAAATACTTTATAACTGAATTAAAATTTGAAGTAAAAACTTGAGTCCCTTCAAATTTCACAGAAGTGGAGTAACTGGATACAAAAATGATTTTAACGCTAAAAGGACAGCAAGATTAAGACGGTTTGGAACCTGGAGCTAAAGGACAGTTTGGGAGTTAAGACCAGATTTTGGGGTTCAGATAAGATTTGGGTATAAATTCCAATTAGTATAGAGGTCAGGGTTAGGCACTGCTATGGTTAAGTAAAGAGTAAGGGGCCACAAAGCAGCCGAGGGAGCAAAAAGTAGCAACTTGGGCAAAGCAAAGTTAATTTAGGACAAAAACTGTGTCCCTAGTTGGTAAAATGATGATTTATGGGTGAATGTTAGGGTTAGATAAGCAGTAGTTAGGGTTAGTTCCCGGGAAATTAACAAAATTCTATTTGGAAGTCAATAACTGAAAGTAAAAAGATGTGCATGTGTTTCAGTTTTGTCCTTGCAGTGTCAAAACAACACAAATTGAACAGATTTTCTTCCAGGACACCCTCCACAGTGCTCGTCTCTTTCACACACACGTTCTGTTGATGGACAAAAGGTGTGTTGAACATTGAATCACACAGTTAAACTGATCAATAAAAAGTCCTTTAAGTGCAATTCAAGTCTGTGTGTTATAGAAACAATGACAAGCGTCGTCTTATAAACATGTTCATGACCTAAAGGTCTATCATTCTCTCTTGTACCCAGTGTTTCCAAAATAATCTTGTCAGGCATATATAATGAGGGAGGGAATTGATGATGTCACAGTTTCGCAGCTGCCTCTCTCTCTCTGTTTCTCTAGTAACCTCCTCCTCCCCTTTCTAGAGAAGGTGTGGTCCATCTACACCTGACTAGTAGCACACAGGCAGCCACTCAGGTGACAGGAAAGACAGAACACTCTGCTGAAGAGAAATAACAAGAGAAGGGAAAGAGGCAGGGGGAGGGGCAGAGGAGAAATAAACAGATGAACTGAAGCCCAAACTGAGACAAACCTGGAATCAAGTGAAAGCTACTGGAGGCTCAAGAGGCTACTGAAAAAGTCAGACTGCTGCATTTCTGATACCAGATTCTTTACCTTCAACACTGCAACTGAGGAGAGAAAAGAAACGCACAACAATGGAGAAGTCTGCTGGCTGACAAAGAAGAGTTCATGTTTGAGGAGAGTGGAGGGACCAGAGTGACCAGGAGTGAATGAGAAGGTGAAACAAATAGAAAAGAAGTTTTTTTTTTCTTGCTGCACCGTCGGGAAACCATGGCCTCTGTGGGGATGCAGATGCTGGCCAGTGCCTTGTGCCTCCTGGGTTGGGCAGGTGTCATCATCAGCTGTGTACTGCCAATGTGGCGTGTCACAGCCTTCGTGGGCAGCACCATCGTCACCTCCCAGACCATCTGGGAGGGCATCTGGATGACCTGTGTGGTCCAGAGCACAGGACAGATGCAGTGTAAACCCTATGAGTCTCTCCTGGCTCTCAGTGCTGACATGCAGGCTGCCCGGGCTCTCACTGTCCTCGCCATTGCTACAGGCAGCATAGGACTCATTCTGGCCTTTGTTGGAGGGAAGTGCACACGTTTCTTGGATGGAGAGGGGGCTGAGGCAAAAGGCAAAGTGGCTGTAGCAGCAGGAGCGGTGTTGATCATCACAGGGCTACTTTGTTTGATTCCCACGTCGTGGGCGGCCGGAGCAGTAGTGAGGAAGTTCTACAGCGCCTCCATAGATGCTCAGCGGCGGGAGATTGGAGCCAGTCTGTACATCGGCTGGGGAGCATCCATTCTGCTTATTCTGGGAGGGGGATTGTTCATAAGCTCAGCATGTCCCCTAAAAGCTCATGATGCAGACAAGAGCCCCTCTGTACGCTATCTAGTGGTCCGTTCTAACGGAACCAGCCAGGCAGGTTCCCATCGCAGCAGGATACCACCAGGGAAGCCTCAGCCTGTCGGAGCAGTTTTCAGCAGGCCTCAGAGTCACGAAGAAGGATCCACAAGATCTCAGCCATACACAAGACCTCCCTGGGAGGACGGGCCTGAGAAGGACATCAAGCTTGAGTCAGAAAAATCATGGGCCCCATCAACAAAGTCCCAGCTGAAAAGACCAGAGTCGACAAAATCAGAACAAAGCGATGCACTGTCTACAAAGTCTCAGCTGCAACGAGCTGAAATGGAAGAGACTTTAGCTGTTTCAGACAAGCTTGACTATGAGGACGCATCCTTGAATCCTGCAAGGACGTACCTGTAACATGGACACGCACAACACAGGACGCCATGCTGTTATTTTGATGTAGTTTAGATATTTTGTGAGTGTTTACTGGGTAAAAGTAGCTTGAGTTTGGCATTGTTATTAGTTGTCCACAAACTCCACTAAGATGTTTCAGCTAAAATGGATCCAACAACAAGAGCAACTTAAGTTCATTATACTTGCGTTATTTATGAGAATTTAACACTGGCATCTTGTTTCAGAAGAGCAATATGAACTTTTCAGTGAATGATGAACTCATGAACAATTTTACCTCAGCTTCTTTCTCTCCTGGACATACAGCATCCTGCATGAATGCTACATATGTAAAGATGCAGCTACATATTCTAACCTGTTTGTAATTATTGCATTTTTTTTAATTTAAGTTTGAATATTTGATGTGATTTCACAAGAACTAAGGAAATGAAGAACTACACTTGATTCGAGCCAAATGCTTTACTTATTGATGCATCAGCAACAAAACTGTAGGTTTCTGTGAACATTGAACTTTTGGACTGAGAAATGTGACTTAATTTTATCAGAATGGATGATTTTTGGCTGTTCTTTTCGTTTTAAATAAATTATTGTGATTTACAAGCATTTTTTTATTTTACTTTTTTTGTTTCATATTACATGCTTGGATGTGTTATTTTAAAATAACGTATGAGCTGAAAATAGTCTTTAAAAATTAACAGCAACCTCCTGGATTCTCAGTCCTCTTCCTGGTAATTAAAATCCACAGGACAAACTGGTTTGACAGAGACCTGGTTAGTGTCGTGTTCCACGGCACATTGTGTTTGCGGAGGATTCAAACGTAGTTTCAGTTATCATGTTAATGGCACGTATGGTTTTGGTTTTGCTTATTCAAATGCACGGTATCATCATTGTCCAACTATACTCACATGTACTATCTGATCATAATAAAACGCTGCATGTTGTGCCAATGACTCAACACAGTTTGAGTTTATTTTAAAAAAGAAAGCCGATGTCAACACATATCAAAAATCTGAATTTATCCAATACAGTGTAGATACAGACGCCTCAAGAGTTACAACAACAAAAACAAACTTACGTAGTTAAATCAAGAAATACAACAAGTGAAGCTCAAGTATCAAACAGCACAAAAAACTCTTCTGGGCAGGTGATGTAATACATCACGGCAGGCAACATCATCCGTGGAAGGGTGCAGCTTCATCTCCAAATCTATGACAATGCTATAACACTGCCGTCTTGTGGTGGCTCTTATGATGAACGGTACGATGATCCACTTCTCTTCTGCCTATTGGCGCATTGTAACGCATCAAGGAGAGTGAGGAGAAAAATTTAAGTTAAAACCTTTTAACAATCCAAAATAACTGGACTCTTTTTTTTCCACGTCAGCAAAATTCCTGAGCGCCGACGTGAAGACAGTCCTCTGAGGAGGCGAGGTAGTGTTCCTTCGAATACTGTGCAGAGGGGTTCCTTCCTGGGATATTGACCTTCTGACGCAACGCTTCAACCAGAAGGAAAAAAGAAATCTGTATTTTTTGTGAATAATGGACTTTTGAATTAAAGATTGTCTCAACCCGTGTATTAAGGTACACAGAAACACATGGCACCACCTACTCATTTCTCTCATTAAAAATTCCAGATTACAATTTTTTCCTTTCATGTTTAACTGCTGGACACAAAATGACTCCTATGTCTCTGTTCACTCTCACAGCTTAAACGTATGTGACGTCCACTTACTTGAATCTCCATGCTGATATGGAACAGTAAGATACGAATGCTGTGGAGGAACGCCACAACTGACAACAGTCACCTATTAATTTATTTATTCCTGTATCTTCTGGTGTAGTCCAGTCTGGTCCTGGCAGGCGTGATCCATGTTGTGCTCCAGTTACAGTTTCTTAAAGTGGTACACACAACCTGATATGTAGCCTTCCTCGTGCTCTGACACCGCTCTCTCCCAGTCCTTCACCTCCTTCACCTCCACACAACTCCAGAGCCCCTCTTCCTCCATCTGCTTCATCTCACTCTCCAGGGAGGTTTTATAGTCCAAATTGTCACTGTTACTCCTGGTTGTCATACAAATGCAGCCTCCTGTTGGAAGGAGCAAAGCAGCAGTGATGAGTGTTGATTAACTAAAACTGATGGTGCTGATTCACAACCAGAGATAAGAAGCGTTGGAATCACCCTGTTTGGCAGCCTTGCACAGCTCTCTGATCACACAGACGGGGACCTGACCGTCACTCAACGCTCCAGCAATCACAACCACATCAAATAAACCTGCACGAACATGAGAGATGAATGACTGAAGAGGTTCAGATAAGTTCATCACACACTAATTCTATTAAAAATGGAATAAGGACAATAATAGAATAGTAGACAGTGAGTATAATTGTTAAATTACCCGCTTGGACAGGTAGCGGCTTTTCTCCAAGCATGGTCAGCTCCAGGTCCTGGTACAGCTCAGTCTGTCTGGCCAAGTCCAGCATCGCCTGGCTTCCATCAACACCCACAAAACATCTGAATCCATGTTTGTTCAACTGCATGACAGAAAACGCTTCTGAGTGCTTAGCAGGCACATCGGTCAAATCAAGTAATGTTCAAAATCTTCGTCGTCGTCGTCTTCGTCGTCCTCCGCTTCATCCGGTGGGTCCGGGTCGCGGGGGCAGCAGTCTCAGCAAGGAAGCCCAGACTGCCCTCTCCCCAGCCACTTCAACCAGGACCAAAAACCAGGAAAGATGTGAAATCGTAGTTTTAATCCCATCAAGTAAAATTGAATTCACTGGAAATATAATCTTTTAAACTCATAGCGACCAAAATAAACCTTTATCGAGATAAAAACGCCTCAAGAGAAGCCATATTTTGTAGGCTGTCTAATATCAGTTTTGTCAGTCTGCATGAAACCAAACCCATTTTTTTGTCCAATATTTATTAACATATCCTGTGTCAGTTTATGATGTCATCAGCGCAGTGTTTGTGTTTACCTGCTTAGCCACCAGTCCTGTACCACACGCCACATCCAACACATCAGCTGATTCACGGTCACCATGGTAATGGGAGGAGATGCTGTCAGCAGCCAGACTCGGTGCACGGTAGTCAAGAACAACCACATCCTATTAAATCACAAAGTTGTTTTGAAGGTTTTATAAAATCATGGCGTATATGCATATACATTTTTGCACATTTGGTGAGGTAAATCCTCTGTTGGTTTACTGAATAACCAAACAAATGACACTGTGTTACAGATCACCACACACCTGATCGTAGTTTTTTGCCCAGCTGTTGTAAAATTCAATCTTTTCTCCTGAGGTGGTGCCCTCATGAGCGGATAAGATAACAGCTTTCACATGTTCGAATGATGGATGTGCATCTGACATTTTACAGAAACCTGTCCAAACGAAGGAATAAAGAAACAAAAAAAAAATTAAGTATCAAAAGTAGATGTCAGGGGGCGGCATGGTTCAAAGGGAGAGTGGCCAAACAGAAGGGTCGTTGGTTCGATCCTCACTTCCCCAGCAACCATGTCCAAGTATCCTTGAGCAAGATACTGAACCACTTATTGTTCCTGTCCAGGATGAACCCCACCTCTCACCCGATGTCAGCTGGTTCAACCTCAGCAGCGATGGCACGTTGTGAGAGGCCTTGTTTATGCAGCTCAACAATCCTACCACTTTCAAAGACAGTGATCTTTTTTTTGCCTTTGCCATCAAGAGATCTTTACAGTGTGATTACTTGACAAGAAATGAAATGGAATCCAAATTTTTGCACAGATTTTGGCTTTTAAAGGCTGCGGTCCTAAACTTTTGATCAGCTGATGAACAGCCTATTTCAGTTAAATTGTTGTTTTTAGTAAATTGCCTGCGCACAACTTTTGGTCTCTTGTTCCCAAGTCTTCTTTTTGCATTTTGAAGCTCTACTTAGAACCTTCTTAAGATCCAACAGTGCAAAATGTAAATTTTTGCAATTTTTCCAAGATTCAAGATTCAAAGTGTTTATTGTCATATGTACAGTCTGGAAACACGTTTCCCTGTAAAATGAAATTCTTACTTTGCTGTCCAAAGAACATGCCTAACATAATACCTAACATTTTTTAACTGGTCTTAAGATTTTGACAGTGTATGTACTACATCCTGGACTGTACTTTTAAAGGGCTCATGAAACATGCAACTCTAAGTACTTGTACCTCAACACGATTCATCGCAACTTTTTGTTTTTCATTTATTTTTTTTAAGATGATGCGTGCAGCAAAAAAAAAAAAAAAAAAACTTATTACATAGGCTACAGAAACTGTTCAACTGAAGGAATGAGTAGAAATTACACTCGCACGTAGCAATAAAAGATATTCTCGTACCGTCCACCGCCTCGCTTTCCGCGTGTTGATTTGGTTTGTTTGTGCAGTTGTTTGCAGCAAAATCAAACTGCTCAATCAGGCTGCTTTTATCACCTTGGATCCCGAATGTTGAGCGGAAACACACGTCAAACTAAGCGCAGACCGTGTTGATCGTTGCTCCTGAAGTACGGCAGTGGTCACAGGAAGTGAAGTTACGTAAATTTTCTCAATGCTCGTTCCCCCCAACTTGTCTGCCAGGGACCTATACGTTTGTGCAAAATATATTTAAAATAAAATATAAAGGTCTTTTTTTTTTTAGCTTATTCACTCTTTGAGAGCTTTTTTAAACCGTCATTTACATTACATAGCCATAATATAGACAGATTAAGGTCCGACTACAAACACTTCAGTCCCTGTTGAATTTGGGAGCATATTCCCTCTTTCACGCCTGCCAGGGGAATAAACCTCTGCACTTATTTTGTCTAATAAAATTGACCTTTTGCTCACGTTGCAATATGAAAGCGTTTTATTTTTGTCTTTCTGAACGTTATACGAAAAAAAATCTGACACACAATTTTGCACAATAAAGTACAAACGTCGACGTCCAACTCGTTCTTTTTCTGATGCTTTCACGAAATTGGAAGCTGAAAACCAAATATCCTATGACCTACGAAGGCGGCATTGGTATGTCCAGATTCATGCACATGCGCAGTATCATTGTCCCAGGCCGCTGCTATTCTTATTCCCACCTGTAGAGTCAAAACAAAAATCTTCTGGAAAGTTATCCTGGATTTTAACAACGGGCTAGCTAGCACGTAGCAGCTGATAACATTAGCAACGTTGACTCCATGTGAAATTTATTTAAAGTTGAAAAGTCGTTTCGTTGTGTACATTTCACCATGGAGCCCTCTGAAAAGTTACGAACTTGCTATAAATTGTTTTGGTCCGTTTTCGTAGCATAGTTGGAAGCTCACGCTAATAATATTAGCTAGCTTAGCATCGATCTGTCCAACAACCACCCAGCCTCCTCCGTGCCTCTTGGACGGCAGAAGCTTGAAACTTTAACGTTGCTCCTCGGTAATGGGCCTCATCTACTATTCAAATCCCTATTGAGTTTGTCGGCTGAATACTTAAGCCTTTTGTAAAACAGTGAGAAATGTTTAGTGCCAAGTAACATTCAGAGCCATTAGAGTTTGCTTCTCTCTGAGAATTCAAATGTCTTAACATTTGCATCAGAGCTGCTCGTTGAGTACCATTATTACTGGATAGTTTCACATGTTGTTCTGTCTCTCTTTGTGTTCCTCTCTCACAGGTATCTCGATAGAACAACCTCAAAATGTCTATCCTTGGATTAAAAAAGAAGCAGCCAAAGACATTCAAAGTCAAAGTTATCACAATGGATGCTGAGATGGAGTTCAGCTGTGAGGTAAGCCTTTCAGACAAACTCTGAACCCGAAATTTGGATTTATTTATCTCTTTTAGGTTGGTGTTGTGAACGTCTATTTTTATGTAGTGCCTTTTATTGGCTTAAATCTTCTGAGCATGTATTTTCTTGATTCATGCACACTGTTTGTTGCCATATAAAACACATAAAGAACCATGGTACTGTGAATTGTATTCTAATGATATTCTATTTTACACAAGAGAAAGATTGTTTTTTTTGTATTGATTGATTGATCGGTGGGTAATTTTACAGACCAGATCCACTCACTGGTTTCTGTGTTGCTAACTGACTTCCTCAGGTCAAGTGGAAAGGCAAAGACCTTTTTGATCTGGTGTGTCGCACTGTTGGTTTGAGGGAGACCTGGTTCTTTGGACTCAGGTACACTGTAAAAGACACCTATGCCTGGCTGAAGCCCGAGAAACGGGTGAGTGGAACCTGGGGAGTTTGAATAAAGGATGAAAAATCCACACGTAATATTCGCAATTTTGTACAATTGGAGGACTTTTTGATTCGACGATGAGTGAATTTAATTAAAAGATAATGAAGATTTAAATGGCTTCTGGCTGCTTATTTTGTTCTGAAAATACTCAATATATAGTTATATTGTTATTTCTAATATGAGATGCTGGGATGAGTTCCTGTTTCTTAAGGTTTAAGATTTCAATCATTCATGAATAATGTAGGTCAACCATCATATCAACCAACAAACATACTGCTGTTTCCCCATGAAGGTCTTGGACCAGGAGGTCCCCAAGGATTCTCCTATAACATTTAGTTTCCTGGCTAAATTCTTCCCCGAGAAAGTGGAAGAAGAATTAGTCCAAGAGATAACTCAGCACCTCTTCTTCTTGCAGGTAATTTTGCAGATCATATAAAATAACATTGCTCTGGTCATTTTATCTTTGCGCATTTTGCCAGTAGTTACAGTTTTACATGTGATACTTGATAGCTTTTATGTTCTTACAAACTCTTCATTAGGTGAAAAAACAAATACTAGATGAAGAGATTTTCTGTTCTCCTGAAGCTTCTGTTCTGCTGGCCTCGTATGCCGTTCAAGCCAAGGTAAGACAGCAGTAAAAGGCTCTTTCGTTTGTTTTGTTGTTTTGGTCTCAGTAGTAAATTTTAGAGTTGACGTGCATCTATAAATCAGCTTTTAGTCAACCTTTAGTCCTTCTCGTGACTTAGAATATGTCAATTTAGGATTCCTGTTTTTTTTTTTTCCTAGTACATACTGAAATAAAGTTTTAAATACATTTTATGGAACATTAACCTTCATTCTTACGGTTTGTTTCCCTCGCTGTGCACTATCACTCTCAATCTCAATCACAGTATGGTGACTACGACCCCAACTTTCACAAGCCGGGATTCCTGGCACAAGATGAGCTTTTGCCAAAAAGAGTAAGGATATCTGGCATTTTGTGGTGGTCTGTGTGTGAGGAGGGTGTGTCAGCTGTTAACTTGTTCCTGTGTGGATTCAGGTGCTGATGCAATACCAAATGACAGCAGACATGTGGGAGGAGAAGATCACCGCTTGGTATGCAGAGCACAGAGGCATCGCCAGGTAGGACTGACCCCAGACGGCTTCTGATGCTACATACACACACCAATAAGGTTTAAAGGTAGACTTTGGGTAGTTTTTTAGCCACCAACTAAATTAGTCCACCCCGTGTAAAGCAGTTTGCCGGAAGCTTTTCTTGTCACTCAGGGAAGTAAATATGGAAAAGCAACGTTACAGCCACAGACTCCCTCACCTTTGTTGCTCAGCCAACAACCTCAAAAGTTTTCTTGTCATTCCTCTTGAACAACAGCTGCTGCTTAGCAAACACGACAAGCTCAGCATCACATGCAATTCCTTATGCGTGCTTGGAGTAACCTCTGATAATCAATGCTGAGGTTCATCTTTTTTTTCTTTTTCTTTTTTTTTTTTTCTGAGCAAGAGTCCTGTAATTAGCTGGTGACTGTGCCATCTTGTTCAGAGGTCTGGTTTCCACCTCCAGAGATAACAAACCTGCACAGGGTGCAGCTCCATTTTTAAAAGTTTTCTGGCTTTGTATGGATGTAACCTGAAGCCTTTTTTCACTTTTCAGAAAAAGCTGTAATCCCAGATTCAGTAGTTGAAGTGTATGTCATGGTCACGCTGTGTGTACAGGGACGAGGCTGAGATGGAATACCTGAAGATTGCCCAGGACCTTGAGATGTATGGTGTCAGCTACTTTTCCATCACTGTGAGTCAAAATGAGCTTGATGGAGCATAAATTTAGATCAGTTATTCATGTAATGAATAAAAGTCAACATCACAATCACGGTATAATTTTCTGGATCACCCTGACAGCAAAATAAGAGGGACACAGACTTGTTGCTTGGTGTGGATGCCCAGGGTCTTCACATCTACAGCCCCAACAGCAAACTCAACCCTAACAAGTCGTTTCCTTGGAGTGGCATCCGAAACATCTCTTACAGTGAAAAAGAGGTAAAAGAATTATTTTCTTGGATGGAAATTCTAAGCCTGTTGCCCAGAAAATCTAAATACATTTTTCTATAGATACTCTGCTAGTTGACTTTTTTTTTCTCTCCTGGCTGAGGAAACCTGTACGGTTTCTCTCTAATTCTGTAAGTTGATCGGATCCCTGGTGTAAAGGCACCAAACTTGTGTCAAATATCAGCTGAAACTGTAAAATTTTTAGTAAAGTTTTGTGTGCAGGAAAACCTGAACTTTTCCCAACTTCTCATGTTGCAGTTCACAATCAAACCCCTTGACAAGAAGAAAGATGTGTTCAAGTTCTACTCCTCTCAGCTGCGTGTCAACAAGTTGGTTGGTGTCTTTCCATTCAGCTGTTGAAATATAACAGGGTTGTATGACAAAGATATGATGTAAGACGTTGGTTTGTGTGACCTTTTTATTCAGATCCTGCAGTTGTGCATCGGTAACCATGACCTGTTCATGAGGAGGAGGAAGGTGGATTCCATTGAAGTGCAGCAGATGAAGGCTCAAGCGAAAGAGGAGAAGGCTCGTAAAAAGGTTAGCCCTCTCTCTGGCACCCGAGAGACGAGAATAACCTCAGATTATAGAAGATTCAGCAGTTTTACACGTGAAATCTGCAGTTGTAATTGTTTAAAAATGTTTTCTTTTGTTTTCTTGATCTCCATCTAGATGGAGCGTCAGATCTTGGCACGGGAGAAACAGATGAGGGAAGAGGCAGAACGAGCTAAAGAGGAGATGGAGCGAAGACTTTTCCAGTTGCAGGATGAAGCACGACTGGCCAACGAAGCGCTGGTGAGATCTCCTTTCCTGACGTGAGACACATGGAGACGGAACTGCATGAACGTGAACGAAACGACTCTGATCAGTGTTCATTCTGTCAACAAAGGCCACGATGGCAAATACTCATCGGTTAATCTTTTATCACCACAAAAATAAGATTATTAACACTCAAGCTGAACAGAGTCACATGGACAAAGGTAAACAGTGCTTCTTACAGTGATGGAACTGACCGCCTTTAGCCACGGTGACTGTACACATAAAATATTGCAATCCCTTTAACCGCATAATATGATTTCAAGATTAAATATGTGACAGAAATAAGACAAAATGTCTCACTAAAAGCAACAAACAATAAAAAATGTGTAGAAATAAGTCTGTATAAAAAAACCTACAAAAAAAATGGGCCAAATTAACACTGTTAGAGACCAAGATTTCTCCATCAAGCACAATTACACACTGAATATTTTGGAAATCTAATTTTCTCAGCTTCGATCTGAAGAGACAGCGGACCTGCTGGCGGAGAAGGCGCAGATTGCTGAGGAGGAAGCAAAGCTGCTGGCCCACAAGGCTGCTGAGGCTGAGCAAGAGAGGCAGAGGTTAGAGGTCACGGCCATGAAGAGCAAGGAGGAGAAAAGGCTAATGGAACAGAAGATGCGGGAGGCGGAGCAGCTGGCCGTCAAACTGGTGGAGCAGTCTGAGAGGAGGTCTTGAATTCTTTTGACTAGTCTGATGTCACCCGAGCTTTCCCTTAATGCATCATAATAATCTTGTATATCTTTACTTTTCATATCTTGTGGATGATAGGTTAAATTGTTTCCCTTGAGCCTGAAATAATACATTAGCAATTAGCACAGAGTTAGCCATTCTTAACATTCAAAATGTACTTGGAAAAGAATCAAAATTCATAAAATGCAACCAGAAATAATCATACTTTAAAGCTGAAATTTTTCATGTCAACATTTGGTGTTCACATCACCCACAGCACCAGGTCAGAGATGTGCTAGTTGAAGATAGCCTGGAGCCATGAATGCCAGAATCCCATCGGGTCAGTACGTGTTTAGTGCCAGAGCTGACGGCGCCCAATCTAGACAATTATTCAGATTCCACCTGATGTACTGCAGTGTGTTTAGAAGCATCCGAGACACGAATCTAAAAGCCCTCCCCCAAAAAAGTAACACGCTTTGTTTTATACAGAAGCTGCGTCAGGGCAGACGCAAGCATAAGCAAGCCTAGCATAACATCAGCTTGCTTTTCAAATTCAGTCCCTTGCAGACTATGGATCGTCTCATTCCAGCCTGCAGCATCCTCAAAGGAAAATGCATCCTGCAAAATTACCAGTAAAAGGCAAAATTATGTTATTGATGTTTTGCAAATTAATATAATGAGTCACTACTTAAACTTGAAACCAAGAGCGGGCGCCGTCTACATTTATATCGGATGAACGGTGTCGTGGTGATTTATATTGGACAAAAGGCGTCAGGTTGATTTTTTGTGTATCAGGTACTCAAGTGTCTGATAAGTAATGTCTGCTGTGGTGATGAGACTTCCAGTTTAGATGAAAAATGTCTCTGAATGTGGTATTTTTTGGATGTTAAACTACTTTGTCACAAGCATCAGCTCATAGGCAGCATTTATGGTATACTGAGAGTATCACAGCGTTGAAGGAATACAGCTTAGTGAGACAAGCATGCTAGCTACTAATACAGGAAAAATACAGGAAAAAGGAGAAAAAGCCCTGAAATAGTCATAAACACAATTTCCTTTCAGAATATTGTCAATCATCCAAAAATCCTGTATGAAAGACAGCTGTGTGCTCCCCAGACAGAGAAAACAATATTGCAAAAAACAAATCAAACAAAAAAAAACCCAAAAACGCAGTGTAACTGGAGTAATTGATTTTGGTCCAAATCAGGACATTTGAGTTCAAAATATTTCAATTCCACATAGTGTTCTAAACTAGCTGAGCGCCTGTTCAGATGCAGAGATTCCTTGCTCTGGTGGAGTGAGAGAATGAAGTACAAACATAGTAGCTGCCCTCCTCTGGTTGAAACAAGGCTGAAATCAAGGGAAAAAACTTCAAATCAGCATATCTGAGCAGATTAAATGCTCCCAGTTGGATGTGATGCTTTGCAGAAGACAGAATAAAACCATGTCACAGTGGAATTTCAGCTCCACACCTCAGATAGTTTTAATTTTTTCATATTTCAGCCTGCTTTTGGGTCACATGAGGCTGTTATGACACCCCCCCCCCCCACACACACACACACACACACACACACATACACAGTATTTTGGTGCAATATCTGTGAACAGGTTTAGATGTGTAATGTTAGTAGTGCTATTAATGATCTGTTAATGCTTCTCTGCTCTTGAACTGTGTGGACTCCCAGATAAGTCATGCAGAATGTTTCCCTTTGTCCACAATAATTGATGAACACATTCTGGTCGTAACAGGTGTACATATTTATGTTTCCTGCTTTTCAACAGTACTGTCGTTGTCTCCTATCAGTCTTGAACTAAGCAAAGCTCTGATTCCAGGTTGAAGGAGGCTGATCATTTAAAACAGGACCTGACTGAGGCCAAGGACGCCGAGCGAAGAGCCAAACAGAAGCTGCTGGAGATCACCAAAACAACGTACCCTGTACGCTGATGACCGTACTGATCACGGGTTATTTTGGATTCTGTTGTCATTTCTATATGTCTATATGTATACTTGATGAATGATCAAATACAGTTGCCACCAAGTATCGTGACCTCTAGTTTTTGCAGGTGTCTGTTTACATTGGTTTAACTTCTCGAGTGTACTGACATATTTAACCTCAGCTTACCTTTGTTTGCAGCTCATAGCTGCATACTCCACTCCGCCCGCTCCTCCTGAAGCAGCTGACTTTGCCTATGAATCGGCATCTACGCGTCTCGACTTCAAGGACTCTGACATGAAAAGGCTGTCCATGGAGATCGAGAGAGAGAGGTTAGCTGCACTTAAAACAGTCCTCAGTCATTAACCTATGCACAATCACTTCATTAGAAAATGTGAATGTAAACGGCGTAGTTCTGGGTGGACCCTCCCATCTTTCCTGTTTTCGCAACATTTCCAAAGTTTGCTCGACATTTAAACGGGAACAGGCCTAGCAGTGCTGATTTCTGGTCTCATACTCACTCTTACTGTCCTCTCTTCCAGGCTGGAGTACATGGAAAAGAGTAAACACCTGCAGGACCAGCTGAAGGAGTTGAAGTCAGAAATTGAATCTTTGAAGCTGGAGGAGCAGCAGCAGCAGGCTGGTATCTACAACCTCCACAGCGAGGCCAGAGGATACATCCAGGAGCCTGTCTACGTACCTCACAGCAACGTATGTATGAGGACACATCGTTGTCAGTCATGATAGAAGAACACAGCGGGAAAGCACATTTGTTTACACATACTTCTCTCACTGCTTTCTTCAACTGGTCATCTTTTGCAGCGAAACTCTGCGTACATGTCTCAAATGGCCTTCTTTGAAGAGGTGTGATCCAAGTCCCACAAGATGAGGAAGGAAGGCTTTGTGTTCTCTATAAGATTTTTTGGTTTGGTCAAATGTTTGGTTGATATTTTACCTGACAGACACAAAAACACAACCTCAAATTTCTTTGGAAAGACTTCATATTGACAACACACAGCCACTAGCTGGACTGCCTGCAAAGGCTCCTGCTGTGTTGCACCACCTGCTACACAACACACACACACCTTCCACATCCTGTTCCACACATTAACGTGTGCAGTGTTTTCAACGCTGATTCAGAATAAGGTGCTGAACATAGATGCCTGATTGTGTTTGGGTTTACTGACTTTGGTTATGAGGGAAGCTTGGCTGTAAAATGGCCGGATTAAGAATAATGCCTTAATGACTAGTTATAGATGAATGCATTCACACATCTGGGATGATAATTTGGTAAAATATCTTTTTCAGGGATATAATGTATATACAGAAGCTTTGCTTATTGTCTTTCAAGCCAGCAAAGTGCTTCTGAACCTTGACGTTTGTAAGATTATATATTCATCAAGCGATTATTGACTTCAACACCATAAACAATGCTCAAGATAACTCAAGACATGGAACTAGAACAATTAACGTAACCGTATTCCGTTTAAAAGTGATGAATAAAACAGTTAGAGCTTAGAAAAGTCCAGATGTGATGAGCAGACTTGGTTTCAATGCATTGCTTCATTAAATAGTGAAGTCAGTGTTTGGCATTTTTCTTTTAGGATTTTCATTTTCCTTCTCTTGCTGTTTTGTTGCTTGGATTGTGCACTACCTTTACTGAAAGCAGGACACAAGTGCCTCACAATTGTAGTTAAAGAAAATGCAGTATATTGTTCCAAGCTTGAGATCTGCCATTTCAAGGTTTTTATATTTCTACTCTAGATTCGATGTGCCTTGAAGTTTATTTTTTATTGCTCTGTGTTGCTAAGGTTTTATTTGGTTTTGTTGTGCTCATGTGTCTTAGCATTAGTGTTGGGGGGGGGGGGTAGAAGATTGATGGTTTTCCTGATTTTGCACCTCTCAGGTTTAGTGTTGGAGACAATCACTGCAGGTAGAATCTCTTTGTTTGCCCTGAGATATATAAGTGTGACATCCATGAGGAACACATCAACTTTTTGTGAAATGCGCTTATTTGCCATCCTGTTGGCCTGTCCCTGTAGGTCTCAGCCCTCAAACGTACACACACAGGTAAGAAAAATACCTATTCTCTTGTCTGGCTCTGAGGAGGATGTCAAATGAGCATAATTTCCCCCCAAAATGGTGTGTTCCTTCAGTGTTTACGTGTGAAAAGGCTCTTTGAATTGAACAATTGTAAAGTAATTCTCTCTGAAATGTTTTACTAGCAGTATGAGTGCCAGGTTAGATAAAAACGGAGGAAACTTCTAGCTTACTCCTTGTAAAATTATTCAAAATGGGAGACGCTGGAGGCCAAACATACAGCCAGACGTTCTGCAAATACTCTCAAAAAGCTTATTTGGATTGACTTCTTTGACTGACTTCTTTGGATTGATGATGATGGTTTATTTGCCCCCTCATGACTGTGGGTTTAAATGTGCTACCCTTGGTCCTGTGTACCTGATATTGTGTCTTATGTCCAGGTAGAAATGTGTTTCCATCAAATCTTTGCTTAAGGACTCCCATTTGTGTTTTTATCCATATTTATTTGTGCCTTAAATCCTTAAGTAACAACCTAAACATTTCTTCAAGTGTCATTGAGGGGGGACTCTTGTAAGTCCATGCATGTTTATTTCACTATAATGGGATTTTTCCTGCCAAATTCAAGTCAAGTATTAAAGATGAATTTCACATCTAACAATGTTGTAACTGTGGGTGACAAAAGAACGTTAAAATTTTATATGTACAACAATTTTTTGTCCGCAGTCTGTACCAAGATATTTTGTGTAAATTGATAACATTGATCATAAAACAATGTTTTTGTATTGTACTGCTTGATGTTTGTGACGGTCATCTTCCAGATCATTCCTGCTAAATATGCATCAAAAATAGTAATGTTTACCAAAATATGATGTTTATTATCAACCTGATAGTGGATATGTTTTTGCAAAGCAACTAAATCTTGATTAGCAGTGTTGTAAATTAAGACAGCTGTGCGGGTCTTTTAGACTGGAAATAGAAGTGTTTGGATGACACCAGAGGGCAGCATGAGAGCAGGGATGAATTTTCTCTTTGAGCCTCTGTGGTTCAGACAGGAATACTTGCCACTCGCGCTATGTATGAACAGTAGTCTTAAATCTTCTTCACGACATCAGAGGCAATTAACTAATGAGTCCGAGTGAAAAGAAGATTCACTCAGCCTCATTTAAGTCAGATTAACCTTCACCCCTCACATTGGGACTGGCAGTGTGGACATACTTGTACTCATCTGCAACTGCATGCTCATACCAAAGTGACTCACTTACCCTCAGCAGCATTTTCTCACCGGCACAGACGTCAGGAAACAGGCCTCTGTAGTCTCATTCCACCCGTCTAACAAGAGCACAAGTGGTCCGCCAGTTTCGGAGAAGATTTAAGAAACGTTGCTGTTTGGTCCCTTTGCGTTGGTGGTCCAGGTGGAGGGAGGTGAGGCTGAGATGAGCTCAGAGATGCAGTTGAAGGAGGGGACCAGGCTGACCATAAATACTGTCCCTGACATGAGGGCCGTGGGAGCCGAGGACCGCTGAGGGCCAACGCCGGCGGTAGAGGCAACTGGTACACACTGTTTTTGTGAGAATTTTGTGTTTTCTGTGTCTGCAGCTGTAATAAGTTCTTTTTCTGATGGATCTTAATCATATTTCAGGGTGAGTGTAGTTTTAGAGAGAGGATTCTGCTGAAATGTGGATATTTTCAGAACTAAAGGTAGTTAAAGATTTTACATTAAATACCTTTGAATAATGGATTATTTAATGTGAATCTGTTTAAAACTACAATATTACATAGCACTAATGTAGATATACCTCCTACACATGCTACATAAGTATTTTTTAACGTAGTCATGCAGATGTATTAATGGAATTGAATCAATTAATATGCATTGCGATTGACCCTGCCCTCTTTTTCAGAGTGAGCTGCAGAAATGAAATCTTTGGAAACTTGACTGGCTAGAATAAGAAATGCAGGTACAAATAATAGCTTCATTAAGGTGTGTTAATTTTCTGTGGCATTATTTTGAGCCAATTAATCTATATATAAATGATCATTTCCTGTTTGAAGTTGCTGCAAAAATCCCTAAAATGCAGCAACTCTGCATACGAGGCATTGTCAGAGGAGTTCACACAAAACCCACCAAGCTCAGTGCTGCCAGCTTTCTGAGTACATGTTCTGTGTGCAGAGACCCAGAAATTTAATTTGATCGTGCAGCTCTCCTAGAACTTCCAAAGTTATCAGACCAGATGGATGAAACAAGTCATTTTCCAGGGGTTGTGTGACACAGAAATAATTCATCCTCCCTCTTGCAGCCACAGCGGTGCCCAGGATGTAGACGTGAATCAACGCTTGTTTGAATCTACTGTCACTGACAGAGGACGGAGACTAAAGTGCTGCACTGTAGCTTTAAAGGTGCAAACCAGAAGGACTCCAAGGGTCCTGCACTCACAGGAGTCCAGCCCACAGAACCTATTAAAACATATTAGATGGCTGTTGGGGCCCAATAAAATAAAATTAGTCCCACAATAGGGAAATTTCCAAATTATATGTTTTCATTGGGGCTCTGTCTCTTATTCCATTTCCTGTCTCTCAGTGCTATCGAGTAAAGGCATAATGCCTGGAAAAATGCTTTTAAATTGTCAGTGATATTATTAAAAGGGAGTTTGGGGTTAACTGCTTCCGAGACAGCTCTGGTGGCTGTCTGAAATTATGTCTTTGTGATTATGTAGCGAGGGAGGGAAATGGTCATTTTGAAGATGAAAGCTTAGCTTGATGGCTGAAGTCATTTGTGTAATGAAGGAAGGTCGAAGCATTAGCCAGGGATAATGGAGAGTCAAACGGCAGCTTAAAGAAGGAACTTTGATGTGAATCTTGTTATTATGCTGTAAAGACTCACTTCTGGTCTGAGTGTTTACTGAGTGACAGACGTATCGATAGAAGTGTGCAAAGAGTAAATCATGGTTACATGCTCACTACCTCAGATGGAACTTTGAATCAGATGCTTTCAAATACACATTTGGTCAAACCACAGCTTATTAAATAAACACGGGAAGAGTTGTTTTTTTTAATGGCTACTTTGCAAAGTAATTTACTGACACTGCGTTACAGACCAGACTTGAAGGCAGCGTTACCAGGGTTCATCGATCAGAGAGTGAAAGTGCAGGTGATTCGTGGATCTGCTTGAACACGTATCTGTCTTTGACGTGTTTGTTACATCATGTTACATCATCTACTCCGCTGTGTCGACAGACAACCCAGAGGTGGTCTTTAACAGCCCTGACCAGTCCATGATGATGTTGGCCCAGATGATGTTGATCTGTCAGTCCAGTGACAAGTAAGGCTTCTGATGGAGACAACACACACACACGCACATGCACAAGAGCCATCTCCCTCAACCCATCATCATCGTTACACAGCAGAAGCTGAAAGCTACCTTGAAGTCACACTAGCTACCATGTGCACACCTGTGTGACGACGATTGAATCTCATCTCTCTCAATAACTGGCCCTTTGACAGCGCGCACAGTGAGCACTCGTCTTAGGACTGGATATAACTGCTGTTGTTGGTAGTCGGCCTCCATTAGCTTCGAGCTAATAACATGTGACAGTGGTTTTCAGACCGCTGGAGTCACCAAGAAGTTAAAGGGTAAAACATGTAATAGTGAGTTCAGATCACCTACCTGCGAGTAACTGAAAGACAAATTATTTGTTTTAGGGGTGAAGTATTGCCTTAAGTTTAAGGTCAGGGCCTGAGGAAAGTATACAACTACATGAGTGAGTCCTTAGTAAAATGGTATCGTGTGTGTGTGTGTGTGTGTGTGTGTGTAATCAATTTCATCCACTCTGTCTTCTTTTCCCTTGCCAATGATCGAATTGACTTGTCTTGTTATCCTTCATTAAGTCCTCCGGGGAGGATGAAGCTTGTTTTGCATGTGGAGTCTCAGAGGATTATATTCTCTCTTTCCCAGATTAAAAACTCTGCATCAGAATTTTTGATCTTTGACTCTTCAAATCTCTTGACACCTTTAACTCACCATAATTTTTTAAACTGCTTGCAGGTGCTTTGGTTTTGATGATGAGGGAATATTTCACTCTTAGGTCAGATGAGTCATCCATCCATTTTGTACTATTTTCTACTGCTTATCCTGTTAAGGGTTGCGCATGCGGGGTGGGGGGGGGGGGGCTGGAGCCTATC